>NC_061512.1:83841023-83969264 GCF_022539505.1 Lolium rigidum | reverse complement strand
AAGCCTCAGCCTTGGCCGCACCCCTTAGAGGGCCGGCGCCCAACCCCCCTCTCTCCCCAAACCCTAGCGGTCTCTCTCCTCCACCACATCCCGCACGCTTAAGCGAAGCTCCGCCGGATTTCTCCACCACCACCGACACCACACCGTTGTGCTATCGGATTCAAGAGGAGCTACTACTTCCGCTGCCCGCTGGAACGGGGAGGTGGACGTCGTCTTCATCAACAACCGAACGTGTGACCGAGTACGGAGGTGCTGCCCGTTCGTGGCGCCGGAACCGATCGTGATCAAGATCTTCTACGCGCTTTTGCAAGCGGCAAGTGAACGTCTACCGCAGCAACAAGAGCCTCATCTTGTAGGCTTTGGAATCTCTTCAAGGGTGAGACTCGATACCCCCTCGTTGCTATCGTCTTCTAGATTGCATCTTGGCTTGGATTGCGTGTTCGCGGTAGGAAAATTTTTGTTTTCTATGCAACGTTATCCTACAGCATGATGGAAGAAGGCAGCTCCGTTAGTGAGCACATGCTCACCATGACCGGGCATGCGAAGAAACTCAGTGACTTGGGAATAGTGATTCCTAACAGACTGGGGATTAATCGTGTCCTTCAATCACTGCCACCTAGTTACAAGAACTTTGTGATGAATTACAATATGCAGAACATGAACAAAGAGTTACATGAACTCTTCGCCATGCTAAAATCTGCTGAGATTGAAATTAAGAAAGAGCACCAAGTGTTGATGGTCAACAAGACCACCAGTTTCAAGAAACAGGGCAAGTCTAAGGGAAAATTCAAGAAGGGTGGCAAGAAAGCTGCCACGCCTCTGTGAAACCTAAGACCGGCCCTAATCCCGATGCTGAGTGCTATTACCGCAAGGAGAAGGGACACCGGAAGCGTAATTGCTCCAAGTATTTGGCGGATCTTAAGAGCGGCCTTGTCAAGAAGAAGAAAGAAGGTATATCCGATATACATGTTATAGATGTTTATCTTACTTGGTTCTCGTACTAGTACACGGGTATTTGATACTCGGTTCGGTTGCTCATATTTGTAACTCGAAACAGGAACTAAAGAATAAACGAAGACTACTAAAGGATGAAGTGACCATGCGCGTTGGAAATGGATCCAAAGTCGATGTGATCGCTGTCGGCACACTTCCTCTACATCTACCTTCGGGATTAGTTTTAAGCCTCAATAATTGTTATTTTGTACCCGCGTTGAGCATGAACATTATATCTCGGATCTTGTTTAATGCAAGACGGTTATTCATTCAAGTCTGAGAATAATGGTTGTTCTATTTTTATGAATAATATCTTTTATGGTCGAGCACCTGAAAAGAATGGCTTATTTACGTTAGATCTCGATAGTAGTGATACACATATACATAACATTGATGCTAAGCGAATTAAATTGAATGATAATTTTACTTATATGTGACACTGTCGTCTTGGTCATATTGGAGTGAAACGCATGAAGAAACTCCATACCGATGGATTACTTGAATCACTTGACTTTGAGTCACTTGATAGATGTGAAGCATGTCTAATGGGAAAAATGACTAAGACTCCATTCTCTGGTATTATGGAGCGAGCTACTGACTTATTGGAAATCATACATACCGATGTGTGTGGACCAATGAGTGTAGCATCGCACGGTGGTTATCGTTATGTTCTAACCTTCACAGATGATCTGAGTAGATATGGGTATATCTATTTCATGAAACATTAATCCGAAACTTTTGAGAAGTTTAAGGAATTCCAAAGTTAAGTAGAAAATCAACGTAACAAGAAGATTAAATTTCTACGATCTGATCGCGGAGGTGAATATCTGAGTTATGAGTTTGGCATGCATTTAAAGAAATGCGGAATGCTTTCACAATTGACACCGCCGGGAACACCACAACGAAACGGTGTGTCCGAACGTCGTAATCGAACTCTCTTAGATATGGTTCGTTCTATGATGTCTCTTACTGATTTGCCGTTATCATTTTGGAGTTATGCATTAGAGACAGCCGCATTCACTTTAAATAGAGCACCATCAAAATCCGTTGAAACGACACCGTATGAATTATGGTTTAATAAGAAACCTAAGCTGTCGTTCCTGAAAGTTTGGGGTTGCGAAGCCTATGTAAAAAAGTTACAACCGGACAAGCTAGAACCCAAAGCGGAGAAATGCGTCTTCATAGGATACCCTAAGGAAACTATAGGGTACACTTTCTATCACAGATCCGAAGGCAAGATCTTTGTTGCAAGAACGGAACCTTTCTTGAGAAAGAATTTCTCACTAAAGAAGTGACTGGAAGAAAAGTAGAACTCGATGAGATTGAAGAATCTCTGCTCGTTGATCAGAGTAGCGCGATGTCGGAAGATGTTCCCGTGCCGCCTGCACCGGCAACGAGAGGAAGCTAATGATAATGATCATGAAACTTCAAATGAGATAGCTACTGAACCTCGCAGATCGACAAGGGAACGTGCCACTCCAGATTGGTATGATCCTTGTCTAAATGTCATGATTGTGGATAACAATGATGAAGACCCTGCGACGTATGAAGAAGCGATGATGAGCCCAGATTCCAACAAATGGCAAGAAGCCATGAAATCCGAAATGGGATCCATGTATGATAACAAAGTGTGGACTTTGGTAGACTTACCTGATAGCCGAAAGGCTGTCGAGAATAAATGGATCTTCAAGAGAAAAACAGATGCTGATGGTAATATTACTGTCTATAAAGCTCGACTTGTCGCAAAGGGTTTCCGACAAATTCAAGGTGTTGACTACGATGAGACTTTCTCACCTGTAGCGAAGCTAAAATCTGTGAGGATTTTGTTAGCAATAGCTGCATTTTTCGATTATGAGATTTGGCAGATGGATGTCAAAACGGCGTTCCTTAATGGAGACATTGAGGAAGAGTTGTATATGGTACAACCCAAAGGTTTTGTCGACCCTAAAAATGCTGACAAAGTATGCAAACTTCAGCGTTCAATTTATGGACTGAAGCAAGCATCAAGAAGTTGGAACCGACGCTTTGATAAGGTAATCAAAGACTTCGGGTTTATACAGTGTCATGGAGAGGCCTGTATTTACAAGAAAGTGAGTGGGAGCTCTGTAGCATTCCTGATATTATATGTAGATGACATATTATTGATTGGGAATGATATAGAACTATTAAGCAGTTGTAAAGGGTTATTTGAATAATAGTTTTTCAATGAAAGACCTTGGTGAAGCATCGTATATATTAGGCATCAAGATTTATAGAGATAGATCAAGACGTCTAATAGGGCTATCACAGAGTACATACCCGGACAAGATTCTAAAGAAGTTTAGAATGGACGAAAGTAAGAAAGGATTCTTACCTATGTTACCAGGCAAGGTCTTGAGTAAGACTCAAGGTCCGGCTACGGCAGAAGAAAGAGAAAGGATGAGTCAGATCCCCTATGCCTCGGCAGTAGGCTCTATCATGTATGCCATGCTATGTACAAGACCGGATATAGCACATGCTGTTAGTTTGACTAGCAGATATCAAAGTGATCCAGGAATGGAACACTGGACAGCGGTCAAGAATATCCTGAAGTACATGAAAAGAACTAAGGATATGTTTCTTTGTTATGGAGGTGACCAAGAGCTCATTGTAACAAGTTACACCGATGCAAGTTGGAACACTGATCCTGATGACTCTAAGTCACAATCTGGGTACGTGTTTATATTGAATGGTGCTGCAGTAAGCTGGGCAAGCTCGAAGCAGTGCACGATGGCGAAATCCTCAACAGAATCGGAGTACATAGCGGCTTCAGAGGCTTCATCAGAAGCGGTATGGATGAAGAGGTTCATTGTAGAGCTCGGTGTGGTTCCTAGTGCATTGGACCCACTAGTCATCTATTGTGACAACATGGGTGCCATCGCCAATGCACAAGAACCAAGGTCACACAAGAGGTTGAAGCATATCAAGCTGCGTTATCATTCGATTCGCGAGTACATCGAAGATGGAGAAGTAAAGATTTGCAAAGTACACACCGATCCGAATGTAGCAGATCCGTTGACTAAAGCTCTCCCTAGGGCAAAGCATGACCAACACCAGAATGCCATGGGTGTTAGGTACCTTACAATGTAATCTAGATTATTGACTCTAGTGCAAGTGGGAGACTGTTGGAGATATGCCCAAGAGGCAATAATAAAAGTGGTTATGATATATCTTTATGTTTATGATAAATGTTTATATACCATGCTATAATTGTATTAACCGAAACATTAGTACATGTGTGATATGTAGACAACAAGAAGTCCCTAGTATGCCTCTTAAACTAGCTTGTTGATTAATGGATGATTAGTTTCATAATCATGAACATTGGATGTTATTAATAACAAGGTTATATCATTATATGAATGATGTAATGGACACACCCAATTAAGCGTAGCATAAGATCTCGTCATTAAGTTATTTGCTATAAGCTTTCGATACATAGTTACCTAGTCCTTATGACCATGAGATCATGTAAATCACTTATACCGGAAAGGTACTTTGATTACACCAAACGCCACTGCGTAAATGGGTGGTTATAAAGGTGGGATTAAGTATCCGGAAAGTATGAGTTGAGGCATATGGATCAACGAGTGGGATTTGTCCATCCCGATGACGGATAGATATACTCGGGCCCTCTCGGTGGAATGTCGTCTAATGTCTTGCAAGCATATGAATAAGTTCATAAGAGACCACATACCACGGTATGAGTAAAGAGTACTTGTCGGAGACGAGGTTGAACAAGGTATAGAGTGATACCGAAGATCAAACCTCGGACAAGTAAAATATCGCGTGACAAAGGGAATTGGTATTGTATGTGAATGGTTCATTCGATCACTAAAGTCATCGTTGAATATGTGGGAGCCATTATGGATCTCCGGATCCCGCTATTGGTTATTGGTCGGAGTGAGTACTCAACCATGTCCGCATAGTTCGCGAACCGTAGGGTGACACACTTAAAGTTGGATGTTGAAATGGTAGAACTTGAATATGGAATGGAGTTCGAATATTTGTTCGGAGTCCCGGATGAGATCCCGGACATCACGAGGAGTTCCGGAATGGTCCGGAGAATATGATTCATATATAGGATGTCATTTTATGTGAATTAAAATGATGCGGAAGGTTATATGGAAGGTTCTAGAAGGTTCTAGAAAAGTCCGGAAGAAACCACCAAGGAAGGTGGAGTCCCGGAGGGACTCCACCTCCATGGCCGGCCAACCCTAGTGGGGGAGGAGTCCCAAGTGGACTCCCCCTATGGGGGCTGGCCACCCCCCACATGGAAGGGGGGAATCCCACCCAAGTGGGATTCCCACCTTGGGTAGGTTTCCCTATCACATGGAAGGTTTTGGGTTCGGGTCTTATTCGGAGACTTGTAGTCCAACACTTGGGGCTTCCACCTATATAATGAGGGGCCAAGGGGAGGGGGCCGGCCACCCCAAGACCACAACCCGGCCGCCCCCTTGAGTGGCCGGCCACCCCTCCCAACCCTAGCCGCCCCCTCTCCTCCATAGCTCCCGCGTGCTTTAGCGAAGCTCCGCCGGGATTCTCCACCACCACCGACACCACGCCGTCGTGCTGTCGAATTCAAGAGGAGCTACTACTTCCGCTGCCCGCTGGAACGGGAGGTGGACGTCGTCTTCATCAACAACCGAACGTGTGACCGAGTACGGAGGTGCTGCCCGTTCGTGGCGCCGTGATCAAGATCTTCTACGCGCTTTTGCAAGCGGCAGGTGAATGTCTACCGCAGCAACAAGAGCCTCATCTTGTAGGCTTTGGAATCTCTTCAAGGGTGAGACTCGATAATCCCCTCGTTGCTACCGTCTTCTAGATTGCATCTTGGCTTGGATTTCGTGTTCGCGGTAGGAAATTTTTTGTTTTCTATGCAACGTTATCCTACAGGTTATTTTGAGATTGGACCGTATAAGGATTCCATTAATTTTGATGTGGTTCCTATGATGGTGTGTCATCTACTATTAGGTCGGCCATGGCTCTATGACCGTTCTGTGCAACACAATGGCCGCGCCAATACATATCACTTGGAGTTCAAGGGCAAAAAAATCAACTTGCAGCCTATGTCACCACAACAAATTGTCAATGAATCTCGCCAGAAAACTGAAGTACACTTGGAGGATGCACCTCTAGATAGGCGAGAGAATTGTAATGTCGTGAGTGATATAACAAAAAGTGAGAGAGTTAATTCCTTAGTTCTATTAGCCACCAAAGAGGATATGAGAGAATTTAGTGAGGATCCTACAGCTAGGCCCCTTGTGCTTATGTACAAGGGTGAGGTTTTGGTTTCTAACGACATGACCCCTATTTCTCTTGGTGTTTCTAGTGTTTTGCAGGAATTCAGCGACGTGTTTCCAGAGGAGGTGCCCGCAGGATTGCCACTATTGCGTGGTATTGAGCATCAAATAGACTTGATCCCCGGCGCCTCGCTGCCCAATAGGGCGCCATATAGGACGAACCCCAAAGAGACGAAGGAGATACTGAAGTAAGTACAAGCGCTACTCGACAAATGTTATATCCGCATAAGCCTAAGTCCTTGTGTTGTTCCTATTATTCTAGTTCCTAAGAAAGATGGTACATGGCGCATGTGTGTAGATTCTAGAGCGATAAACAACATTACTATTCGATATCGTCATCCTATTCCCCGCTTAGAGGATATGTTAGATGAATTGAGTGGTACTACTGTTTTCTCTAAAATTGATTTGCGTAGTGGTTATCATCAAATTAGGATGAAAGAGGGGGATGAATGCAAAACATCCTTGAAAATAAAATTTGGTTTATATGAGTGGTTAGTAATGCCTTTTGGTTTAACTAATGCACCTAGCACTTTCATGAGATTGATGAACCATGTTTTGCGTGATTTTATTGGAAAGTTTGTGGTTGTGTACTTTGATGACATATTAATCTACAGCCGCAATGAATCTGGTCATACTATACATATTCGACATGTTTTGCAAGTGTTGCGTGATAGTAAACTCTATGGTAATCTTGAGAAGTGCATATTTTGCAAAGATAAGGTCATATTTCTGTATTATATTGTCTCTAAGCATGGAGTAGAAGTAGATGTGTCTAAAATTAAAGCAATTCAAAATTGGCCTACTCCCATGAATGTGAGTCAAGTAAGAAGTTTTCATGGTCTTGCTGGGTTTTATAGAAAATTTGTGCCCAATTTTAGTACTATTGCTGCACCTTTGAATGAATTGACTAAAAAGGGTGTTGTCTTTGAATGGGGCGCAACCCAAGATCATACTTTTGATGAACTAAAAAGATTGTTAACTTCTGCACCGTTACTTGCACTTTCTGATTTCAATAAGCAATTTGAGATTGAATGTGATGCTAGTGGTATTGGAATTGGTGGTGTGTTGATGCAAGAGGGTCGCCCAATTACATTTTTTTATGAGAAACTTTCTGGTGCTAAGTTGAACTATCCTATATATGATAAATAATTGTATGCTGTAATTAGAGTTCTTGAGGTTTGGCAACATTATTTGTGGCCAAAAGAATTTATCATACATTCTGATCATGAAGCTTTAAAATATCTGAAAGCCCAATCTACATTACATAGGCGTATTACTAAGTGGGTTGAGTTCATTGAGTCTTTTCCATACATTATTAAGCATAAGAAGGGAAAAGATAATATTGTTGCTGATGCTCTATCTAGGAAAAATATGCTATTAACTCAACTTGATGTTAAAATTCCTAGATTAGAAGTACTATGTGATTTGTATGCCACTGATCATGATTTTGTTGAACCATATCGCTTGTGTGCTATTGGTAAAGCATGGGAGAAATATCACATACATGATGGGTTCTTGTTTAGAGCTAACAAACTATGTGTTCCAGAATCGTCTGTGCGTTTGCTCTTATTGCAGGTTTCTCATGCTGGAGGTTTGATGGGTCACTTTGGGCGTGAGAAGATGCTACTCATTCTCGCTCATCACTTTTATTGGCCAAAGATGAGGCGGGATGTGGACAGATATGTGAAGCGATGCATTACTTGCAACAAGTCCAAGTCCAAGCTGAAGCCTCACGGTTTGTATACTCCTTTACCGGCACCTACTACACCATGGGAAGACATTAATATGGATTTTGTGTTGGGTTTGCCGCGTACTAAAAGAGGCCATGATTCTTTATTTGTGGTAGTGGATAGATTCTCTAAGATGTCACACTTTATTTTCTGCCACAAGATCGACGATGCGTCGCATATTTCTAACCTCTTTTTCAGGGAGATTGTACGTCTACATGGAGTCCCGAATACTACTGTTTCTGATCGTGACGCGAAGTTTATGAGCTACTTCTGGAAGACAATTTGGGGAAAGCTGGGGACAAAGCTAATTTTCAGTACTACTTGTCATCCCCAAACTGATGGTCGAACTGAGGTGGTGAATAGAACATTGTCAGAACTATTGAGATCCATGATCAAGAAGAACCTGCAGGAGTGGGAAGATTGTTTACCGCATGTGAAGTTTGCTTGCAACAGGGCGGTACATTCTACCACAGAGTTGTGTCCCTTTGAGGTGGTGTATGGTTTCAAACCTATTACTCCACTTGATTTGTTGCCTCTACCCATACATGAGAGAGTCAATATGGAGGCATCAAAGAGGGCAGATTTTGTACGGAAGATACATGTGAAGACTGAAGAGTTGATAGAAAAGAAAGGCAAGAGCAATGCTGCAAGGTTGAACAAGAAGCGTAAGGAGATGTTGTTCAAGCCTGGTGATATGGTCTGGGTACATTTTCGCAAGGATAGGTTCCCGAAGCTACGGAAGTCCAAGTTGCTTCCTCGTGGTGCTGGTCCTTACAAAGTTCTTGCCAAGATCAATGACAATGCATACTCTATAGATCTTCCAACTGATGAGTTTGGTGTCAGTAATTCTTTCAATGTGGCTGATTTGACTCCATATGACGGAGAAGACCTTGGAGCATCGAGGTCAACGTCTTTTGAAGGGGGGGGAGATGATGAGGACATCCCTACTACACTACTACCTCCGTCATTGCAAGATGAAGACGATGCTGCTATAAAGCTTAAGTCCAATGAAGTCAGGATGGGACCCATTACAAGAGCTCGTGCGAAGCTACTCAAACAATAGGTGAACTTGTTCCTAAGTGATACTTTGATCGATGAGAACTTTATACTGCCTAAGTCATTTTTCTTATGTATGATCATGTACGAAGAAGGAGCAAGCATCGCACGAGGAGGAGAGGAGCAGCTGGACAAGAAGCTAAACATGGAGCTGGACATGAAGATACCCCATGGACGTACGTGGGAGGAGAGGGAGGCATGCACAAGGGAAGAAGACGAAGTCCAGGCCGGCGCCATGCCCGGTCTGACCGACCGCCACGCCGGCGCGCCCGGTCCAACCGGACGCCACACCGGTTCAGCCCGGCGCCGACCGGATTTCCGACCGGTGCACATTGGGCAACATCTAGGGGCCATGGACCCCTAGCCCGGTCACCACCCGGTGCCAGGTCTGGTTCAAACCGGCCTGCCCGGTCCAGACCCGGTAGACTGGCCCCCAGGCCAGCCGTGTCCGAGTCTGTTCGACCAGTTCCCGATCTGGGTCGGTTTTTAATGTATTTTCTCGAACCCTGGTTGTCCTGAACCCCTATATAAGTGCTCAGGACGCCCACACATTAGGTTTAGACCACGTTAAGATAAACCCTAGTTCATAGTTGATTGCTTTGCAACTCTATCGAATTCGTACACCATATCATCGATTTGGTGTTTGCTACTGAAAGTCTTGTGTGATCTGTTGTTCCATTGGGAATTAGACAGTTGCAACTTACCGCTTCGTGGTCGGCGGCTAAGTGCGCAAGTGTGTGGAGTTGCGAATATCTTGCAGGGTTGAGAGCTGTTGCATTGGCGACAGGGATTGATTGAGAGAAACTTCGTCGGTCTCATGTAAGTTATCTCCACCTCCTCATCGTATTATCTCCGCTATGTTTATCGTGTGTTCATCACATCCAGCGTCACTTACTGAGAAGATCGGACAACCCCTTATCAAATGCTTTTGCACTAAACAGAACTCTCACTTTGTAGCTAGCAGCCCAAGCAATGTGCAGAAATAAATACCCTGATACCCAACTCTAGTTGAACGTAACAACAGGGTTAATCATAGATGCAGGAAATTAGGAAGATATATGTACCAAAGCAAGGACCCTGCAGCTCATCTTCTCAACTGTGTTATGCCGCTTCTCTCAACAAAAAAATTTGTGTTATGCCGCTTAACCGTCACATCTATGTTCTCCTGTACCCAAAGTTACCACGCCGTGCTGCTGGTCACAAGATAATGTTAAGAGACGCACCATCAGGCAGTGGCCTCCACTTCAGCTTGTTGGGGCTGGCCTCGGCGACACACGCTGAACCACCCCTCCGGCGACAACACAGCTGCCCTCTCTCGCACACGAGGTAAAAGAAGAAGTGGACAACACAAATTTCCCGGCCGGCGCACGAACATCGCCGTGGTCGCACATACACCCTACTCTTGTTCCTCTCAAACACACATACATAGAGGTACACACGCACATACGTATTAAGACCTAGGGGAGCTCTCCTTCTCGGCCGGGCACACACCACGATCCCGACCGAGACTACATTTCTGGCTCTTCCCTAGCTTCCACCACACACGAGCTCGCAGGCTCCTTAAATAGCCTCACGCACGCACACAGCCACGGCCACACAGGCCACTAACCCATGCACACGCATGACCCGACCACTAACTCAACTAACCTAGCAACATGCAGGCGCACATACACCTTTCACGCACAGGACTAGGCTAGCTAACAAACTCATGCATGCAACACAACTCGCCTCCAACTGCCCTGACAAGATTACTCACAGCTTAAGGCTTTGGTGGAGTAGAGGAGACAAAGCCCAACATCCTAGCGGCGACGTGGAACATGCGATGGTCCTGTGGCACATGGGCGGACGCAGCGGGTGGGCCGAGGGGGCCGTGGCCCACCCAGAATTTCGGGAAATTCTTTTGATACCGGTAATCTTCAGCGCTGAAAAAAGCCCAGGTTGGCCCGTTTGGTTGTTCCACGTGGTATGCGACTCACAGCGCCAAGGCGAGGCCATCGACGAGACAACGAGTCCCTGCAGGCCGCCGGCCGTCTCTCCGCCTCCCCTTCCGTTGCCCCTCCCTGTCTCCGGCCTCCGCTGCCCCCTGACCCCCTCTTCACCCGCTCGGCCTTTCAAGGAGAAGCAGGTGCTCTCTCCGTGCTTGACGCCAGGACTGCTCGGGCTCAGCCGCCGCGGCACTGGCCGCCGTGTCTGCCTTCCCAGATCCTCCCGCCGGCTGCCGCTGTCTCCTCTGCAGGTTTGCTCCCGCTCCCCGCTCTGGGGCGCTTGGCTCGCCTCAAAATCTGGCCAGATACGTGAGGTATGCTGCCACTTTCAGCAAATTGACCATTTTCTCTATTTTGCTGTTAAATGACAGTTACATTGATTCAATTGGTAGTTTGGAACTTGCAGAGACGTAGAGAAATACATGTCATGTATATATGTTTATGATGCCTTCCCAAAAAAATGTTAATGATGCGTAGAAATGAAGAAATGTAGACAAATTGAGTCACTTTTTCCAACCACAAAAATAAAGGGTAAAAATCGACAACCAGTTTGATGTGGTTAAAATGTAGTTTCTTATTTGCATGTTGGTTTTGAATCAATCGAATTCATTTGTTTCTTATGCTGCACAAAAGGTAATAAAACTTGCCGATTCCAACCCCAATGATATATCAAGACCGGATTTGATAAGACTTAAACTCCAAATGAAAATCTTTGTTTATGATATGAGAAAAATATAGGTCCAAATGTGTCTATCATCTTGGTGAGCTCTCTAATTTGCTTGTTGAAAGAAAAAAAAAACATGTTGTTCTTCTCAAACTGATATTGCTCTAGCCGGTGGCGATGAACGGATGTTGAAAGAGTGCTTTCTAAAATGAGTAGATTGGTTATATATATTATTCATTTCGTAAACTTTTATCACAATTCGGGGAGGGCAAAAAAAAAATTTAAGGTGTGCCCACCCTCCAATCCCTAAAGAGCTCTAAGCTCCCAGGGTTGCCCGCGTCTGAGGCCGTTCCACGCATCGCTGTCGGGGGACCCACTCGCGCAAACTTTCCCTTATTAGGTGTTTTCGGTCGACCCAACCCGCACGTTTCTCTCCTTCCCCTCACCGTCTTCTCTTCACCCGGCAGAGCGGCGGCGGATACCAGGCTAGGTGACGGCGGCTCTCAGGCGAGCAGGTGCGGAAGAGGCGCCGGGAACGATGGGAGCGGCGGCTGCTCACAGATGCGGCGACGCTGGGAATCAGGGGCGGTGGCGGGTGGGAGCGGCGGCTGCTCACAGATGCGGCGATGCTGGGAATCAAGGGCGGCGGCGGGTACCAGGCTAGGTGGTGGCAGCTCTGAAAACTAGATCGTTATCTCTCTCACCCCTATTTCTCTTCATTATTTCTTCATCCGTGCACTGCCATTCCCTTACTTTTGACTCATGGAGGAATTAGCTGCGCTACATGTTTCATCAAAGATACTTACTACTGCATTTCTTGTTATTTTTGCTCTTATTTTTGTTGGAATTTCCATAGCATCGTAGTGGGAACTGGAAATCTGGATTAACTCATAGGATGGTATCTTAGTTATCATGGGGACTACAATAAAGTATAAACAATGAGTTGTACGTATGGCCTTCAGATGCAAATTAGAAATGGATACCATTTCTTGGTTTCACTTCCATTAGTACCGGATCTGCAGTAGTGCTTTTTGCTCCTAGCATTTGTCCTACTAAATGCTGGGGAAACCAATTATCATTACAGTAATGTTCTGCTTTGGTTTGAGTTGCGGAACCCATACCATACATTGATCCCTTGGTTTCTAATCTGCACTAAAGTTATGAACCTGAAGTAAGCTTCTTTTTGAAAACTGAAGAGGAATAGTAGCAGCCCTACTTAAAAATGTTTTGCTAATGTAGCGTGCCAACTTCGTTGGAATTTGTAAATGTGTTAAAAGGTGAACTAGAATTATATTTTACCTCCAAAAATTGTTATTATGTAGCGTGCCAACTTCGTTGGAATTTGTAAATGTGTTAAAAGGTGAACTAGCATTATATTTTACCTCCAAAAATTGTTATTTAATGTTTATGGTTGCAATTGTGAATCTGTTAAAAAATGGAATGGTTATACACATCAGCATATAGATTATATCCTTTGTTTGGGCATTATCCAATGAATAATTTATATTTTCCCTTTTCCTTTATAACATGTTTCTACACATAATATTTGATTTTCCTATGAATTTTATTTGCAGGTGAATTTCGTTCTATTTTTAAACTAGACTTATAATCCTAGGTGTTAGATTGCTTGTGACTAGGAGTCGCTCATACAATGTGAGAATTATAGGCGTGTGGAAATGATATTGGGCCGATCAGATTTCGCCAGCACGGCAAAGCGAGATATCCTTTTATGGGTCATGCCTTTCTTTGGTGTTGTAATTTTTTTCCATGTTAATGGATATACATGCAGTTCTCCTGCATGGTCCCTGAAAAAACTCTTAAGAGTTATCCGTGCTCCAGTTGCTTTTGAGAGTAGTACTTGGGCATGACACACTGAGTTCCTTTCATCTCTTATGATGTTGTAATTAGTGACGACTACAATTTTTATATTGGAATTTAAATGTTGGTATTGCCTATACTAACAGTTCTTCTAGCTGCTTGGATACCTGCTCATTGGTGTTACAATTTGGATTTTTGTCTGAATGTAGTGTTTCCATTGTGTCTTCTAGAAATGGGAAAAACAGAACAAAAGGAGGTCTCTTCGAAAATGGTAGAATAAAAGGCTTCTGGCTTATATAAGCACTTGATTATTTTCTAAAGCTTCATTCGAATTTTGCGGTGAATGGTTAGTGCTGAGAACAGCTGCTTAGAACTTTTCCTGCCACGTATAATATTTCAGATATGGTCAAATAGTTCATTTTGCCTAAAATTATGCTATCACCATCGCTCACAATAAGTTACCACGTCACTTTCCTGCTAATGGTTCTCTTAACGATTAGGTTTTGCCTAGCAAATGCAGAGATTGGACGCTGTTATTTTCCAGGATCTACTGCTATATAATTTGTAAGGCTTCTGCTAATATTTAAGGCCACTCTCACTGTTTGTTTCTTGCTGTCAGAGTTACTTATGCCGGCAAGCAAGATAACTTTGCATTGGAGTCCAGATCAGCAAGCAGCTAAAGGTATATTTGGACAAATCATATATTTGTCTCCTGAATATCAAAGGTTGAGTTGGTATTTTATTGGAAAAAGTGACGTGTTATACTTATGTTAATAGTTCTAAATTTAATAAAACTATTCTATACTGGTGTTTTAGGTACAAAAGGGCATATAAATGGTATATTTGTTTGTTGCTTCCCTCTGCTTGCCGACTCATATCACAAGGTGAACACATGATTTGCCAAGTTTTGTGCCTGAACCTAAGGTGAAGTACTATACCCATGAATAAACTGCAGTACTACTAAACTATACTAATACGGAACCTACATTTTCTCCTACATTACATGCCTGGTGATTCGAAGGATCAGAATATCCCCCATGTCCATGTATTTCGGTGTATATCTCCATAAACTAATACCAGTATCAGGTAAAAATATTTCCAATGAAGAATATGGCTTACCCTGCATTGTTTGTATGGAACTTTGACTATAGGATTGACTAAATACCTATTGTAACGTGCAAATTAAACCTTGAAGTCCACATGCTTCATGACTAACTCTCAATGGGTTCAGTTAAGAATATTGTACTCTCATTAGCTATATGTGTTTTCCCTGAGAAACTTTTACTGACTTCTTGAATTGTACTAGGCTAAATCGAGTTTAATTAAGTACCCATCATTCAGTTTATTCTAGCTAACCATGGTTATGAATAGTAACTGTATCAGGGCATACCAGTCGCTAAATGGATAATTCATTGCTTCTTCTACATGATACTTCAAGCCGTCTTACTTTTTGTTCTGAGATATGGTGCACTCTTGTTACAGGAAACAACTTGAACTGAGGCAAGGATCTTCCTGATGCCTTTCCTCAGCCTGTTAGCTCAAAGCATATGTCTCCCTCATTATTTTTCTCCTCATAAGTTGGGCCAAAAATTGGTTTGGTCATGTTGTTGGCTATATAGGTTGTCTTGTGTGATGTGCTCATCAATGAAGCTATGGATATGAACAAATCTTCAATTAACTCTGCTTAGACGCTGTAACAATCCAATAAGTAATGCTACTTTTTTGTCCTTTGAACTCTGAATTACTACTCACTGTATGCTGGTTTGAGGAAGTTTAGTGGTTATTTTTATGTGGTTTACCCATCAAAATTCTGTAGTCGGGTTTAACTGATGTTCAAGCACTCGTAGGAGTCTGATAGTTCCTATTCTCCCTACTCTCTCTTTCTTATAAAAAAGTTCTGCTATGCTGCCTTTTATTATTTCCATCAAAACGTAGAATTGCTCCTAAATTTGATGCACCCGGACACCGTCGGCCCCCTCTCTTGTCAGCTGGTGGAGCTGAAAGCCAGCCACCCAGTCCCCGGCTCCTTTGTCGCACCCATTCCTCACCGATGCGGGCAGCTCCTCCCCCTTTCTTGACTTCCATTTCAACTGCTGCCAAGGTGAGAACAGATGAAATTTGCAATTGTTGATGTAGAGATGTTTCTTTAGAATTGCTTGACGATATGTTCGTCTGAAAAGAGTACATAGAGTCATACATGTGTGTGCACAAACGATTTAGATTTGTTTATAACTGAATTAGGAAAACTCTAAATCGTTATCCTAATTCAGTTATAAACAAATCTAAATCTAACTCATAACTGTGATGTGCTAGGCGAGCTAAAGGCTAGAAAGAGTAAATAATGTTTTTCCTGTGATATTAAAGGAATTTTGCACCAGGCGCCTGTTAGGAAAACATTAGTGAAAACAAGTCACTAGCTGCAAGAATGGTATAAAGATGATTTGCATGTTGTAATTGCATAGTCGTCCAGAAAAAAATAATCCCATATTCCATTTGAAGTGTTACACACATGTATGAAAGGTACATAATTTGAGTTGTTTTAGTTGCGAATCGTGTCGGGGATGATTATTTTAGAACTTTACACTGCAAAATACTCAACTAAGTTGATCTTTTTAGCTAAACTTGACCAACATAACCATTTTTGTACTTTTAAAAGGTACACAAATGTTATCTATAGTTAAATGTATTTTTATAACTTGGTGGTCAAAGTTAGTAAGGTGACGAGAATCATTACATTAGCACCATTATGAAATAACATAGTTGATTAAAAAAATGTTGCCATTATTAAATTTACAACACAAAAGAAAGAGTCATGCAGGTTTTGATATTAGGGGAACTACTCTGGGAGAGCCCAATTGTAAGAGCATCTCCACTCGTCCCCCCGACGAGGCCCCCGAGCGACGTTTTTTCCATCCGGACGGCGAAATTCGGCCCAGTCGCGCCCCCGGTTCCTCGTTTTCGTCCGGATTTGGCCCTTAATCCATCCGGCGAGCCCACGCCACCCCGCCCCCCGGGGCGCGCTCGGGGACTCCGGACGAAACGAAAGCGCGCGAAACGGCGTGTGGACCCGCGTAGTCGGCGACTGGAAAACCAAATCCTGTGATTTTCCCTCCAATTTGCTTGCATTTCCCCATTCCCTCCAATTTGCTTGCATATCCCCATTCTCTCCCGCCGAAATCCCCCAATCTCGTCGTCTTCCAGCTCCAGTTCCTGGCGGCGTCTTCTCGTCCACCACCACTCTCCTCCTCGTCTTCTCGTCCACCACAATGCCGCCGAAGGCGCCGGCGAGGAAGATGCGGAAGAAGAAGACGAAGCCGCCGGGCATGTCGAACGCCGAGTGGGCGGCGGACGAGAAACGGCGCGACGTGGAAACAAGCGCCAGGGCGGAGAAGGGTGAAAAGAGCCGCCGCCAAGAGGTCGGCGGAGGCGGCCCAAGACGAACACTTGAGGTTAATCGGCATGGCCTATAGCGGCGGCGTGTTCCCGGCCAATGGCCGACGCAAGGTACAACAAGTTCCCCGTCTTCCTTCTCGCCTTCGCTGTACTCGCCGTCGCCGACTGCCGTGTTCCAAGAGGGCGCCTACGTCCAACCGTCCAAGCCCACACCGTCGCCGCCCGAGCTTGACGTCGGCGGCGGCGGCGGCCTGTTCGAGGGCACCTCGCCGGCCCTGCGACGAGGGCCGCTCGCGTTCGGTGCGATGGCGGCGCCGAACGAAGAGGAGATCCACGAGATGATCACCTCCGGCTCCGCCGCCGCCGCTGCGAGCCCGAGGTTCTTCATGACCGCCGCCGCTGCGTGCCCGGGGTTCTTCACGCAAGAGGAGAAGAGGGCGACGGCAGCTGTGGCGGCGCGCAACGAGCATCGGGAGGATGTTGCCGACGGAAGCCAAGCCGTCGAAGAAGAAGGCGAGGAAGAAGAAGAGCCAACTGAAGCCGCCGCCAACCTGTCGAAGGGGAAGAAGAAGAGGAAGAAGGACTCGCCACCTGCCGAACCGCGTATCAAATGGACGCCGAAGGAAGAGGAGTGCCTCGCCGAAGCTTGGATGACCGTGTCCACGAACGGCATAATCGGGGCCAATCGGTCGTTCGACACATACCGGTTTCGAGTGAGGCGGGCGTACGAGGAACGCAAGCTCGTCGATCCCTACTTCAACAAGACGAACATGAACGTGTACCGGGGAGACAAGGCAATGGCCACCCATTGGGGGATCATGCGGACGGCGTGCGGCAAATGGCACGGCGTACGGGAGGAGATCGACAAACGGCCGATCGGCGGCCACGACTTGGAGCAAAGGGTATGATCCGCCGGCCCTACACCACCGAGGTACATCGTCGTTAGCCGACCCGTATCGCCGTGCTCTTTTTCCCCAGCCTGCGCCGAGCTTTGGACATGTACACGGACGACACCGGCCTGCAGTTCAAGTTCCTCAACGTCTACGCCCGGCTCGAGAAGTGCGAGAAGTGGAAGGAAGTTCGCACGTCCCTCTCGAAAAGCAAGACCGAGCAGGTACAACCCCGACGCTCCGCCGGCTTGCGCGGCGGAAGGGCGCCCCGAGCTCGGCCGGAAGAAGCGAAAGAGCTCAAACGGACGGACAATCCCGCCGACAGGATGCGGGCGTCGATCGACAAGTGCTGGGCCGACTTGAGATCGCACGCCGACGGGAGGAACGACAAGTTCGACGGCAGGTGGCGGGAGATGCTCGCCAACCAAGGCGCCCGGATCGCCCTGCCGAAGACGACGGTGGCGGCGAAGAAGAGGAACACAGACTTGGCGTTCCTCATGGGCGGCGGCGACATGGAACCGATGGACGAGGAGACGAGGAATTGGTACCAGTGGCCACCGCAACGACATCCTCCGAGCCACTACGTCGTCTCCGCCGGCTCCTACCTCGTCTACCTCACCATCTACCTCGTCGACCGCGGCCGCTTCGACGTCCACCGCCGCCGCCGCTTCATCGTCGCCCGCCGCCGCTTCGGCGTGTGAGGAAACCGGTCCGTCGGACACCGCCGTGCCGGCCGGGACTGCCGACGAGCCTCGTCTCCGTGTAATTTCCCTCCGATCGCCGATCCGTGGCCGATCCTTTTGCTCCTTTTGCCGATCAATCGCCCGTACTTGTAGCGCGGGACGGCGATTTGTTTGAATTTAAACTCTATCCGCCGAACTCCGGGTGGACGACTGGAAATATGGTACTCCCCACGACTTAATTTCGTCCAATCCGGCGGTAGTTTCGTCCGGATTTGGGCGTGGGGAGCGCCAACGAGTGGGGATGCTCTAAGGCATAAAGCAATATTCAAAATCCCAATAGAGTTATTAGCTATATTCTTGCAACAAATCGTTTTGTTATTCAAAGTCTGCATTCTTTTTTCAGATAGTGCAACTATCTTAATGTGAAAAAGATGTACTATGCTGCCTCCTTTGAATTCCATGTTCTTGGATAAAGAATAAATACAAAATGTCTTCTTCTCCGTGCAAAATGTGAATTTAATTGACACGGGTTACCTGAGAAATAAAAAAGAGAAGCCCACCAACATAAATGTTGAACAATTTCAGTCATCACTCTAGGGCTTTTCTTACCTTATTAAAAATACCCTTATGGAACTGAAGCGTAGTTGTTCAACTGCTGGCCATATCCCCCTTTCAGTGAAATTATCTCTAGCCTTTTGAGGTTTTACTTCTAGATTACATTAGCTCTGTCTATCAGTTACAGTTTTTTCTGTACATCTTCCTGGCGAAAGGTTCCAGCCAAACGTCTTCTGGTGCCAAGACCAGACAGCAAAGGTTATTGCTATGCTAAAGTCAGGACTGACTGCTTCGATTTCTGTTTTTTTTTTTTTGAACATAAAGTGGGATCAGCGACCCCAGAGGAGCATTTCATTGAAACACATGTGGCAGGTACATTTTGCAGCGAAGTCCTTTGTTGTCCCTTGCCCTAACAAACCTACTATTTGTAATAAGGACCTCGCACTTTATAGAAAGCACCCTGGAATTACATGAGAAAAAGCAATCGAGGACAGTGCCTCTGCCACCAACTGTTATTGAGTTTGTATTGAATTATGCTCTGGATATTTTTTCTGTCAGTTTCAGGATTGGAAGTACATATCTCTTATAGTTTGACTTGGAAGAGTACCCTTGCCGGTTTAGCCATATTGAGTTGTGAATGTTTGGATCATAATATAAGTTAAATATTCTGTTACTCCCTCCGGCCCCAATTACTTGCCGCAGACTATGAAGTTAATTTGCCTTGCTTTGTCTCTGCTCCGTATCAAGTAATTCGGGTCAGAGGTAGTACTATAAATTAGGCAGAACAACGATATTTATTATGTAAAATGTGATTTAGGCATCAAGCTGGTGAATTTTCACGGACCCATTGCAGGTTAAAGGAAGATATTATCCTACAGTTGATGGAACCAACACATTGTACACCGGTCTCACTAGGTTGATTACTCGGTCGATCACCGGTCTCATAATACCTCCGTGGACTATTTCGCATCTCTCATTCCAAATGAGGCCACGCTAGACACTGTTTCTTCTATTTATCTTGCTCACACATTTTGGATAGATCTGCAACAAACTGCACAATATAATCTTCAGGTCCATGATCAATATACATGCCACTCTAGCTAATTAGAACTGGTGGTTCCACTTATGGCCAAGTCCAGACCCCGGCCAACCAAAAAAGACAACATATACACAACGGCAAAATAGTACACTGCAAAAACCTAAACGCTATTAGAAGAGAACGGCGCCGCAAAGCGCGCTGGATCCATCTAGTATTTTTCTACGTCCGCCACTGCTGCGGCACAGAGGATCCTGCGCAGAAGGCGCCGCCGCCGTGCAGCACAGGAGGGCGGAGGCGGCGGCCAGGAGGGATCCGACGGACAGGGGAGGGCTGAGCACGGCAAGCCGGCATGCCGGTGTGGCTGCATCCCGCATGGGTGTGGCAGCCCGCTCCTGCCGTCTGTCGACCAAGCGCGCTCGAGCGAGCAACTTAGGATTGACCTGACCTGACTTGATTTGAGCCAACTTGTCTCGCTCAGCCAGCTTTGCCTCCGCCGCCGCCCGCCGTCCCTGATTTGAGCGAACTTGACCCGACTTCAAGGGATTCACCGCACGAGGAAGGGAGAGAGCGCGAGACTGGATCCATGGCGGAAGGGAAGTGGGAGTCTGGGAGGGATGCTCGATAGAGACGGCACCGTCCACGGCGACTACCACGATTTATTTTTACAGTCTCTATAAAGCAATCGCCCGCTGCCCGGTGGCCCGAATCGGGGATTGGCCTGCTCCGATCACATGAAAACGGGACGCTAGCAGTAAGAAAAAACCAAGTTTACCAGCAACATTAAACGAACCAGATGATTTCTACACAATATCGAACGGCTGCAAATGCTGCTGTCAGTTGTGGCCTCATCAGGCGGGTACGTAGTCAGGCTTAATCTATTTTAGTAATACTTTCCTGTACCAGAGTCTACCGTACTTACCTTTCAATTCCATCTCTCCGAATCCAATCTTTAAATGGAATGCAGATGCAGCCTACGCCATTCCTCCAAGCTCTTGCATTGCACCAGGATGTTCTTGCTGCAGGTTGCCAATGCCGCCGCCCATATATGTCGCCGTTGAGGTTAATTACGCCCAGTAATTTCTGAGCGGAGCAACTATGCTATTTTAATTTCACGTATTTTCTAATGCTACTACATAAATGTATGAGTACTTTGAGGATCTGACAGAATCCTGCATCTAACCAATTTTTCATTCATCGGCAGGTCAAAATTATCAATATATAATCCTCAACTGATGACTCCTGCAGCACAAATATATGTCTGAGGCAATGAAGTAACGAGAGTCACCAGCTCTTTGTTAACTCCAAAAGCATCCATTACGCACTAAAGTTCATCTCTGTCGCTTTTTTCCTTCATCGTGATGAAACTATTATATGATGAAAAAAATAACTGGAAACACCATCGTTAAGGATTTATACATGTAAATTTTGTTCAAGCCCCACTTCAATTTTGTCATTAATCCCGACAGGACATAAAACCACTCAAATATGTTTGGTTCAATCTGCTAATTTCACATACAAAAAATACGCAAGTAGATCATGTACACAATTCTATATATGATCCAGAGTAGCCATCAATATAACTTGGTAGATCTATCTTGAATGCTCCTAATTCCTATATTTTTTGTCCCAGAAAATCATCATAAACCTTTTCCACCCAATGATCAAACTACAAAAACGTGTGTCTCTTATAATTTGGGCAGTCCATGGAGTATATGCCAACTGAAGTTGGTCCAGTCCGGTCCAATATTGTGTTACTTTGTTCTATGCAATACTACGAGGTGGTATTTGGGAGTATATTAAGAAATAAATATAATATAAGAAAAAATCTTCACGTGTACACTACTCTTTATGGTATCTCTTATTATGGACACACATATATATCGCCTAAATAGTTCATATTTAATTGATCACCTTATTATGTTGTCTATAGAAATGATGATTATAAATATCAAAATAAAACATATCATCGTGCTTATAACACATATTTTCCTCCATAATTAATAAAACTGGATGACATGTTTTAAAGAAGGAGTCTTGCACTTACCTTAGTGAACAGTGGATAAGTGCTTCTGGTGAGTTCAATAGTACATAAAAACTACGAAGAAAATAATCAATAGTCTAATGAAGTACAACCATTTTTATTAAACATGACAGCTAAAGGTCAAACAACCACAACCACAAGCATAAGCATAAATTATATTCCTACGATATGACGCGAAAAATTAAAAGCCAAATAGTATGAGCCAATTAATTTTAAAACACACAATGTCGGCAAACAAAATATAGCGATAGGTCTTCATACATGCACAGATGAATAAGCAAGCTTCACATATTTAAAATGATGTGTGTAGTATATTAAGTTTCACCTAATTTACCTTTAAATCGTTATTTAAAAAAAAGCATTCACAAGTTTGTTGATATAGCTAGACGACTAGTTGTTTTCAAATTAAAATACAACAAACAATAAGAAACTAAACAAATATAATAGGTGGGGCTAGATCAAGACGCCGCGGCATTTGTTGATAATCCTTTGACCCATCACAGATGCTCAACAAGATCATGAAGTTGCTCGTGAACATTGCTGTCGCAGATCTCTGCGGGTATAGCGAGAAAATCAGCAAAATCTGCACGCACCTCATGGTTAACCTCCGCAAGAGGTCTCTGACACTCATAGGGACTAACATGTGTTCTAGACCGATTCTTACGGTCATCCTCGATGATCATGTTGTGCATGATCACACAAGCCTACATCACCTTCCACATTTGGTCGTGAGACCAGCTTAGAGCAGGGTATCGAACAATAGCAAATTGAGCTTGAATCACACCAAATGCCCGCTCGACATCCTTCCTACAAGCCTCGTGTCGCGAAGCAAAGTGGTCTTCTGACCTAATGGCACCAGAATTATTTTGACAAAGTCGCCCATTTCAGATATATACCATTAGCTAGATAATAGCCTTTGGTATAATGGTGGCCATTGAACTCATAGTTGCATGGTGGAGCATGACCTTCCACTAGTTTGCTAAACACCGGAGACCGCTGCAACACGTTGATGTCATTGTGTGATCCCGCCATGCCAAAAAAAGAATGCTAAATCTATATGTCATAATTTGTCACATCTTCAAGTACCACACAACAATATCCTTGAAGCCCTTTGTATATACATTGCCAAGAAAACGGGCAGTTCTTCCATGACCAGTGCATAAAATCGATGCTTCCAATAATCCATGGAATCCTCTTGCTGAATTTTGGGCCATGATTCTTGCAGTCTTTTTCTCCAGTTGGCCCTATCAAGTAGTATTTGTCAAACTTTCGGTCGTTGCCTACTCGACAATACCCCGGAGGAGGGATCCTCATGGAGGGGAGAAGAAGTGGGGGCCATAGGGCGGAGAGCACTCGGGACGGTGGTACGCGATTTACCCGACTTCGGAACACCTGCTCGAGGACATGTCGTACTGTTGCTTGTCTGGAATTATCTGGGCACTTTCGCGTTGTTACAATGAGTTGTGGTTGTGCTTCTAGGGCTCACAGGATCCGTCTTATAAAGGTGCCCGGATCTAGGGTTTCTGCGGAGAGTCCTAGCCGGAATACAAGATGCCTAACTACGGAATATACATTGTCGTGCACGTTAAGAATACACCTAGATCTAGCTTGTCGTCGTGGATCTGGATACTTCATGGGCCTCCATGGATCCGCCTACTTGCATAGGTCGGTTGGGATCCGGCTCTTGTTCCTGGGCTAGACTTCATCCATCTTCTATCAACAACAATTGGGCCACCCGGTGGGCCATAAGCCACTACCACCATTTGTGGGCCACCCGGGCTTGCAGGATCTAGAGCATATCGTTGGCATACCCATAAAGTATACCCACAACAGTAGCCCCCGAAGTTCTTCAAGATTCACCATTCCTCCGGCTAACTTTTGTTCGGATCCAAATAGAATCTCGAAGAGCTTCCCAAACTTCATCGTTTCTGACTTCATTCAACCGGAAATCATTTGTTCTTCTGTAACGTTAACTTAGCAGAATCTTCGCCCATGCCGCACATAACTTCCTATTTTCCCGCTCGAAATTTTCGGAACTGTAAATCTTTGCCGGAAAAATCGGATCCATTTTGTTAGGTCACCGCTGCTTCAGTTTCACCGCATTTGACCTAGCACACGTGGCGGTAATCCAACGGTGCAACCTCTCTATTCCCATTGTAGGATCGAGGACACGCATCTCCGCCTGAGGTCTATAAATACCCCGACTGGGCGGTCACTTCCATTCTTTCACCTCCCTCACCACTTCTTCTTCTTCCTCGCGCCAGCGCCGCCAACAGAACTTGCACCGACGAGCTCGCTCCCGGAAAGCTTCAAGCGCCGCCTCTGCAAGGTCTGCCTCGACCCGAGCTTCGCGCGTTTGAACGGGATTCGATCTCCGCCGCTGTTTCGTGGTCACGCCAGACGCGAACTCCCCAAGCCCAAGTCTTCAATCCTCGCCGGCAACACGGAGAACTGCCATGCCATTGCCGGTAAGTTCGCGGACATAGGCATCCCCAATGGGCCTGCCGAAGATGGTACCCGGGGTTTACTGAAGGCCCATGACTCGAAGAATAAGAAGATTCGGAAGCCCAAGATACTAGTAAGGAAAGCTAGAGTTGTATTAGGAAATATAACTTGTAATCTTGCGGGACGGGTTAGAAACCCTCCCGGACTCTGTAACTTGTATATTACGAAACCCTCGGCTCCACCTCCTATATAAGGGGGAGTCGAGGGACAAAGAGAGGATCGAATCTACTGTCAACATAACCCTAGTTTTATATTCGTCGAGTACTTTTCGGCTGAAACCTTCGAGATCTACTTGCCCTCTACATCCAACGAAACCCTAGTCTACAATCTGTAGGCATTGACAAGTTAATACCTTGTCAATTGGCGCCTTCTGTGGGATCTAGAGGCGACAAGGAGCTGATCTCGATGGCACGTTCAAGATCGTCGACTTCGTCGGTAGCAAGCAATGCGTTGGATCGAGGTAAACAGATCGAAACTGATCTAGTTGATTTTATACCTCACCCGCCCTCCCGTTTGGATGCATGTATGTATCTGGAGGAGCCCATGGAGATGACGTTGGGAAAATTCCGATTCTGCGTCGGGAAAGAAGGATCATAGCGTCTCGAAGTTCCGATGTCGTCGGGATCATCAGCGATCGACTCCGATTTCTCATCAGGCGAAGAAGAGATTTCGTCGCCACGCTTCATCAGCGCCGTGGCAAATGAAAAACTCGCCAAGATCTTCGGCGACATGTCCTTCGAGTCGTCTGCGGACTCTGATATAAGCAGCGACTCAGATAGCGTCGACAGCTTCAACTTCATTGACAGATCTGTCGCTCTCGAAAAGGTCTTCACCAATCTATACGATGGTGTCACCAATCCTGACATAAATCAAAATTCAAAATATCATCAGATCTACGCAATTGAAGAAACAAACCGAGCAGAGCCGGAGACATCAGAGGCTTTCGACAATGCGGGAAACCCATATGTTGATCCCGCTGATCTTAGGCGAGGTTTAGGCACTAAATATGTCGGGCCTACACCACGTGTGAGGGTTCAACTCCCACAAGAAGCATGGGATAGAGCCGCAAAAGCCATGGATGGAACGGAGCCAATGACCACAACTGCGACAGCAGAAGAATTGCAAGCTTATCAATATAGACTCGCCCGTGTTAGCAGGGAGCTAGAAAAACGCAGATGCCTGCATTAAATAGAAGGCGAGGAGGCAGCCTCCGCGTCAGCGGTGCGAAGAGCGAGATCTAAGTCGACAATCAGGAAATTCGGGAGATAGTCACAGAGAAGCTCGAAGGAGAGCAAGATCTCGGCTACAAAATATACCCAAAGCAGAGAGGGAGAATTTAATTCAAAACCTCGACATGTCTTTCATGTCAATCGACACAAGGGGAAATATTATCCCTAAAACACCGGAAGCTGGATACATGGCAACACAAGCTTTCATCCTTGCGTCTAGACCACCTCCCGGAGATCCAAGAGAAGCGTTGTACAACATGGCCATGGTAGGATGTGGAGCCATGGGAGCAGCATTCGCGGCTACACCTCCTGAAGGAACCGCAAGGCAAAATAGTCCGCGACCTGCTGCAGCAGTGCAAGATCCACCGAGAGCAAGTGGAGTCGGAGATACAGGCGACTCAAGCCGGGGTAGATAGAGCGCGACAAGAGAGAGGGAACATCGGCGGTCACCGGACCTTGCTCGAAGAAGATATGTGTGGTCTCCCGTGTTTTACGCGACGGGTTCGAAAAACTCGAGTCCCGTCAGGATTCAAGTTGCCAGATGGTTTCAAAAAATTCGATGGCCTGCAAGATCCCCAAGATTGGCTTGTCGATTACCTCGAGACGGTGAAACTGATAGGTGGCACCAGAGCAACAGCAATACAAAGTATTCAAATACACCTGAGTGGAGCCGCAAGATCTTGGATCAAGAAACTTCCTCCAGGATCCATCGACAGCTGGGATAGTTTCGAGGATGTGTTTGTGAAAAACTTCCGATCAACCTGCAAAAAACCGGCATCACTAGAAGAGTTGAGTTCGTGTCGACAAAAGCATGATGAATCAATGAGAAAATACATCCAACGGTGGAACATCATCAAAAACTCGGCGAGAGAATATATCGACGAGAGAGCAATAGATGCGTTCGTGGCAGGAATTCGACGAGGAGATTTTGTTGAAGACTTGGGGAGAACCAACCCAAGGACAGTATCAGCATTGATGGAGATCGCAAATAGATGGGCAGACGGAGAAGATGTTGTTCATAATAAGAGGCACAGGTCACCAAAAGAGGACCGTAACCGAAATTTTCAAAATAGAAGACGGTTTTCTCAACAATTCTCGAACTACGATGCTCCTGGCCAAATATCGGCTGGTTTTCGAGGAAACACTGGAGGAAACAATAGAGATGAATATCAAAGGAGTAACGAACAGCGAGGCAACAATAGAGATGATTCTCGAAACAATAGGCAAAATAGTGGATCAAGGTTTCAGAGACCTTTTGTAACTCCCGAAGATATGATGAATGGGCGATGCCAGATGCATTTCTATCTCGATAACAATGGGAAGAGGCAGTCAGGACATCTGCAGAAGGACTGTCGCAATTTTCAAGCAATGTTGCGGGTTGCAGGGCTAGCCAATGCTCAAGCAGCAACTAGGAACCCCCGGGGACCCAGGAGTGAGATCCACCTACCACCTCCTCCCGCGATCACGGACGAAAATCGGCACCAACTCAGAATAGCGGCATCACCACACCCACCTCCATATGTTGATCCTAACTCCAATGGCGCGGTCTTGATGATTCAGAAAGCTAGGCCATCTAATAGGGCGCAGAAAGTAATCTCGCGGCAAGTATTCATGGCAGAGAAGATGCCTCCACCAACGATTGAGTACTTAAATTGGTCGGGACAGGACATTGGCTTCACAATTGCGGATCATCCGCGGCAAGTTCCTCGACCGGGACGGTCGGCACTTATCTTACCGGCGGTGATTGCAGGATTCGACGTATCTCGAGTTTTCATAGATGGAGGCAGCAGTTTAAACCTTATGTACGCGGATACACTAAGGAAGATGAACATATCCTTGGCAAATCTAAAACCAATCGACACACGTTTCCATGGAATCACACCAGGGAAGCCGAGTTATCCGTTGGGAAGAATCAATCTCGACGTTCAGTTTGGGACCCGAGAAAACTACAGGATAGAAAGGCTGGAGTTCGAAGTCGTGGATTTCCGTCGCAGATATCATGCTTTGTTGGGACGACCAGCATATGCCAGGTTTATGGCGGTACCACACTACACGTACTTGTTGTGGAGGTTACCCGGACCTAAGGGACCAATCACAGTCAAAGGAAGTTTTGCGTTAGCCGATAAATGCGACAAGGACTTTCATCAACTATCAGAAACTTTCGGGATGCAAGCAGAATATATGGCGTCACGGCTTACAACCTATTATGATGTGTTACCAGATTCAGGAAGGCCACTCAAGGAGCCAACCTTTAATACTGCTAAGGACTCCAAGGAGGTGCAGATTCACCCGACAGATCCAAAGAAAACGACGTCCATTGCAACAAACATGGACCTCACATAGGAAAGCGCGCTCGTCGAGTTCCTCCGTGAGCACTGGAAAATCTTCGCATGGTGTCCAGCTGACATGCCAGGAGTACCCAGGGAACTTGCCGAGCACCACCTAAACTTGGATCTAATAGCGAGACCAATCAAACAACCTTTGCGGCGTTTTTCGGAACCAAACCGCAAAGCCATGCTATCAGAGATTGATCGACTCAGAGAAGCTGGTTTCATTAAAGAGATATCTACAGAAGCCACTTGGGTAGCTAACCCAGTGATGGTGCCGAAGAAAAACACGAAAGTCCTCCGCATGTGCGTCAACTTTACGTGTCTCAATAAACACTGTCCAAAGGATCACTTTCCCCTCCCAAGGATCGATCAAATCATCGACTCCACGGCAGGATGCGAACGTCTTTCCTTCCTGGACGCATATTCTGGTTATAACCAGATCAGATTAAAAGAAGATGACGAAGCCAAAACAGCGTTCATAACACCTTATGGCGTGTTTTGCTACAGAACAATGCCTTTTGGTCTGAAAAACGCGGGAGCAACATATCAGCGGATGATGCAGAAATGCTTAGCAACACAGATTGGTAAAAACGTACAAGTGTACATTGATGATGTCGTCATAACTTCAAAAAAGGGGACAACATTGATCGAGGATTTGAAAGAAACTTTTGACAAGTTCTGCCTTAAGTTGAACCCGACAAAATGCTCTTTCGGCGTTTCTGCGGGAGAACTTCTTGGATTCCTAGTATCAGCAAGAGGGATCGAAGCCAATCCAGAGAAAATCCAAGCCATCGTAACAATGAGGAAGCCAACAAAGTTGAAAGAAATACAACAGTTGACGGGGCGAGTCGCAGCTTTAAGCAGATTCGTCGCCAGGCTAGGAGAAAAAGCATTGCCGTTCTATGCTCTGATCAAGCAAGGAGAGAAGTTTCAGTGGAATGACGAGGCGAACAAAGCTTTCGAGGATCTCAAGCGCACAATCTCGACACCACCAATCTTGGTGGCGCCTAAAGAGAAAGAACCTCTCTGCTATACATTGCGGCCACACCTCGGGTGGTCGGCACGGCTCTCGTAGTCGAAAGAGAAGAAGAAGGAAAACTCCACGGAGTACGAGAGGCCGGTATATTTCATCGGTGAAGTATTGTCGCCTTCAAAACAGCGGTACCCGCGGTACCGGAAGGCTGGCGTATGGAGTGTTCACAACGAGCAAGAAAGTTGCGACACTATTTTTCGGCGCATCCGATAATAGTGGTCAACGAGGCGCCTTTATCAAATATATTAAACAATCCGGAAGCTACGGGTCGTGTCTCCCTTTGGGGAATAGAGCTTTCCCCTCGGGACATCACGTATGAAAAAGAAAAGCAATCAAGTCGCAAATTTTACCGGACTTCATCGCAGAGTGGATGGAGCTACAAAATACGGGACCCCCGATTTGTCGAGAACCTGGACTATGAACTTCGACGGATCCAAAAGGTTGGAGGGGAGCTGGAGCAGGCGTGATACTAATATCACCTGAAGGCGACAAATTAAAGTATGTCTTACGGATGACGTTCCCAAACGCGTCTAACAATGAGGCAGAATATGAAGCCCTCATACACGGCATGAAGATGGCAAAGGCTTGTGGTGCAACTCGCCTGAAAATCTTTGGCGACTCACAATTGGTGGCTCAGCAAGTCATGAATCAATGTGATGCAGTTAATGAAAGTATGATAGCGTACAAGGAGATGTACAATGAGCTCGAAAAGCTATTTGATGGATGCGAAGTAAATCACATCAGCAGGTTGACTAACGATGAAGCCGATGTTCTTGCAAACATCGGGTCACAGTGTCTCGCGATTCCACCAGGCGTGTTTTGGGAAGAAATAACAGAGAGGTCTACAAAGCCGAAGAAATCAAAGAAGAAGGAGAAGGACGAGAAACCCTCGGGGGCTACACAAGAAGCACTAGAGGAAGAAGAGGAACATGATCTGGTAATGATGGTGCAAATCCCATGGATGCAGGCGTACATATCATACATCCTAAGGAAAACAATACCCGACGACCCAGTTGAAGCAAGGAGAGTTATTAGACGTTCCAAAGCCTTTACTGTGGTCAAAGGAGAGTTGTACAAACGAAGTATCTCGGGTGTGTTACAAAGGTGCGTCACACCCGAAGAAGGAAGGGTAATTCTGAAGGAAGTACACGAAGGAGTATGTGGTCATCATGCAAGCAGCCGAGCTATCGCGGCCAAGGTTTTCAGAGCAGGATTTTACTGGTTGACAACAATTGAGGATGCGAAAGAAATAGTGCGAACTTGCGACGCGTGCCAGAGATTTTCCGCAAGGCCTCATTCTCCGGCAGCAGAGTTGATGCCAATACCGTTGTCTTGGCCCTTTGCTCAATGGGGTCTTGATATGGTGGGGAAGCTACACAAGGCCTCGCCAGGAGGATACGAGTATATGCTCGTCGCTGTCGACAAATTCACCAAGTGGATAGAAGCAAAACCGATAAATTCACCAGACGGAGCGTCGGCAATCAAGTTTGTGAAAAACATTGTCTTTCGATTTGGAGTCCCTCATAGCATCGTCACGGACAATGGCAGTAATTTCACATCCAAGGAGTTCAAGGCATATTGTGTAGAGGTGGGCATCAAATTGCACTTCGCGTCAGTTGCACACCCGCAGACCAACGGTCAAGTCGAGAAAGCCAATGGTATCATCTGCAATGGCATCAAGAGGCGCTTGGTAGGACCACTGGAAAAAGCTCGACATACTTGGCCAGAGGAGCTGCCGAGTGTGTTATGGAGTATCCGAACAACACCAAATACAGCGACACAGGAGACTCCGTTCTTTCTAGTCCATGGAGCAAAGGCAGTACTGCCGATAGAAATAGAGCATGACTCCCCAAGAGTCACGGCATACGACAAAGAAGCGTCCAGAAGAGCATTGGAAGACGATGTCGACGCACTCGATGAAGCTCGAGACGAAGTGTTATCACGGGTTGCTAAGTACCAGCAAGATCTGAAAAACTATCACAGTCGACGTTTGCGACCAAGGTCTTTCCAGGTTGGAGACTTAGTTCTGCGACTCAATCAGAAAAGCCATGAAAAACTCGAGTCGCCATCGCTTGGACCTTACATCACCACAGAAGTAATCGAAGGAGGCGCATACAGGATAAAGGACAAGAAGACAGGAGCTGTCGAGCCAAATCCTTGGAACGTGGCACACCTCAGGCGTTTCTACGCCTAGAGTCAAAATATAGTCCTCCTTGTAAAGCTACAATGTACTGAAACGCCCGCGAGTTTTCAGACGCACTCTTTTCCTTTTTCGGGGCACCGAGTGGGGCTGGAAAAGGTTTTTAATGAGGCGGACTCGCGGTGCTGCAATATAATAAAGATAGTGGAGATATACATCTTTTCCTTCGACATGCTCGGGGGCTCGCGTCCAGAAATTACAATATATATATATATACAACGCCAACACACAAAATATCTCGCCTTGGTGCAAAACACCTCGCCAAATAAAAAAGACGATACAAAAATAGTGGTCGACAAAAGAGCTCGGGGGCTAGCACCCGCAAAAATAGTACAATCAATATAGTCCATTGTTTTGCCTTGGTTCAAACCTCGCATACACAATAGAGGAAATTGTGACCAATACGCTCGGGGGCTTGACAAGGAAAAACAAAAATATTTACTGGCTTTACAATATAGATTATGTTTACAAACATAGAATATGCAGCTCCTGGAAAAACTCGACAAGTTAAAAAAGAAACCCTCAATTGCTGCCTAGTATATCATCTATGGTCATCCGTTCATTATTTACAGTGCGAGTACTATGCTCGGCATAGCTGCCCTTCACGAAGAATTCAGCATCCATCCGAAGAAGTTCATCCATCATATCCTCGGCTACAGGAGTTACCATATCGTCAATTTTGTCAACATTCCTTTTCCTTTTCGCCATCTTAGCCAAGCACTTGGTAACAATTTGACTCATGTCAAACTTGGGATAGCAGATTTTTATCATCATCATAGCAAACCGGGCGCCGGCAGATGATACGTCTCAAACGTATCTATAATTTCTTATGTTCCATGCTACTTTTATGATGATACTCACATGTTTTATACAAATTATATGTCATTATTATGCATTTTCCGGCACTAACCTATTGACGAGATGCCGAAGAGCCAGTTGCTGTTTTCTGCTGTTTTTGGTTTCAGAAATCCTACAAAGGAAACATTCTCGGAATTGGACGAAATCAACGCCCAGAGGCTGATTTTTCCACGAAGCTTCCAGAAGTCCGAAAGGGAAACGAAGTGGGGCTACGAGGCGGCCACACAGCAGGGCGGCGCGGCCCAGGCCCTGGCCGCGCGGCCCTAGCGTGTGGGCCCCTCGTGACGCCCCCTGACCTGCCCTTCCGCCTACTTAAATTCTTCGTCGCGAAACCCTCTGTACCGAGAGCCACGATACGGAAAACCTTACTGTGACGCCGCTGCCAATCCCATCTCGGGGGATTCAGGAGATCGCCTCCGGCACCCTGCCGGAGAGGGGAATGATCTCCCGGAGGGCTCTTTATCGCCATGATCGCCTCCGGATCGATGTGTGAGTAGTTCACCCCTGGACTATGGGTCCATAGCAGTAGCTAGATGGTCGTCTTCTCCTAATTGTGCTATCATGTTAGATCTTGTGAGCTGCCTATCATGATCAAGACATGTTGTGTTTGTTGGGATCCGATGGATATTGAATACTATGTCAAGTTGATTATCAATCTATCATATGAGTTGTTTATGTTCTTGCATGCTCTCCGTTGCTAGTAGAGGCTCGGCCAAGTTGATACTTGTAACTCCAAGAGGGAGTATTTATGCTCGATAGTGGGTTCATGCCTCCATTAAATCTGGGACATTGACAGAAAGTTCTAAGGTTGTGGATGTGCTCGTTGCCACTAGGGATAAAACATCGATGCTTTGTCTAAGGATATTTGTGTTGATTACATTACGCACCATACTTAATGCAATTGTCCGTTGCTTGCAACTTAATACCGGAAGGGGTTCGGATGATAACCCGAAAGTGGACTATTTAGGCATAGATGCATGCTTGGATAGCGGTCTATGTACTTTGTCGTAATGCCCTGATTAAATCTCATAGTACTCATCATGATATATGTATGTGCATTGTTATGCCTTCTTTATTTGTCAATTGCCGAACTGTAATTTGTTCACCCAACTTGCTATTTATCTTATGGGAGAGACACCACTAGTGAACTGTGGACCCCGGTCCATTCTTTACATCTGAAATACAATCTACTGCAATTGTTCTTTACTGTTCTTCGCAAACAAACATCATCTTCCACTCGATACGTTTAATCCTTTGTTTTCGACAAGCTGGTGAGATTGACAACCTCACCGTTACATTGGGGAAAGTACTTTGATTGTGTTGTGCGAGTTCCACGTTGGCGCCGGTTTCACCGGTGTTGCGCCGCACTACATTCCTCCACCAACAACCTTCACGTGCTTCTTGGCTCCTACTGGTTCGATAACCTCGGTTTCTTTCTGAGGGAAAACTTGCTGCTGTAAGCATCACACCTTCCTCTTGGGGTTCCCAACGGACGTGTGCTTCACGCGTTATCAAGCTCTTTTTCTGGCGCCGCTGCCGGGGAGATCAAGACACGCTGCAAGGGGAGTCTTCCACATCCAATATCTTTACTTTGTTTTTGTCTTGCTTTACTTTATTTTATTTACTACTTTGTTTGCTGCACTAAAACAAAACACAAAAAAATTAGTTGCTAGCTTTACTTTATTTACTATCTTGTTTGCGTTCTCTATATTAAAAACACAAAAAAATTAGTTACTTCCATTTACTTTATTTACCTTTTGCTTATTTCATCATGTTTCCTCCTAAGTACACTCTAAAAGACATACCGGTAGGACGAGGGTCTATAATTGGAAGAGATAATATAGAAGATTTTGAAGATAGACATTTGGTAGAACTTGCTCCTACTTATGAAATTGCTGCTGCTTCTTTAGTACACATGTTGGAAACTAAATTTGTTAATCTCAATCCTATAATTCAACATATGTTTCTTACACTCTCTGATATGGAGGAAGGAGAAAAGAAAGATTTTGTCTTAGAAACCCTTCTTAAAGAATTTGGTGGCGTAGCAAGAGAGGCTAGAAAAGTCTTTATTAAATATAAGATGCTTGGTTCTTACACCAACTTTGCTAGTACCCTTGAAAAGATGTACATTCATAGAATAAAGTACACTAATAATGTTAATGATGGGGGGAGATTAAGACATCAATACCTTGCAAGCTCCTAGGAATGCATGAAGCTCTAGAAAATAACTATGGTTGGCTTGTTCCTGAAAATTTGTTTGATGAGAATAGCAAGCCTAAGAGTAATGAAAAAGGAGCCTCTGAAACTTACATAGATAAGATATCATGCATAGTTGAGAAAACTCCGAACTCCTCTGTCGATGCTTCATCTCTTGATAATACTTGATTCACACTTTCTGCGCCTAGCTGAAAGGCGTTAAAGAAAAGCGCTTATGGGAGACAACCCATCATTTTACTACAGCAATTTTGTTTTATATTTGAGTCTTGGAAGTTGTTACTACTGTAGAAACCTCTCCTTATCTTTATTTTATTGCATTTTTGTGCCAAGTAAAGTCTTTGATAGTAAAGTCAATACTAGATTTGGATTATCGTCGCAGAAACAGATTTCTTGCTGTCACGAATCTGGGCAGGGTTCTCTGTAGGTAACTCAGAAAAATCTGAAAATTTACATGCGTAATCCTCAGATATGTACGCAACTTTCATTCAATTTGAGCATTTTCATCTGAGCAAGTTAAGTGCCTCTTTAAAATTCGTCTTTACGGACTGTTCTGTTTTGACAGATTCTGCCTTTTATTTCGCATTGCCTGTTTTGCTATGTTTGATGGATTTATTTATTCCATTAACTTTCAGTAGCTTTGTGCAATGTCCAGAAGTGTTAAGAATGATTATGTCACCTCTGAATGTGTGAATTTTTGATTATGCACTAACCCTCTAATGAGTTTGTTTCGAGTTTGGTGTGGAGGAAGTTTTCAAGGGTCAAGAGAGGAGGATGATACAATATGATCAAGAAGAGTGAAAAGTCTAAGCTTGGGGATGCCCCCGTGGTTCATCCCCGCATATTTCGAGAAGACTCAAGCATCTAAGCTTGGGGATGCCCAAGGCATCCCCTTCTTCATCGACAACTTATCGTGGTCACCTCTAGTGAAACTATATTTTTATTCAGTCACATCTTATGTGCTTTACTTGGAGCGTCTGTTTGCTTTTATTTTTGTTTTTGTTTGAATAAACTCGGATCCTAGCATTCTTTGTTTGGGAGAGAGACACGCTCCGCTGTTTCGTATGAACACATATGTTCTTAGCTTTATTCTTAATGTTCATTGCGAAGGTTGAACTACTTCATTCATTGTTATATGGTTGGAAACGGAAAATGCCGCATGTGGTAATTGGTATAATGTCTTGAATAATTTGATACTTGGCAATTGTTGTGCTCATATAGATCATGTTTAAGCTCTTGCATCATGTACTTTGCACCTATTAATGAAGAACTACATAGAGCTTGTTGAAATTTGGTTTGCATGATTGGTCTCTCTAAGGTCTAGATATTTTCTGGTTAAGGCGTTTGAACAACAAGGAAGACAGTGTAGAGTCTTATAATGCTTGCAATATGTTCTTATGTAAGTTTTGTTGTACCGGTTCATACTTGTGTTTGCTTCAAACATCCTTGCTAGCCAAAGCCTTGTACTGAGAGGAAATACTTCTCGTGCATCCAAAACCTTGAGCCAACACCTATGCCATTTGTGTCCACCATACCTACCTACTACATGGTATTTTCTGCCATTCCAAGTAAATACTTCATGTGCTACCTTTAAACAATTCAAAACTTATTACCTCTTATTTGTGTCAATGTTTTATAGCACATGAGGAAGTATGTGGTGTTTTATCTTTCGATCTTGTCATTTACTTCGGACAGACTTTCACCAATGGACTAGTGGCTCATCCGCTTATCCAATAATTTTGCAAAAAGAGCTGGCAATGGGGTTCCCAGTCCCGATTAATTAATTTGCATTAATAATTCTCTTCACATGCTTTGCCCTGATCAATCAGCGAGCAACTTAATTTTGCAAAAATAAAAAAGAAAAGAAAAAATATAGACACTCCTCCATGGTATGAGATTGTTGGAAGGCACCCGAGGATTCGGTTAGCCATGGCTTGAGAAAGGAAAGGTGGGGAGGAGTGTCATCCATAAATAATAAATGCATGTGTAAACAAAAGAGAAGAGGGATGATCTACCATGGTGGTAGAAATAACGTCCTTCATGGGAGCCGCTCTTGAAAGTCTGGTTGATAAGGTAGTTAGAGTACCCATTACCATTCGTTGACAACAACAAACACCTCTCAAAACTTTACTTTTATGCTCTCTATATGATTTCAAAACTTGAAAAGCTCTAGCACATGATTTAATCCATGCTTCCCTCTGCGAAGGGCCATTCTTTTACTTTATTGTTGAGTCTGTTTACCTATTCCTTCCATCTTAGAAGCAAACACTTGTGTTAACTGTGTGCATTGATACCTACATATTTGCTTATTTGCATTCATCATATTACTTTGTGTTGACAATTATCCATGAGATATACATGTTGAAGTTCAAAGCAACTGCTGAAACTTAAATCTTCCTTTGTGTTGTTTCAAAGCTTTCTACTAAGAAATTATTGCCTGATGAGTTAACTTCTATGCAAGTCTTATCGATGCTTGTCTTGAAAGTACTATTCATGAAAAGTCTTTGCTATATGGTTCAGTTGTTTAATCATTGTCTTTACCATTGCTTCGAATCACTTCATTCACTACATATGCTTTACAATAGTATTGATCAAGATTAAGATAGCATGTCACTTCAGAAATAATCATTGTTATCGTTTACCTACTCGAGGGCGAGTAGGAACTAAGCTTGGGGATGCTTGATACGGGTCAAACGTATCTATAATTTCTTATGTTCCATGCTACTTTTATGATGATACTCACATGTTTTATACACATTATATGTCATTATTATGCATTTTCCGGCACTACCCTATTGACGAGATGCCGAAGAGCCAGTTGCTGTTTTCTGCTGTTTTTGTTTTCAGAAATCCAACAAAGGTAATATTCTCGGAATTGGACGAAATCAACGCCCAGAGGCTTATTTTTCCATGAAGCTTCCAGAAGTCCGAAAGGGAAACGAAGTGGGGTGACGAGGCGGCCACACAGCAGGGCGACGCGGCCCAGGCCCTGGCCGTGCGGCCCTAGCGTGTGGGCCCCTCGTGACGCCCCCTGACCTGCCCTTCCGCCTACTTAAAGTCTTCGTTGCGAAACCCTCTGTACCGAGAGCCACGATACGGAAAACCTTACTGTGACGCCGCCGCCGCCAATCCCATCTCGGGGGATTCAGGAGATCGCCTCCGGCACCCTGCCGGAGAGGGGAATCATCTCCCGGAGGGCTCTTCATCGCCATGATCGCCTCCGGATCGATGTGTGAGTAGTTCACCCCTGGACTATGGGTCCGTAGCAGTAGCTAGATGGTCGTCTTCTCCTAATTGTGCTATCATGTTAGATCTTGTGAGCTGCCTATCATGATCAAGATCGTCTATTTGTAATCCTACATGTTGTGTTTGTTGGGATCCGATGGATATTGAATACTATGTCAAGTTGATTATCAATCTATCATATGAGTTGTTTATGTTCTTGCATGCTCTCCGTTGCTAGTAGAGGCTCTGGCCAAGTTGATACTTGTAACTCCAAGGGGGAGTATTTATGCTCGATAGTGGGTTCATGCCTCCATTAAATCCGGGACGAGTGACGAAAGTTCTAAGGTTGTGGATGTGCTTGTTGCCACTAGGGATAAAACATCGATGCTTTGTCTAAGGATATTTGTGTTGATTACATTACGCACCATACTTAATGCAATTGTCTGTTGCTTGCAACTTAATACCGGAAGGGGTTCGGATGATAACTCGAAAGTGGACTATTTAGGCATAGATGCATGCTTGGATAGCAGTCTATGTACTTTGTCGTAATGCCCCGATTAAATCTCATAGTACTCATCATGATATATGTATGTGCATTGTTATGCCTTCTTTATTTGTCAATTGCCCAACTGTAATTTGGTCACCCAACATGCTATTTATCTTATGGGAGAGACACCACTAGTGAACTGTGGACCCCGGTTCTTTACATCTGAAATACAATCTACTGCAATTGTTCTTTACTGTTCTTCGCAAACAAACATCATCTTCCACTCGATACGTTTAATCCTTTGTTTCAGCAAGCCGGTGAGATTGACAACCTCACTGTTACGTTGGAGCAAAGTACTTTGATTGTGTTGTGCAGGTTCCACGTTGGCGCCGGTTTCACTGGTGTTGCGCCGCACTACATTCCTCCACCAACAACCTTCACGTGCTTCTTGGCTCCTACTGGTTCGATAACCTCGGTTTCTTTCTGAGGGAAAACTTGCTGTTGTACGCATCACACCTTCCTCTTGGGGTTCCCAACGGACGTGTGCTTCACGCGTTATCAGCAGACAGTTGGGCACGCACAAATCCATGGATCCGAGGTGCATCTCAAAATTTATCCATCAAAGCAGGAAGGGTTTCTGGCATCTCATTGCGTGGGAACATGGTGCCTTAAACTAAAGACAACGTCCTTGTACAAAAGTCGAGAAACTCACGGACCTGAGTCGCACGATCTTGAAATCTGACAATCTGGCGAGTACGTTCAGGTGTACCCCAAAAGTTGGAACCATGCTCTTCGGCAAGTCGGAGAAGCACATTGGATCGAGCTTCAACACGTTGATCTTCGCAGCAGTATCAAGAAAAGAACCTGTTTTCAGCAGTGAAATTAGAAAGGAAGGAAAAACACGGCAAACACAGATAACCATGGTCAAGTGAATGAAGTATACCCGCCATATCCAAGCTGGAATCAAGCATTAGCTCAAGCATGAAATTATCTCGTCGAGAAGCGTCAGCAGCCTCAGAAACCGCAGTTTCCTTTTCAGCTATGGCATCTTGAGCCTGTTGAAGCGAAATTTTTTCCCTCTCGGAAGATTTTCGAGACTGTTCCATTATCATAAGTGATTGTTTCTTCATAGATTGGAGTTGCTAGCGAAGTTCTTCCAAGTCTTGTGCTGAATCCTTACTTGATGAATTTTCAATAAGTTCGACAGCACCAGATGTCTTCTTCACACAGGATGAAGTAGGAAAAACATCGGAAGGACGAGGAGTTGTAGTATAGTTGTCAAAAATCAACTGAAAATAAAAGTTTCGACATCAATCATCAAGCAAAGATAGATTTCCATTGATTCTCAAAGTATGTACATGGCTATTACAAAAGAAGGATCCCTAGTGAACTACTGAAGCAGTTGCCGCCAAAACTACTAGGGCGACAGTGCCAAAAGAGAGTTAAAACTAAAAGAAAAGACAAGGTGGTCTACCTGACCTCCGGCTTCGACGAACTGGGAGCAGGAGTTGGATTGTATCCGAGGTAGGCGAGGATCTTCTTCGAGTTGGGCTTGGCAGCTTTAATCAGCGACTGCCACCTCTTTGTCTCCATCTCCTCCGTGTTGCCAACTCTTGCCCAGTCGACTTCTTGTTGGCTGTCAGCAACCAAGGCAATCGTACCTTCAACACCAACTTTCAACCCTTCTTGGCGAAGTTGGAGTCCAAGGTCTTCTTGAGAATTGAAGCACTTGGCGAGAGCGACAAAAGTCGCGGGTGCCTCCTTTTTCTTGAAGAAGTATGGGAAAAGCCGCGACAGGCCAATCTTAGCTTCAGTAAGGCCTTCGCGGGCCTTATCGCCGTGGATCTCGAGAAGAGAAAGCGCGTCAAGGAGTTGGTCACCTTCAGGGTTTTCCATCTCATATTCTTGATCTGTTCTCCCTGCATAAAGTAAAAAAGAGTTGGTCAAACAGCAACGGGAACAAAGACGACACAAGGAAACAGCAAGGATCTGAGCACTTACTAACAAAACATCGACCCTGCGAATCTAAGCGAGTGAGGATTTCCGTTTCCCGAGCAGACTGCTGAGCTATATTTTCGCTCAAAGAAGTTTCCGCGTCGTGAAGTCTTTTTCGAAGATCTTCGATGGCGGCAGCATCTGCTTCGGCTTTCTTGCGAGCTTTCTCGCTTTGCTCTAACTTGATAGCAAGTGCGTCAGCACGCTTGTTGGCTTCCACGAGATTTTCTGACAAAATAGTCGACAACAATCAAAATCACAACAAAATAGTCAACAGCAATCAAAGTCATTTGCTGGAAGAAGTAGCAGAATATCACCTTCGGCTTTTTTCGCATAGTCGCGGTACCCGACAAATTGGGTACTGAGACGGATGAATTCCTTCATCAAAGGCTAACAAAGGGGAAAGAGAAACAAGCATCAATAAGGTAGAAAGCTCGATAACAAAAAAATAGCCGATAGTGTCGAAAAGTATTTTGCACAAAAAAGGAGAAGTGAGCAACTTACGTCATCCAAAGGAGGAGTTGTGGAGCCACCAGGTTGTAGGACAGGCTCCTTGGATGGCTCGACCCTTGCCCTCTTTGGCGAAGGGGCACGGGGGCTCGCAGGTGGAGTTGAATGCTCACTGTTTTGCTGAGGAGGCGAAGTTTCATCTCCATCAGGCTGAGCTTCAGATACAACTAAAGTATGCGACGTACTCGTTCGAGCAGTCGCGTCAATAGGATGCTTTTCTTCCTCGTCACCACTGCAACAAAATGGCGACAATATAAGAATCAAGATAGAGAAAAACATCGAGAGCAAAGCAACAAAAAGTAATAGAGAACTTATGAGCTGACAAGGGCATCCTCGTAAGGATTGAAAGCTCTCTTTCCAACATTAGGAGCAGTTTCTTCGGCACATGCAGCACCGGCTTCGGAGGTGCCGGAATCGACAACCTCGTCCCTCTTCCTCTTGTTCTTCGTAGAAGCAATTGGGAGAGAAGAGCGTGTTGAGGCAGTGGCCTCAGACTCAGCTTCTTTTTCAAGAGAAGCCGCAGATTTTTGGGAACCCGCGACTTCACTATCAGGGCGAGAAGTACCCTGGTTGTCCTCCTCGACAACGGTGCGTTCTTCGACTTCACCACCTTCAGGAAGAGGAGGAAGAGAAGCTAGAACAGAGTGGTTCTGCGAAAAACAAAGAGTGTTGACAAAAAGTTATGCAAAAAAGACGTTAGAAAAATATTAGTCGACAGATACCAAAAGCTCGAGAAGACAATATAATAGTCAAGAGAGGAAAAATTACCTCGGGAAGGGGATTGGTGCTACTAAATGGCTTAACGCGGCAAGAAGATGGAATGGTGTCCTTCTTGCTAAGCTTTGACATTGTTCGGATCAATTTCTCCAAGTCCTTCACAGGAAGGTCCTTGGAGAGCCTCTCGACATCTTCATCACCAGCATACATCCAAAGGGGATTTTTGCGAGCTTGCAGAGGATGCACTCTAATCCTAAGAAAGTAGGCGGTGATCTGGATACCCGAAAATTCCTTACCACGGGTGTTCTGGAGCTCATGGATGCGAGTCATCAGCGCCTCTGCCGCCGATTTCTCTTCTTCGGTAGCTTCAGCGTCCCAGGATCGGCGGCGAAGAATCTTGGCTCTTCCATCAAAAGGAGCAATGTTGTATTCCATTGAATCAGAGCTCTCTTCGTGTACATAGAGCCATCTCTTGCGCCACCCTTGGACGGAGTCGGGGAATTTGACGTCGAAGTACTCGACGTTAGGGCGAACACAGATAACAACGCCGCCGATGTTATAGGCGACGCCGTGGGAGCCATTACGGCGGAGGCAGAAGATGCGCTTCCACAAAGCCCAATTAGGTTGGACTCCGAGGAAGAATTCACACAATGTGATAAAAATCAACACGTGTAGGATGGAATTGGGCGTCAGTAGATGCAGCTGAAGCCCATAGAAAAAAAGAAGACCTCGAAGAAACTCGTGGATAGGGGGAGAAAGACCGCGGATGAGATGGTCAACGAAACTGACCCGGTACTCCATTGGAGGAGATGGATAGCTTTCCTCCTTGGGGAAGCGCAGCGCGTTCTCCTTCTTGGTGAACCCCAGCTTCTTCAGCAGGTTCATATCCTGGTTGGAGATCTTGGATCTCTCCCACTCCGGATCTTCGGCGGCCATCTTGGACTCTGGAGTGCTATGCCTGGTGAGCCGCGCGCGGGGTGGCATCAAATAGAGTGGAGGAGAAAGGTGCGAGCGTGGTTGAGCGCAAGAGGCAATGGGAGCAGTGGAGAATTTTTGCAGAGGAAGAACAGAGATGCGGCGCGAGTGAAAGTATTGACGGAGGAAGTCGACGACCTTAAATAGCGGTGCGGTGAAACGACGCACCGTTGGATGAAGAGATTGCGGAATAGATGGTGTACACGTGGACAAGGGGTAAAAAGTAATTTCATTCAGACGAGAAAGAACAGGAGCTACAATACGTGCGCCAGGGAAAGTGGAAGACGTGTGTCCCCCACTTGCACGACGTGTCAACTTGGTAGGAAATTTGGGCCCATGTGACAGCGAGAGAGAAGTTCTCGCGTTTTCCCGATACAGCGATCGTGGCTATCGTAAGCAATGACGTCACCTTGGCAAGAGAAAATCTCAGCTATGAAGTTTCATAAGAATGGCGACAACAGAAGATTATTGATTATTGCGAGAGCCTTTGATCAAATACAAGTTTTTGCCCAAATGCTCGGGGGCTACTTTGGAAAAAAGAAATATTCAAGTATGACAAAATAGAAATGTCGAGAGCCTATGACCTAATGCAAGCATTTGTTCATAGCCTCGGGGGCTACTCCCATCGGGAGCGCTGGTCGCGCACCAGATAGATATAAAAAGTTTGATAAAGAATGAAAATATATTGACATGAGGCATTAAAGTGTTGAGCCTACAACCAAGCACAAGTCCTTGGCTGTAGCCTCGGGGGCTACTCCCATCGGGAACGCTGTTCGCGTGTCCGATGAAATTATAAAAAAAAAGAGAGAACAAGAAGTGAGCATATTTCGAGTTATACAAATAACTCTACATATACTCCCATCGGGAAGGCAAAATAAGTCATCCATTGACTCAATAAAATATGCTATTCCAACAGCCGAAAAAGCACTCGACAATATATTCTCAGAGCGCCAAAGTAGCGAATAATCTCTGAATGCCGCAAAACATTGCGAAGGTAAGACCCCAGATCCGTTCTGAGCGGCGTGGCGCCGTCTCTGACGTCGGTTTGCTACTTTTTTCCGTATCAACAAATACGAAGAAAAATCCTAACGGACGCGTTAGGTACCCGACAAAATATGACTGGGACTCGACAGAATGGTAAGACCTTAATCGGCACCTGTCGAAGTTTACACCAGTATCCCGAGATCATGTCCAGGGACGTGATCTTGAAGTATGTTTTTGCGGATTGCCACTAGAGCAGTTAACTAGTACCTGATTCGTCAGATGAACTAGCCCCAACTACCATTATCCCTGTACAATATAGAATTGCGTATCTAAAGATATGTGATAAATTCGGAAGATGTACTGAATGATTAAAGTTGGAGATTTTCCCTGACTCTTCGATTCAAGCAAAATCTCGGGGGCTACTGACATAGGCATCCCCAATGGGCCTGCCGAAGATGGTACCCGGGGTTTACTGAAGGCCCATGACTCGAAGAATAAGAAGATTCGGAAGCCCAAGATACTAGTGAGGAAAGCTAGAGTTGTATTAGGAAATATAACTTGTAATCTTGCGGGACGGGTTAGAAACCCTCCCGGACTCTGTAACTTGTATATTACGAAACCCTCGGCTCCACCTCCTATATAAGGGGGAGTCGAGGGACAAAGAGAGGATCGAATCTACTGTCAACATAACCCTAGTTTTATATTCGTCGAGTACTTTTCGGCTGAAACCTTCGAGATCTACTTGCCCTCTACATCCAACGAAACCCTAGTCTACAATCCGTAGGCATTGACAAGTTAATACCTTGTCATTCACCGGACTTGAAGGAGAAAGGACGCAGTAGGATCCGGTTACTTAAATCTTCGTTATTATACATGCAGCCGAAAAATATGTCGGATAGCTCCCCGAAATACACTGATAGTTCTCCGAGTAGCCCTCCACCCAACCCATCGGAACCCGTTTTCATCGAGCCCTTAGTGTTCCTGCCACCAAACATTTCCGACACTCGCTTAGCTCAACCTTACTCCGCCTCTTCCAGCAACCTTCTCGGAAGAGTTCCGACAGTAGAAGAACTGCATGAAGAGTTGGAAGGGCAAACTCGAATGGCTGCAAAGGTTCAGGAGGAGGAAATGAAGAAGGCTTCCAAAGCCTGGAACCAAGAAGGGGAGAAAGGGCAATGGTGGCCCTGCGACGTCACTGAATCCAAACTCAAGTCCTTCGAGAAGGAAGGACTCGTGGCTTCGGGTTCTTGGAAATTCACCAAGGACTCCATCACCCCAACTCCGGCAGCTAACGAGCGGGTCTTCACCAAGGCATGGGTGGAGCGAGGCCTCTCGCTTACGCCCTCAGAGTTTTTCTTAAAGGTTCTCAACACCTATGGGTTGTAGCCTCACAATTTCTGCCCCAACTCCTATCTACTTCTCTCCAACTTCGCCACGTTGTGCGAAGGTTATCTCAGAGTCTGGCCAGATGTCCGGCTCCTTCAATTCTTCTATCGCGTGAAGAAGGAGACGAAGGATAAGGTGATGGTCAACTGCGGAAGCATGACTTTTTGCTCCGCTCGAAGAGGGTGTTTTCGTCCCTTTCCTCACATGAATCCGTCCGGTACTGGAATGCCGGATGGTTCTATATCAAGAACGAGTCTGTTCCGGGTCACCACGATGGGCTTCCAGCGTTCTCCAACAACCCTCCGGAGGAGCTCGCCAGCTGGAGCTACATTCCGAACCCGGCCTTGCATCCGGAGCTGGACAAGATGGCCCGGAGGATCTCCAAGCTGGTCCATGATGGTCTAACCGGAATGGACCTAACTCTGAGTTGGTTCACGCACCAGATCCAGCCGCTGAAGTACAACAAGCTGCTCATCTGCGAGTACTCAGGAGCAGAAGACCTGCTGCAGGTGACCAAGGATAACTTGCCCACGGATTCTCTGAACAAGAGGATCCGAACGCTCGTGAAGATCACCCGCGGCTTGGTGGTCTCGGAGATCAACAAGGACATCTACATCAACAACACCTGCCCTCTAGTATGTTTTACACTTAGTCATTTTGCTTTTCGTCTTTTCATGTATCTAACCTTTCAACACTTCTTTTCCAGCTCAATACTTTGGCGGAGGAAGATTTCAGAGTTATTTTCCGCACCCCGTCGACTCTGGGAAGGCGGAGGAAGCTCTGGAGGAAGAGGAAGATGAGGACGAAGAAGAAGAGGAGGAGCCCAAGAAGAAAATCGCTCCTCGTTTCTCCAAACGCCCTCACGGCAAATCCTCCGGCCCTGACGTCGGGACCAGCGGTGAAGCCTCAGCAAAAAAGGCTAAGACCGCTCCATTCTCCAGCGCTCGGCGCTACGACTCCAAGAAGGCGGAACGCGACCACATCAAAATTCTTGCGACCGTCGGAAAAGGAACCCGCCCAACACTTCCCAAAGCCACGTAAGTTTCCATAATGTAAACCTCTTTATATTGTAAGGCTGAACTTGTTATTTTTTCTTCGTTACTTGGTTCAGGAGCTAGAAGGTCGTCACTTCACGGGTTACAACCCAGAAGCCGATCACCAGTTTGATGAAGACCTCTTCGGCCGTTGGCCCCAACACCCCCATAATTCCACCCAGCACCTCTACCGCAGCTCCTCAAACATCTCCGTCTAAACCTCAGCCGTCCGCCAGCCATGCCGTCAGAAAACAAGCTGAAGAGGAAGTAATTCCTGCTAGCAGCAGGAAGAAGGACGAAAGCTACTCCAGAACCAAGCAGGCTGCCGCTGAGGAAGCAATAGACAAAGAGGAGGTGGAGGAGACCTCTGCAGATAAGGCTGAAGCTCCAGCTAATGATGCCCTCGTATTTCCGGATAACTTTGGCGATCCCTCTGATATCTATGTCATGCCCAAGGCATACGCCACCAAGTTTTTCCACAAGCTCACCGAGGCGAAGAAGTGTGATCTCGAGCAGGATCTGTTGAATGCCATGCTGCAAAATGCATGGGGAAAAACTGATGCTCAATCTTCCGAGATTGAGCAATTCAAGAAAAATACCGGCGAGTTTCTCGATAACCTTCTCCGCAAGCGCAATGTAAACCGTTCTCCCAGTAACCCCCAAGTATCTAGGCGGAAACCAACTCTAGTTTGCACCTTGATACTTTGAGTGAACTAAATTGAGGAATTTTAATTAAAGTGTCGTAGTAGCCCCCAAGCGTCATGTCGGAAACATTTCTGGCAATGATACTTCGAAAAGAACTACACTTGTTTTTTTATTGTTATCGGAACTTATCCTTTCTTAATTTTGTTACTGTTGCAGGAGCAACAAGCCTTGCACTACGAGCTGCACAAGAACATCTCCCTCCAACGCCGGGTTGCCCTTAGGTAGTCGGGTCGATTGGAGGATGGAAATGAGACGACTGCAGAGCTGGAGAAGAAACTTGAAGAAGCCCAAGGTATATCTCCGACCACTCCTTTCTCTTTGTCAATCTTCCGCCTTGTGTTGCTAATAGAATTTTCTTTGGACAAGTGCCTCTACCTCCCTGACAACTACCTCATCAGAGCTTGAGAGCTAACGCTCCGCCACAAGGACCTCGAAGCAAAACTGAAGGTGGCGGAGGAAAAGCAGAAGCTCGTTGAAGACCAATTGGCCGAGAAGAACTTGGAGGTTATCAGGAAGAAAGCTGATCTGGAGGAGAGTCACAAGAAATATATTGATGTGGGCAAGAAACTCTGGTCTGAAGTTCAAATGCTCCAGACATATATGCGCTAATTGGAACTGGGTTGGGATTTGCTCAACACTGATGTCTTTGGTAAGCATTCAGATCCATAATCTATGTCCTTCTCGTTGACTCTGGATTGCATTTTTTCCTGAACATTTTCCCTTGACAGACCCACTTGGATATGATGAAACCCGGCGCAAGCTATTTCGGCGCGAAGACCTGATCAGGCTAGCCAGAGATGATTGCAAGGATCTAATCTCCGTGTCCCGCAAGATCTGCCACAACTTGGCGATCAAGGATTGCCGAACATGTGACGTCCGGGAGCTTATCCAGAAGATGGACATGCTACCGGAGCTTGTTGGTGATCTCAGCTCGTGGCGCTGCTCAGATGTCCCTTTCTATGTGTCTGGCCCATGCTCCGAACCAGAACATTGACGAAGTTACCACGGGCATTCTGAAGGATGCGAACCCGGATAAACTTCTAGATGCTTGCAGTGGCTACGATACCCGGATCGATCGGCGCATACGCCATGATGCGTTCTACGACAAGGTCTTTCTTCCGGCTGACGAACCCCTTGAAGCGGAACTTGAAAAGGAGCGCGAAGCGGAAGCAAGATCTACCGGATCCGAGGACGGAAACCACTTCACATGGACCAGCTCCAAGGAGGCGGAGAAGAGCAGGGCCAAGAGCAGCGACGAAGGTCCTTCTTTTCCGGCTAAAGAAGCGGAGAAATGAAAAACTTGTTCCCGCGGTAAAAAACATGAAAAATGCATCATTCGGCCCATTCGTGGGTTTGTAATATAAATATCTAGACTTATTTTGAAGTAGCTAGGGCAAAAAACTACGCAAGCAAAGCTATGGGCGGAAACACTTATCCTGCTACCGTTTATATATATGCGTGGTCTTTTGTTTTTAAAATCAAGTTCTGGTTTCTGTATTTTCTGGATTACTTATTTGACCTTCCACGAGTCGGAAGACCTCTAGCTGGAAGAGCTCACCGACAGTGATGAAGCCCAATGGCAATCCGTCAATAACCGCGGAAACAAGCCCCTAACCTGAGGTGCCGGAAGTCGCTACCAAGAATCCATAAGCTCGCAACAGAAAACTCATTCACCAGAAAACTTAAGCTTACGTCCTACTCAACGATTTTGAAAATAACAACATTATACATGCCTAGGCGGAAACTTCCAACTCTGCGGTTTTGTCGGAAAACATACACGATCCAAAAACGAACAATAAAAGGAGGTAAAAGACTCAAATAGTGAACCATATGCTTTATTTTATTGATAATGTATCATAACTATTACAATGTATGTAATGCAAAATTTTCTAAGTGTGGAAAGGACGTAGATGTTCTATGTTCCAAGGACGGTCTGTTTCGTCGTATACGTCAACCGGATCCTCCCTGTTGTGTTTCCGATGCCAATTGGCCGGTCTGTTCTTTAACTCACGGATATCGACGAGATAGTAGGATCCGTTGTGCAGCACTTGCTCACGATGAAAGGTCCTTCCCATGGAGATTGCAACTTATGCTCTTTCACCTACCGAAGGCGGAGAACCATGTCACCTTCCTTAAACGAGTGGTTCCAAACTCGACGGTTATGATAGCGTCGGAGTTTCTGCTAGTAGATGGTGGAGCACTGGTCAGCTAAATTCCGAGCTTCTTCGAGTAGGTCCACAGATAGCTGTCGAGCCTCACATCTGCATTTTCTTCATTGTAGGCGGAAACTCGCGGAGAATCATGAATGATGTCGGAGGGTAACACTACTTCAGATCCATATACTAGGAAGAATGTCTTGAACCCAATTGATCTGTTTAAGGTTTTTTTTTGAAAGGAATACGGTAGGGGAAGCCCCTACAGTGATTTTATTTTTTAAATAATAAGAACCCAAATTCGCGCTCCTGAAGACTTGAACCTGGGTGGCTGGGTTGTACATCCACTTCCATAACCAAGTGAGCTAGGCTAACTTCTTTGATCTGTTTAAGGTTGTTCGTAAACTCCTGATGACCCACAAGTATAGGGGATCGCAACAGTCTTCGCGGGAAGTAAAACCCAATTTATTGATTCGACACAAGGGGAGACAAAGAATACTTGAAAGCCTTAACAACGGAGTTGTCAATTCAGTTGCACTGGAAACGGACTTGCTCGCAAGAGTTTATCGGTAGTAACAGTTTTATAGCGAGTAGCGATAGTGAAATAACAGACAGCAGAGTAACAAAGACAGCAGTAGTGATTATAGTAAACAAGCAGGATTAAAATACCGTAGGCACGAGGGACGGATTAACGGGCGTTGCATGGATGAGAGAAACTCATGTAACAATCATAGCAGGGCATTTGCGGATAATAATAAAACGGTATCCAAGTACTAATCAATCAATAGGCATGTGTTCCAATTATAGTCGTACGTGCTCGCAATGAGAAACTTGCACAACATCTTTTGTCCTACCAGCCGGTGGCAGCCGGGCCTCAAGGGAAACTACTGGATATTAAGGTACTCCTTTTAATAGAGTACCGGAGCAAAGAATTAACACTCCGTGAACACATGCGATCCTCACATCACTACCATTCCCTCCGGTTGTCCCGATTTCTGTCACTTCGGGGCCATTGGTTCCGGACAGCGACATGTGTATACAACTTGCAGGTAAGATCATAAACAACGAATATCTTCATGAATCAATAACATGTTCAGATCTGAGATCATGGCACTCGGGCCCTAGTGACAAGCATTAAGCATAACAAGTTGCAACAATATCATAAAAGTAACATCTACGGATACTAGGCACTATGCCCTAACAATCTTATGCTATTACATGACCAATCTCATCCAATCCCTACCATCCCCTTTAGCCTACATCGGGGGAATTACTCACACATGGATGGGGGAAACATGGCTGGTTGATGGAGAGGCGTTGGCGGTGATGATGGCGATGATATCCTCCAATTCCCCGTCCCGGCGGAGTGCCAGAACGGAGACTTCTGGCTCCTGAGACGGAGTTTCGCGATGTGGCAGCGTTCTGGAGGGTTTCTGGCGACTTCGACCTCCTCCCGTGCGTTTTTAGGTCGAGGCCAATAAGTAGTCCGAGGGAGGGCGTCCGAGGCCGGCCGAGGGGGCCACACCATAGGGCCGCGCGGCCCCCCCCTAGGCCGCGCCGCCTTATGGTGTGGGGCCCTCGGGCCTCCACTTGATTTGTCCTTCTGGCTCCGTCTGTATTCTGGCAAAATAGGGCCTTCTGTCAAAATCCCGAGGTTTTTCCTGAAAGTTGGATTTCTGCACAAAAACGAGACACCAGAACAGTTCTGCTGAAAACAGCGTTAGTCCGTGTTAGTTGCATCCAAAATACACAAATTAGAGGCAAAATAATAGCAAAAGTGTTCGGGAAAGTAGATACGTTTTGGACGTATCAACTCCCCCCAAGCTTAGCTTATTGCTTGTCCTCAAGCAATTCAGTTAACAACTGAGCGATAAAAGAACTTTTACGAACACATTTGCTCATATGATGTATATATTCTCATGGTATGGCTAATACTTAAGCAGTTCATAATAAGGTACATGCAAATAAGATCATCTAACAGCTATGTCCATCATGAAGAGGTACCAACAATTAATAATAAGCATCATGAATCATGTATATAAGCAGGATTGCGATGTTCATAAATGAGTATGATAGAGTGGTATCTCGCTTGCCTGTATTTGATCGGCAAAACATAAATGCCCGGGCACCTCTGGAGTTCATAGAAAGACTAGAAGTAGTGATTGTCAAAGATAAAAGCATCAAAGTTATACCACAATCAATCATATTTTGAGACAAGCATATTACACTAAGAATGACAGGTTGTGCTCTCAAGAAAGTGCTCAAAGAAAGGATGGAGACACAACATAAAAGTAAAAGATTGACCCTTCGCAGAGGGAAGCATGGATTAACATGCGCTAGAGCTTTTCATTTGTAAAACAAGAGTAAAATTATTTTGAGAGGTGTTTGTTGTTGTCAACGAATGGTAATGGGTACACCAACTACCTCGCCAACCGGATTTTCAAGAGCGGCTCCCATGAATTATTTGCATTTTTATGTGGCACTCCTTCCAACCTTTCTTACACAAACCACGGCTAACCGAATCCTCGGGTGCCTGCCAACAATCACATACCATGAAGGAGTGCCTTTTTAGTTTAGTTTTATTATGATGATGACACTCCCCCAACCTTTGCTTACACAAGCCATGGCTAACCGAATCCTTCGGGTGCCGTCCAACAATCACGAGACCATGGAGGAGTATCTATTTAAGTTAATTAATTCGGGACTGCAGGAATCCCATTGCCGGCTCTTTTTGCAAAATTATTGGATAAGCGGATGTGCCACTAGTCCATATGAGAGTCCGTCAAAAGTAAATGACAAGGTTGAAAGCTAAACACCACATACTTCCTCATGAGCTATGAAACATAAACACGAATTGAGAAGCATTTTGAAGGTTTTAAAGGTAGCGCATGAGAATTTACTTGGAATGGTTTGAAATGCCATGCATAGGTATTTATGGTGGACACTTTGGAGTAACTTGGTTTTCATGTGTTTGGAGGCACGAGCAGCATTCCCGCTCAGTACAAGTGAAGGCTAGCAAAAGACTAGGGAGCGACAAATCAAGAGAGCAATAACTGTCATAATCATGCTTGCGGCAAAATAAATTAACCGAGGCATAAAAGTGATACAAGAACTCTGAAGCAATGTAAATCATTGAGGCTTAATTGACTTTTGTTCAGTCATATGCATGCGTGAGCATGTGCCAAATCGATATAAATGAATTATTCAGCAGGAGGATACCACAATATCATACCTATCTATGAATAAAACAATGCAAGCAAACATCCATGACATGCTACTCATATTAATAAATTGGAGCTAAGCATGAGAGATCATGAACTACTAGACTTTCTTAAATGACATATACCTCACATGAACCAACTAAGCATGCTCACATGGATGAGTATATGTACAAAAATGAAAACAAATAGAGTTCATACCAGCCTCTCACCACAATCGGATTGTCGTAGATCGTCATTATTGCCTTTTCACTTGTGTAGCTTGGATAATATGAAATGAAAACCACGCTCTAGCCACCGAAGACCATTGAACTCATAATGAACTTTACAAACCAAAGAAGAACAGCAAATATTTTTGGTGTTTTCGAATTTGAGAACAAGAACAAAAGGAAACAAGCAAACAAAGCAAAATCTTTTTGGGTTCTCTTATAGCAAACTAGCAATAGCAAATAAAGCGAAACAAATGCAAGAAACCAAGATAAACAAATGGTGAAGAGAAACAACAGAAATATTTTTGGTCTTTTTGTGTTTTAGGAAAGAAACAAAGCAAGAACAAGAAAATGAAAACTAAAAGAAACACAGAAAAGCGAGATGGCAGAAATCTGCCAAAACCCGACATGACAGTACATAATTCGATTTTTACAAAAATCTTACGTTGCTCAGCTCGAAAAGTGTTCAACTAATGAAAGTTATATAACAACCTGGGGAACCTGCACAAAAATTGGCAGCTCAAAATAACGTTCTGGCTGTGCGCAAGAATTTTTCTAGTAACAGTCCAGAATCTGTTTTCAGGCAGCACTTCCCCAAATATCATCTCCCTCTCATTAGAAAACCACTCAAAGAGACTAAACAAGTATGTACAAGTATCCAGCAACCATAATATCCAAAGAATGAGTGATGCCGGTATACCTCCCCCAAGCTTAGGCTTTTGGCCTAAGTGGAGTTCAATCCCATCGAGGCCATGAGGTAGTATCCCCATAGTACGACGAAGATGGATCATATTCCGGGTATGTGCTAGAAGAAGCACCCGGATACGTGACGGTATAGTCGTAGGAGGGCTCGGCGTCCTCGGAGTCATGCTGCTGGTGGAAATCTTGTATCTTCATATGTTCATCCACCTCCTCCTTAGTGCGCGACCATGGTTGCTCGTCAATACAGAACAAACCTGGTCGGGGAAGAGGGATTTCTTTCTCATCCCCGTCGAGCAAACAACATTCTATAGACCATATTATCTAAAGTGGAATCGGTGGTAACAAAATGATGGCTTTTCATAGCAGTGATATCAAGCCTCCTAGGGGTTAGTGGCACATCATTAGGATCAATAGGAAGTCTTAAATGTGTTAAAATGCGCAGTGCAATAGTTCCTCCAAAAATAGGCCCCTCGTTAGACAGGCGGCGAGCAATAAGAGAACCAAGATGATAAGATGTCCGTCCAGTAAGTGCAATATTCAAGAAAGCAAGATGGTAGCTAGAAATATTGCTAGTGTTCTCCCTACCAAGAATGCTAGTGGCAATGTAATATGCAAAATATTTAATGGCGGGGAGTTGAATGTTCCTTATCTTGCCCCGCTGAATGGTGCGACAGTCATCATTGGTGATCCCTCGGTAGAGCTCCAACAAGTCCTGGGGGTTGTCATCAATCCTCCTTGCTGTACCTACAGGGGCAATATCCAATGCACGACAAAATGTTTCCAATTCCATAGTAATAGGGTTATCATAAATCTTGAATGCAACTGTCGGCTCATATTGCGTGTTTTGGAACTTGAAACTCTCGACGAAGATTTTGGTGAGCATGTAGTATTGCTCCCTTTCGTCTCCCACGTAGGTGGCTAAGCCCACCTTGTTGACAAGGGTGAAGAAATCATCCAATATCCCTGCATTTGTCAGAAAATCATAACATGGGAAGGATGAAGCATTAGGAACCCCATTGTCCTCTTCGGGCGCGAAGCTAGGTGCGATGATGTCCTCATTGTACGATCGCCTAATTTGGGTGGCGGTCCTAGAAGGCCTCCCGGTGCTGGTTGTTCCTTTCTTGAACAATTCTCCAAAGTTGAACTTCTTCATCTCTTTTCTGAAATTTTCAACAAGTGATATAAAATTTGATTTGGTGACATATAATCAAGGGAAACTACCATAGGAACTTGCTAGAGTACTAATCATGCATCAAAACTAGTTTATACCACTTAGAACAAGCATGCAAGCTCACTAAACATGTTACCTACAGCAGAAAAATATTCAAGATATACTCCACCAAACAAAATTCTACTTGGACAATCGAAGGAGTCACATACCGGAGAGCAAATGTGCCAAATTTCAGACAGAAATCTGGGCTGAGCAAAGAGATCGAGAAATCCTGAGCTCTTGAGCAAAAACGCGAGTGAGAAGAACCTGGTGCGAGTTTTTTCGGGAGAGAGAAGAGAGTGGGAGGAAGAGATGAAGCAGTGGGGCAAGGAGGGGCCCACACCACAGGGTGGCGCGCCCACCTCCTTGGCCGCGCCGGCTGGTGGTGTGGCACCCTGTGGTGCCCCACAGGTCATCCTCTGGTGCTCCCAGGTTCCTCGTCGAAAAATAGGACCAACGGTGTAATTTTTGCGAATTTTTGAAAACTTTGAAAAATGCACATTTCTGGGTATTAAGTTTATTATTACTGGCCAGGAATTTTTTTGAAATCTCTAATCAACTAAGGAACTTTGCAAAATAAAAGTGCTACAACAACTAGAGCAAGTGGAGGAAGAAAGAAATGTTGTTTACCTCCTCTATGCATATAAAAAGTATTTGTTAACAAGGTTGATCAAGTCTTGCCACCAAATAAATTTTACATAGCATATGAAGAAATAAACCTCAAATCAATCATGTTACCTTGAATTGTATTGATATGGATCCAATCACAAGAGTTTGATATTCTTCTTTAGGCTCATATATAGGACAATCGATAGTTCCAACTTTGATAGTTCTCACATTAGAAATAGTATTAACTCCGCACGCTTTTTCAATCCTCTTGGGGAAATAGACGGTGTGTTCCTTATCATCAACATTGAAAGTAACCATTCCTTTATTGCAATCAATAACAGCCCCTGCGGTGTTAAGAAAAGGTCTCCCAAGAATAATAGACATATTATCATCTTCAGGCATTTCCAACACACCAAAATCAGTTAATATCAAGCAGTTATTAGTAACTTGAACAGGAACATCCTCACATATACCAACATTAATAGCAGTAGATTTATCAGCCATTTGCAAAGATATATCAGTAGGTATCAACTTATCTAAGTAAAGTCTCTTATAAAGAGAAAAAGGCATAACACTAACACCGGCTCCCAAGTCACATAGAGCAGTTTTTACATAATTATTCTTAATAGAACAAGGAATAGTAGGTATACCTGGGGCCAAGCTTCTTTGGAACCTTACCATTAAAAGAGTAATTAGCAAGCATAGTGGAAATCTCCTCATTAGGAATTTTCCTTTTGTTAGTAACAATATCTTTCATATACTTTGAATAAGGAGGCAATTTAATAGCATCAGTCAAAGGGATTTGCAAGAATAAAGGTTTCATCCAATCACAAAATTTATTATAGTGTTCTTCTTCCTTTGATTTTAGTTTCTTAGCAGGAAAAGGCATTTGCTTTTGAACCCAAGGTTCTCTTTCATTACCATGTTTCTCAGCAATAAAATCTTCCTTAGTGTACTTTTTATTTTTAGCATGCTTTTCAGGTTCTTCTTCAACCTCTTCTTTATCAGGAGTTTCATTCTTATCATTATCTTTATCATATTCATTACCACTTTCAGTTTCAGCATCAGAAATAGAAATACTATTAGGATCATTAACAGGTTCAGAGGATTCTACAACATTTTTATGTTTCTTCTTCTTTTTCTTAGATTGAGCACTAGTTTTAGTTCGTTGAGAATCTTGTTCAACTCTTTTGGGATGCCCTTCAGGATATAGAGGATCCTGAGTAGAAACACCACCTCTAGTTGTTACTTCATAAGCATGTTTTTCTTTAGCATTATTTCCCAACAAGTCATTTTGCACTTTAGTGAGTTGATCAATTTGAGTTTGAACCATATGAAAATGTTTAACAAGCATCTTAACATCATTGGAGGTTCTCTCCACAATATCATGCAATTCACTAATAGCTCGAGAATTTTCCATTAAATGATTATCTACTCTCATATTAAAATTTTCTTGCTTAACAATATAATTATCAAACTCATCTAAGCATTGCGCAGGAGGTTTTGAATACGGAATATCTTCCCTAGTAAAGCGTTGAAGGGAATTTACCTCAATCATGGATGAAGGGGGAATTATCTCACATATATCTTCTATGGGAGGCAGATTCTTCACATCTTCAGATTTAATACCTTTCTCCTTGAGAGACTTCTTGGCTTCCCTCATATCTTCATCATTCAATTTAATTAAACCCATCTTCTTCAATATCGGTGTCGGGGTTGGTTCAGGTGTAGTCCAATCATCATGATTCCGGCCTATTTTAGCCAATAATTCTTCAGCGTCGTCCGGAGTTCTTTTCCTGAAAACACAACCAGCACAACTATCCAGGTATGCCCTAGACTCAATGGTTAGTCCACTATAAAATATATCAAGTAAATCATGCTTTTCCAAATCATGGTCAGGCCGAGCTCTAATAAGAGATCAAAATCTCGCCCAAGCCTCGGGCAATTTCTCTCCATCTCCCTCGGTCAAAATTATAAATTCTCTCGCAAAGCAATATGTTGAGTACTAGCAGGAAAGTATTTCCGGAAGAAAACATCAAGCAATTCTTTTGGACTTTTAATAGAATTAGGTGGCAAACTATTATACCAAGTTTTAGCGTCATTCTTTAATGAGAATGGAAAGATTTTAGCAACAAAATAAGTACGCATCTTAACATCATCAGAAAACAAGCTACTCAGAGTAGATAACTCAATCATGTGTTCAACAGCACTTTCTTTCTCAGTACCACAAAAGGGTGTTTTCTCAACAATAGCTATATGAGATAGATCAAGAGAAAAATCATAATCTTTATCCTTAATGTTTATAGGAGATGTGGCAAATTTAGGATCGGGAGACAGTTTATATCTAACGAAGCATGTTCTGCAAGAAACTTTTTAATTTTTCTTGCATCGGTAGTAGCATTGCATTTTTCAATAAAATCATCATTAAGCTCCACATAATCTTCATCGGGATCATCACTAGAATAATCAAGTTCGGGTGAATTAACAGGTGTAGTAGCATTAGGAGTTTCAGTATTTTCAATTTGTCTAGACCTAGCAATTGTAGAATCTAGAAAAGATCCCAATGAACCACTATCATCAAGCACAGCAGAAGCATCATCAATATTATAAGAATTTTCAGATTCAGCAGAAGTACCAGCATGTGAAGCATGTGGCGGTGAAACAAGTATATCAATCACAGATGGTGAATCAAGAGCAGCAGAAGTACTCAGAGTTGTACCTTTTCTTGTAGTGGATGGTAATATCGCGACCTTAGTATCGCGAGGTTTACCCATGATGGAGAATTTGCAGCGAACAATATCAATCCAAGTGAACTTCCAAATAAAGCTATGCTCCCCGGCAACGGCGCCAGAAAATAGTCTTGATGACCCACAAGTATAGGGGATCGCAACAGTCTTCGCGGGAAGTAAAACCCAATTTATTGATTCGACACAAGGGGAGACAAAGAATACTTGAAAGCCTTAACAACGGAGTTGTCAATTCAGATTGCACTGGAAACAGACTTGCTCGCAAGAGTTTATCGAGTAGTAACAGTTTTATAGCGATAGCTGTAGTGAAATAATAGCGACAGAAGTAACAAAGACAGCAGTAGTGATTATAGTAAACAGCAGGATTAAAATACGTAGGCACGAGGGACGGATTAACGGGCGTTGCATGGATGAGAGAAACTCATGTAACAATCATAGCGAGGGCATTTGCGAGATAATAATAAAACGGTATCCAAGTACTAATCAATCAATAGGCATGTGTTCCAATTATAGTCGTACGTGCTCGCAATGAGAAACTTGCACAACATCTTTTGTCCTACCGAGCCGGTGGCAGCCGGGCCTCAAGGAAACTATCTGGATATTAAGGTACTCCTTTTAATAGAGTACCGGAGCAAAGCATTAACACTCCGTGAACACATGTGATCCTCACATCACTACCATTCCCTCCGGTTGTCCCGATTTCGTCACTTCGGGGCCATTGGTTCCGGACGGCGACATGTGTATACAACTTGCGGGTAAGATCATAAACAACGAATATCTTCATGAATCAATAACATGTTCAGATCTGAGATCATGGCACTCGGGCCCTAGTGACAAGCATTAAGCATAACAAGTTGCAACAATATCATAAAAGTAACATCTACGGATACTAGGCACTATGCCCTAACAATCTTATGCTATTACATGACCAATCTCATCCAATCCCTACCATCCCCTTTAGCCTACAGCGGGGGAATTACTCACACATGGATGGGGGAAACATGGCTGGTTGATGGAGAGGCGTTGGCGGTGATGATGGCGATGATCTCCTCCAATTCCCCGTCCCGGCGGAGTGCCAGAACGGAGACTTCTGGCTCCTGAGACGGAGTTTCGCGATGTGGCGGCGTTCTGGAGGGTTTCTGGCGACTTCGACCTCCTCCCGTGCGTTTTTAGGTCGAGGCCAATAAGTAGTCCGAAGGAGGGCGTCGGAGGCCGACCGAGGGGGCCACACCATAGGGCCGCGCGGGCCCCCCCTAGGCCGCGCCGCCTTATGGTGTGGGGCCCTCGGGCCTCCACTTGATTTGTCCTTACGGCTCCGTCGCATTCGGGAAAATAGGGCCTTCTGTCAAAATCCCAAGGTTTTTCCTGAAAGTTGGATTTACGCACAAAAACGAGACACCGAACAGTTCTGCTGAAAACAGCGTTAGTCCGTGTTAGTTGCATCCAAAATACACAAATTAGAGGCAAAACAATAGCAAAAGTGTTCGGGAAAGTAGATACGTTTTGGACGTATCAACTCCACAGAACAGAATCTAGCTCCTCCGCCCGAGCTCCGGCTGCTCGCTGCAACGGTTCTTCAAGGCGAGGTTTAAGTCCAACCAGTATAAGGCCATTGGCTCGTTTGGCCTGCCCGTTTGATTGTGGATGAGACACGGAGGCAAGGTATAGCCGGATGCCCATATCATTGCAGTACTCCTTCAGTTCTCCCTGCGCAAAGTTTGTGCCATTATCTGTGATGATGCTATGTGAGATGCCGTATCTCACCACGAGGCTGTAAACGAATTTCAGCGTCGTAGCACCATCGGCTTTTCTCACTGGCTTGGCTTGCTTAAGTAGCTTCACACGAGCTCTTGTCATAGGTACAATCCTAACTTTATTGGACTTGAGCTTCACAGCAACATCATCTTCATCTTGCAATGACGGAGGTAGTAGTTCGGTAGGGATGTCCTCATCACAGACCTGTGAAAATTGGATTGGTGGTAGTTTGCACACTTCATAGAAAACAACCATTTAATTTAATTTTTCTCATTTGGGCAATAATCGAAAGAAAAAACACATTTATGAGTGGCAAATCCAAAAAAAACTAGTTTGCAAACTTTATGGCAATGGAAATTTGTGTATATGTGCGAAAAATAGGGTCACGATGATTTAAAAGTTCGCCTTGGTTCTTGCAGTAACCAGGCGCATATATCTATGCACGTGGGAAATTGAAGAAGCAAGCCAAACGCCAACATATGAATGGTGAGATAACCGGTTAAATTAGGTAGTATGTAAACCACAAATGATATGACTATGCATGCTTTGTTTCGACCTTTTTCTATTGAGCCCCACAATAACTTAATTTGGCTTGTTTTGAAATTTAGGTCAATCAATCTCATGATGATCTCGCCCTTGTTTTAATTTGTGCTAGTTGGGTGCGGCGTGTCTGTTTGGCCATTATATACTGTACCATGGCTCGATCCACACATTCGGGTCACACACCCTTGTATTTTTTCAATTATTTATTTGAATTGTACTTCATCTACACACTGTTCAAATTTGCATTTTAGCGGATTTAGCCCAAGGAAATTGTATATATATGGATGCACATTGAGATAATTCATGAAACCTTGGGAATGGCCATCTTGTCATGCATGTTTCCTGACGAATGAAAATTTGTTTGGTGGCAAACAAGTAAAAACATATTTATGTGCGACAACCCAAAATGTACAGATTTTGCAAAGTTTTCATGCGTGAAATATATACATAAAACTGGGCCATGATTCAAAAGTTTACGTGGTTCTTGTCTAGTAGTACCAAGCGCACATGTGGGAGGAAATTAAGCTGGACGAAGTCCAACTTGGTGCCAAACTATTTGAAGGGCTCTTCTCTAAAACACTGGTATGACATGTCTGGTATTTTCCCTAGGTATGTAGAAAATGTTGAACAATCCATGTTTTTCAGTTGCCTTTTTCGAACCACCTTTGGCTTGATTTCAAATCTAGGTCAAATCATTGGGGGAGGGGGACAGATGTTTTTCTTTTTGATTCATCGCTCGTACTTGCGAGTTTTTTTTGGTCCCACAAATTCAGGGTAGCATCATCCCGCCCTCCCTTCCCGCGTGGAAAAAGTGTTATGCGAGTAGTAGAATGACATGACCAACAAGTTTCAAGTAAAACTTTGAATATAACCAAAATATACCAATTGATAGATGAGTTAACTTGGCTTCATTGAAAAAATACTGTCATGTAAATGAGTTAACTTGACTTTCCTACCCTTGGATCCATAGGAAACTTTGTACTAATACAGTATAATAATCACCCGAGTTATTACATCGTCTGTGACTTACATGTGGTTCCCATGCGTGAGGTCCCACACGTCAGTGATCACAAGTAACATGCGGTAGGTACGCAAACTCCCAGCCATTTTATTTGTCAAGAGAAGATGCATCAAGACTCTCTCTCTCCCTCTCTCTAATTATCCACCTCCTCTGGCTGCCGGTTTTGGCAGGGCGTTTCTAGCTCAGCTCAGAGGCCATGGTGTGCAGGCTCTGTAGCCATGGCGATTTGGTCTCGCCAAATGGTTCGTAACCGGCTGCGACGAGAATCAATCCGGGCGGTGGCTGTTAAGGACCCGATCGCATTTCTTGCTTTCAACCTGGGGTCCTCCATGTAAAAGTTACGGATTTAGATGCAATTTCATGTTTATTTTGTGTCTTGTTGCAAACTGTTCTCTGATGCGTATTAGAACTCTGGGTCCTTCAGGATCCTTCGGTTGTCCCTCTCACAAAAAAAACACCTCTCTCATTCTCGGCCTCGCTCGCTCGACTCGCTCGCACCTCCTGCACTGACAAACCCAAATTAAGGTTATATCAAACAAAATGACCGATGAACCTCTCTAATTGCCGGAGGTTGGAGATGTACATACCTGCAAAGATCGATGCGTTGGTTCTTGACGGTGGTGTGTCCGGGATGGGGGAGAACTCGACGGGGAGGATGGTGGTGCGGCCCAAGACGGCGGTGCAGAGAGGGACGACGGTGCGGTCATCGAACCTCGGCGGACAATATTATATATAGGTAAACTAACTGGTGCACCATGGTGCCTGGGCACCATGAATTATAAAAGAAAACCTGCACAACAAACTGGGAAGTGATTTGTCTCTGTTCTAATAATTGGGAAGTGCATTCTCTCTCCTCTCTCCTGCTGATATTTGGAAAGTGATTTTCTCTCCTTTATACATATATGATGCAATCTGGCACGCACGATATAATTTTACGGTCATAATTTATGGTGCCTGGGCACCGTGGTGCCCCAATTGAGCTTCCTATATATATATATATATATATATATATATATATATATAGATATATATATATATATATAAATATGAGAAGAAGAATAAAATCTAGTCGAATGAGGTAGCGCGGCGCAACCGAAGGCTAATAGTCCTATCTTGGAGTACTGTAGTAATATAACTACTATACTAAAGGGCAACAAACATTTTTTTCACATAGTTTTGAGCTTCTAGAAGAATTAACGAGGTAGTTACACGTGTGTTATCTGGTTGATTTGGTTTCCATTGATCTTTTCCTGTATTTTTTCTTCCCGTGCTCTCTGGCGGTCGAATACTTTGGTGTGTTTTCCGGTGTGGCCGTAGCTAATACTACCTCCATTTCTAGGAATAAGGCGTCCTCATTTTACGTGTTTTTCGTTTGATCAAGAATTACTTCAAATAGATAAACATTGTTTGTATGAAATTAGTATCATTGAAAAGTTCTTTTCAATACGAATCTAACGATACTAATTACATATAATATAATCAAGATTTTGTTGCTCAGTTTTTATGGTTAAAGTTTGTCTTAGAATACGCGTGCGCCTTATTCCTTGAAACGGAGGTAGTATGTGCCTAGAAATTTAGTGGACCATTGTAGGGGGCGACCCTAGCTGGCGGTCGAATATTTGAGCGGTCACTTTCCGACAGGTCGTTTTCAGACAGTGCATGTCTCCTCTTTCGTGTAATTAATGTTCATAATCAATTCATGCAAATTAGCATGGTAATAAGTAGGAGGCATGCATGGGATGGACCATCTTTTCTTCTCTCTCCTCGCATCACCTCATCCATTCTTTTTTCCTGGCTCGGTTGCATGTATTCCTAATTAGGGTGGCTAATCACCGCATGCAAATTTAGGATCACCCATCGAATGTGTGTAGCAGAAACCATGTTTAAAATGATTTATCTTTCAAATGAACGCTTCAATTTAAGATTCGCTTTCACCAATAAATCCGTCTCGACGAGATCTTCAAAACTAGCACCCATATTAATATGTTCCAACAAACTTTTTTTTGACTAAAAGTTATCAATCCTCTCTATTTGAATAATCAACCCTCCGTACTTGAGTGATCAACGGTAAATGTATAAAATTATCAACACCAAAGTTAATTTTATTTGAATAATTTTGATGGATTTTTCTAGCTCACATGTTATTAGCCGGTATTTCCTTTTCTAATAGTTGTTTGACGAAATTTTCTATTTATGGAAAATGTTGCATGCATTTGCTACAAGACAAAAAGAATGATGTTGGCGAAAATCTTTCTTAATTCTACGATGCAAAATGTTTTATCTCCCAAATGACAACTTCAATTTAAGATACGTTTTCACAAATGAACTCGTCTCGACAAGATCTTCAAAACTAGCACCCATGTTAATATGTTTCAATAACTTTTTTTTTCGGGCTAAAAGTTATCAACCATCTCTATTTGAATAATCAACCCTCCATAGTTGAGTGATCCACGGTAAATGTATAAACTTATCAACCCCCAAAAATTAATTTTATTTGAAGTATTTTGACGGATTTTTTAGCTCACATTTTATTCGCCGATATTTTCTTTTCTAGTAGTTGTTTGACAAAATTTGCTATTTCTGAAAAATATTGCATGCATTTGCTACGAGACAAAAAGAATGATGTCAGCGAGAATCTTTCTTAATTATAAAATTCAAAATATTTTATCTCCCAAATGACAACTTCAATTTAAGTTACGTTTTCACTAATGAGCTCGTTTCGACGAGATCTTCAAAACTAGCAACCATGTTAATATGTTTCGATATTTTTTTTCGGCCTAAAACTTATCAACCCTGAAATACATCATTTATCAACCGTAATTTTAATAACTTACCTACCCAAAAAGTTAATTTCATTTCAAATATTATAGTGACCATCTTTTAGTTTACAAGCTATCAACTCGGCGCATCGTTATTTATCAACGGTAAAAATAAATAACTACCAACCATATAAAGGTAATTTCATTTAAAATATTTTAGCGAATCTTTTTTAGTTTACAAGCTATCAACCCGGTGTCCCGTTATTTATCAACGGTAAAAATAAAAAACTACCAACCCTAAAATCTAATTTCATTTAGAATTTTTTAGCGACTCTTTTTAGTTTATCAACCCGCTGCCCTGTTATTTATCAACAGTAAATATAAAAAGTTATCGACATGAAAAGCTAATTTATATTTAGAATATTTTTAGGATATTTTTAGCTCCTAAATTTATCAACACCTCCAACGGTAAATGTGAAAAGTTATCGACCGGAAAACTAATTTCAATTAGAATATTTTGGGAACATTTTTAGCTTGCAATTTATCAACCTATCTTTTCGTTATTTAGTAATGGTAAATGTGAAAAGTTATCAACCCGAAAAGTTAATTTCATTTATAAGATTTTAGAAAACACTATAGCTCACAAATTTACGAACCCATCCACTCGTTATTTATCAATGGAAAATGTGAAAAGTTATCGACCCTAAAAGTTAGAATATTTTTAGAACATTTTTACCTCACAAATTATCAAACCCTTTGTTAGTTATTTATCAACGGTAAATATGAAAAATTATCGTCCTGAAAAGCTAATTATATTTATAACATTTTTAGGATATTTTTAGCTCTCAAATTTATCAACTTCTATTCCCGTTATTTATCAACGATTAATATGAAAAATTATTGATCCAAAAAGTATTTATTTGAGTGAAAATTAGTACTTTATTTAAGTTTCAAGTCGTAGTGTATTTAAGTTGCAAGTGGTTTCCCCACCCGTTATTTTCCCCATAAAATCCACTGGCCCGAAAAAGGGAATTAAAAAAGATAATATGGTGTAAATAATACGAATTTTGATACTAATAACAAAAACAAGTAAAATATAGAATTATTAAAAAAGGGAATTGTAGAAAGGAAATTGTAAAAAAGTTAGTCTAAAAAAACATAAAAATAGTATACCCTAGAAGGAAATTGTAAAAAAAAACTACCAAAAAAATAACGGAAACAAGGAAAAAACAAATGATAAAAGTGGATTGTCGCGCAACAGGCATACGTGATGAAAAAAATAGCGGCATGCAAACCCGGCCCTGACCATATGTTGTGATGCATGCATGTATGTTTAATTAGTATTTGTCTAATCACATGCATGTTCGGGTGTCCTTGCATGAGAGAAAATGATGAATACTTCCATCATATGTTGTGCGGTCCCCACCCACTTATCTTGTCTGCACGCACATGTGAAAATACCCCTAATTAATGCGTGCATGTGCATGCAAAGAGAATTGAGGTCGCGCCTCCGGATGAGCGCTGACGTGCTAACAGAAACTCACCGCGCGAGCAGGGAGGGAATTCACATTGTCTTTTTTGAACAGAAAATGCCCCAAAGGGCAGAGAAGCTGCATTAACAAACATGAAGGTACAATATTACAACGAGACCCTTATAGTCATCCACAACACTGCTATTTCTAGAAATTAAGGAAAAGGGCTCGTAAAATGCAAAAAAAAAAACCCTAGGGCTAAAAGAAGAAAAGCAATCAGGCCCATGGAGTCCTCCTCTGCCATTCGCCAACAACCTCAAGACAGCAGACGCGCCGAGGTCAGAGAAGACTCTGCTCGCTTGGTTCTCAATGCCGGCGAGTAACCCTTGCCTCCTGCCGTCTTCAAATCTCCGGGGACGAACCACTTGGAAACGAGAAGACGTCGAGCACCGGCGCAAGGATCCGGGAAAGCCTTCGATCTAGAGGTTGACATCATCGGCCGCCATTCGGCCAGAAATGGCAGAGGTAGGTGTTATCACCAGATTTTGGCCAAATCAAGAGATGAGCCGTAATTGAGATGGGCTTGGAGGATATACATGTGGAGAGTCTCTGAAGCGGCCTTGTACGAGAATTTGGGCTAGATGGCCCGTGTATCTGTATATTATGGTAGATTTAGTTAGAATCAAAGAGATAGAGTTTAGCCCGTACACGGTTAGGTTTACTCCCGAATTAGAAAGTCTACGGACTATAAATATGTATCTAGGGTTATTGAGAAAAGAGGACAATCACGTTCACAACAAACACAAACCAGGCGCATCGCCACCCCTTATTTCGAGGGTTTCTTCCGGGTAAGCATCATGCTGCCTAGATCGCATCTTGCGATCTAGGCAGTATACGTTTATTCGTTACCTTGTGTTACTCGTGCTCGAAGCGTTGTTGATGGCGAGTAGCACTATTTATCGTAGATGTTTTGGGGCTTGCATTGATGCTTTTCTTATGCATATTTGCTTAGCAATGCCGTCCCTCGATATCTAGCTGTCCTTACACCTATCTAGGTGCAAGGGCAGCACCTTGCTTGTTCGTTACTTAGTAGATCCGATCTGTTATAGTTGCTCCTTGTTCTTCAAGGATTAGTTTAATATCTGCATGATTAGGCCTTATGCTCGGGGTTGGATGATCCGGTAGTGCGTGGGGTGTTGTTTTACCGTTCCTACAAGGGATGTTCCGGGAATTGACTTAATGTTGGTTTTTAGGCCTCTTTTAGGAATAGTTTCCATCATCTTTCGTATCTGCTAGGCCCAACTACGCGTAGGATGTTCCGATTATGTGGTGAAAACCCTAAACTGTCGTAGATTGGTTTAGCTTTGTTTTGATCAAGCAGGATCCCCATGTCATCGTAAATCCAACGTGAACCATGGGGCGATCGGCTCTTCGAGCCGATCCACAGGGCAACCTGAGAGCCGATCCACAGGGCAACCTGAGAGCCGATCGGGCTCGTATTTAATGTTTACGTGTCTACCATGCAGGAGACTAATCGAAGCAATCCAACACCTTCCTGATCAGGTATAGGTCAGGTGGCACGCCCTTGCAACCGCCAGGACGTGTGCTGGGACTTTGCGGGACGACGCGAGGCACCAGGGCCCACTTAGCACTCTTGGGAGTCTCCCGGCTCTTCGTGTTGTTTAACCACTGCTCGCCGGTGAGTTTTGGCAGGCAACACATTCTGGCACGCCCGGTGGGACACTTTCTGCAACAACCACGTCAACATCGGCAGCCAAGATGTCGGACGAACTGATCAAGTACGAGGATCTACTCGCGAGCATAAGAAGAAATACGATGAGCCGAAGGCCATCTTTGAAGCCGATCTCATCGGCTCTTTTGAGAAGACCCGTTCGCACGGCATCGGGTTCAAAGGATTCACACCCGAAGGCGCGTTCGAGGGATTAGATCTGTCTCTCCCTTCGGAGGAACGTACCGCAGCCCTCGCGCCAGGAAATCAACTATGCTGTGGCTCATTCTCTACATCGGCATTCTGAGAGCCTGGTGAATACGCTTGAGCGGGTTGCGCTTCGTGTGGTGCAAGAAATCATGAAACATCAGTATTCTCCGTCAGGACCTGCTTTACGGACTCACCAGGGAGAGATACCATTCCACACTAGGCCACCACTGCCATTCGCGATGGCAGCTCCACGACGAACAAGGTTCACCGGCATACGTTGTCTACAAGGATGGAGGTGATCCTGGCGACTACCAATTCTTGTATGAGCCGCCCAAGGAGATCCCACATGGATACGTGTGCACATACGTGCCGGACTGCAACAACTGGACGCACGCGATCCAAACTTCAGCAGGAGGAATTGCCGGAGCAGGAGCGATTGTTACGGCAGGAGGGATTGCTGGAGCAGCGGGGAGTTCTGGAGCAGATGCTGAGAAACAAGCGTGGCTAACTAAATATGCCACTGCAACGAGTCATGAAATCTCAACCCCTACAACTCCTACTGTGGATCAGATCAGCGCAATCTTGAGAGATCAGTTCGGCATCCTGCCGAAGAAGAGAACAATCGGCTATTCCAAGCCGTACCCCAACGAGTATGACCTGATCCCATTGCCGCCTAAATATCGGCTCCCTGACTTCACAAAATTCAGTGGATCAGAAGGGTCTAGCTCCATCGAGCACGTGAGCCGATACTTGGCACAACTGGGCATGGTTTCAACATCAGAACCGCTACGTGTGAGGTTCTTTGCCCAATCTCTCACGGGTCCAGCCTTTGGGTGGTACACCTCGTTACCCCCAGATTCAGTTCGGACGTGGAAGCAGCTGGAAGAGCAGTTTCACATACAATATCATTCGAAGCTACCGAAGCCGGCATTGCCGATCCGACGCAGGTTCGGCAAAGGCGAGGAGAGACGGTGTCCGAGTACATTCAACGTTTCAGAACTGTCAAGAACCGATGTTATTCGGTTCATTTATCTGAGAAAGAAGCAGTCGAGCTGGCCGTGGCAGGCCTCGCAGCGCCACTCAAGGATCTGACGTTCCAAGTGGAGTACAATTCGTTGGCGCACATGGTACAGAAACTGACATTGTATGAGCAGCGCCACCCAGAATTGTACCAAGACAAGTTCAAGCGCATGATAGGCCTGATCGACGCTGAAGAGGATGAAAACCCTGCGGAAGATCAGGAAGTCGCCGTGGCTGAATGGACTCGGACGGCAGTTCCCGTGTCCTGCAAATGGGTGAAACAACCAGGGCCTCCAAAAGGGTTTGACTTTGATTTAAGCAAAACTGAGCAGATTTTTGATTTGCCGTCGAAGGAGAAACAACTGAAGTTACCCGAAGGCCACAAAATTCCTACGTCACAAGAGATGAACGGTAGGCCATATTGCAAATGGCATCACACGTTCACCCACGCCACCAACGACCGCAAAGTGTTGCGCGCACGCATTCAAATGGCGATAGAGTCGGGCCGATTAATCTTCGGACAATTTGCCATGAAAGTAGACACACATCCGTTTCCTGGCGTCAACATGGTGGATCTCAGCTCACTCCATAAGATGTGAGCCGGGTTTCTCTTTGATGTCAACATGGCAGGACTTGGTAACCGCCATGGCGAGGATAAAGCAGAAAGCAGTCACTCCCGTGGCAAGGAGAAAGAGGAGGCCGATCCACGCGACCGGCCCCAATATGATAACAGACGGTACCTGACAGAAGAAGACGTGAGAAGCGTGCGGTATCAACGACCACTCTCCACGCATCTCCTTAACAAATATGAGCAGAAGTATGACCGACGTCGGCGCTACGACGTGGATGACGAAAGATATCGTCGGTCTGATGCAGATGACAGGAGGTATCGTCGATATGATAGAGACGATGAAGGGTACGAGCGTCACGCTAGAGGGAAGTCAAGAGAGCAAGAAGACATGGATAGGCATTGGAACTGTCCTTTCTTTAAACACTGCTGGGACTCAGGAATGAGCCGATTGCCTACAATCGAGAACTGCCCAGAATGTAGCCAGCAGAGGAAGGGAACAAATGAAGTTTCAGTGTTCAAGCGTCTAGGGCCTCTCCCACCTCAGAGCAAACGAACTGAGTCATCCCAAGATGAAGACTTTGAGGAGTCAGATGAAGAAGAAGATAGGTACCACCGGCCAAGGTGGTGCCCTGATGGACTCAGCCATTCTCGAAGCGTAGGGTGCGGCGGCTACGAAACCCGGAGGAAGCCGAAGCACGGCACCTGTACACGTTGAGGAAGGCACGGCCCGATCTGGCCGTGAAAATTCAGCAAACGTTGGAGACAGAGATGCGCCCGCCAAAGAAAGTGTGGCGCCCTAAACGGACAAAAGCCGATGCAGAGGCATCGGCTGATACAAACATGGTGTTTATACTCCCGTCGGAATTTTGTGCTCCAAAGGACGAGGAAGTATCGGTGGCTCAATTCGACTGCGGTCCACGGCCAGTGATCTTTGAGAAGCCACGAGAGAGGAGCTACAGGCACTTGAAAGCTCTATACCTGAGAGGTTATATCAATGGGCAGCCTGTCAGCAAGATGTTGGTTGACACAGGAGCGGCAGTCAACATAATGCCGTATTCCATGCTACGACGTCTAGGACACTCCAATGACGATCTGATCAAGACCAACGTCACATTAAGCGATTTCAACGGCCAAGCATCAGAAGCAAAAGGTGTTCTGAATGTAGATCTGACCGTAGGCCGAAAAACCATACCTACCTCGTTCTTCATCGTCGACAGACAAAAGCAATTACGCTATCCTCGCTAGGAAGGGATTGGATTCATGCTAATCGTTGCATCCCATCCACAATGCACCAATGCATCATACGATGGGATGGAGATGAAGTGGAGGTCGTTCGAGCGAGATGACTCAATCGAGATCTCACTAGCTGCCATGAATATTTGGGATGCGGACGACCAAGAGCCGCTCTCCGGAATCGGTTTGGACGGCCGTGAGCGCATCGAAGCTTCAAAAAACGGGGTGAGGCTGGTCTTATCCACCGGCCTGACGAGTAGCAAGATCCAAATCAGTAGACGTACGTGGCAAGGCCGATCCCCGCGATCGGCCCCAAAAAATGAAAAGTAGTAATCTCACCTCAAGCGCGTCACGTAGCCATAGTGAAGCACCAAGGAGTTGTAAACCCTCATCGAGCATTGCAATGAAAAAGGAGGCCGATTCTAGCGATCGGCCAAAATTATCCTCGACATGCATTGTGCCTGTGTTCAGCATTGATCTGAGAGAGGATGACTGAAGAGCCAATATCTTCAATCCCTTTGAAAAAATCGGCTCGGGGGGCACTTAAACGGATAAGATACGAGGCTGCGAAGTACGAAGTGGCTGTCGATGGTCAGCAGCTCAAGTTATATTCCTCGAGGACGATGGACATTGGAATACGGGGGCCGATGCATAAATAAATCGGCTGTAAAAAATATTTTTTTTTAAGCACAGCCGATGTACAGACATCGACTCTAGAATAAAAAGCCAATGCAGAGTAAAAGACTCTGGAGGTACAGGTCCAGCAAAACAATTATCAGTTTACACAGAGAGGCTCTACTGAAGAAACGCGTTGAGGGCGTGAAGGGCGTCAGCACGGATACGATCCACCTCGGCTATCTCAGCCTCGTCGTCCTCGTCTTTGCCGGTCACCAGCTGACTGCTCAGGGCACGAATTTCAGCCAGATCGGTCTTCAGATCGGCTGTGAGGCCTTTTGCTTCCTCTTGAGAGCGGGCAATGAGGGTTTCCTTTTCTTGGATAAGCTGCTTGGTCAAACTGACCCTCTCTTCAAGGTCCTCCAGTTCCTTACGCAGGGTCTCGAGTTCGACACTATTGGCAGAAGTGTCAGTTTTGGCGTCTAAAGCCTCCTTTTTCTCGTTGAGCCGTTGACACTTTTCTGCAATGTCGGCTCTCAACGGAAGCTGGGCGTGGCGAAGGGTAATTCTTTGACGAGCCGACTGCACCCTTGACCTGAAGACCGACGTAGTCACAGCCTGGCCAAAGCTTCACCGCGAGTGTCACCGGGAGATGGGGCTGGCTGTCTTCAAGGATGCCCTTGATCGCCTCGGGGTTTTCAACCAGGGTTTCAACCGAGGAGGAGAGCAAAGCCTTGAGACGTCGGAGTGGACCATGGACCGTGCTAGGACTTGGCTCTTCACACGCCTTGGAAGTAGGCTGGTTCGATGATTCGAGATCGAACGTCAGCAAGCTTGAAAGATCACAACCCTGACGGACGAACAAGAGCAGTATTAGTATACAACAAAGGAAAGGGTAGAGCCAATGGAGTGGAGTGTACCTCTCCCAAAGTAGGAGGAGCAGCCGATGTTGTGATAATCGGCTTTTCCGTGGACTTGGCTAGGATAGCCACTTGGTCAGCCACGCTCGTCGAGGTAGCTAGGTCTAGCGTGGCGGATGGCATCAGTACCTCTTCAACGTCCCCGCTAGAGGTCTCATTAGTCTGCAAAAGAAATGGTGAGCCGATCCAAGTAGCAATGGGACGGCATGAAATATGAACTGGTGAAGTAATTACATTTGAAACCTCCTGGCTTGGCGAGGAAACTCGTGGGTCTTTGCGAGCCCTTTTGACGCATCGACGCTTCATGCGTGACCCTGTTTTGATCGGAGCTTGAGGAGCAACAGGCTCGGAAGTCGACCTTTCCCTAGAAGCCGACGCTGGCGAGTCCGTCTGACTCTGTGTGGTGGATCTCCCGGAGTTGCCCGGGTTCGAGTCCCTTTGGCTGGACTGTGCCTCCCCGCTGGAGTTCTCTTCGGTGGAAGTCTGTAAAAAGAAGTACAAGTATGTTGCAAAAGGCTGGGAGGACAGATAAATGTAGTCAAGGCACGAGTCAGACATGCAAGCTTTCTTGGACATGAGCTTTGCGCTTCAGGGTCTTCCTGGCAGCTACTTTCCTCACTGCCTTCCTCGCCTGGGTTGAGGCTCGGGGGGCAACTGGCCCCGAGGATGCTTTACTCTTGGGAGCCGATTGCGGTGAAATCGGCCGACTCGCATTATGACCTTCTTCAGGGGTGGGGAGCTCTGGCAGAAGAGAACCACCGGGGCTGGTGGAAGGAATTTGAAGGGGGAGCCATCGGCTTCCGCGGGCTCTGGGCCATCTTGTTGCTGCCAAAAGATAGAGCAAGGTTTCAGACAATCATCATGAGCCATTGCAAGAAATTTATATGTAATGGTACCTGGTGTGCAGGAACGTCATATTCGGCATCAAGTTGCTTCAGCAACGGTCCTAGAGCTCTTCTGAAGGCGTGGGTCTTCCACATGGACCACCAAGTCTCGAAACCATCGGTAGTAATGGTGAAACAGAGGTTGTGAGGAATTAGAATGGCCAGAGCGTCAAAGAAGGTATAGCACCTTTGGCCGATAAGGATGTCGAGCGGTTCAGCTGCGCTTGTCGTCAGGTGGTGGAGAAAGAAGTGTGGGGGCACTTGCCCGAGACCAAGCTGCCGGGCTACTACCACCGGTTGGTAAGACTCATAACCCGGCTTGATGATCCTGTTAGAGGTACTCATGCCAACTGGGAGAAAGCAAGGACGGATCATGATAGAGTACAAGTGCCGGCTGCTAGCGTCATCGGCAAAGCTGTCTAACCGGAAGGAGACTGGATTCTCAAAGTTCTCCGATTCAGTATAAGGGAAGAACAGGGGGTTGCCCAAGCCTTGGAAGAAAATCTTGAACCACTCTGCTGCTTCCTTAGGGATCAACCTGCTGCCTGGGAGGCTATACAGAGCTTGGCCATAGCTAGTGCATCGGATCTCCTTCCCATTAGCATCGGGGAAGGTCCAGGTGGCCAAAGGTGGGAAGTTTGGGATCTGGTTCTGAAAGTACAGCTGAGCCCATAACTGAATAAACCACCAGGGGCCTCCTGTTTTAACTGTCTTTTGGGATAACAGTTTGACAGACATCAGTTGAAGAGATCGATAGACCTATCCAAGGAACAGTTTTCCAAGGCCAAGTTGAGTGCCTTTGGCGAGTTCATAGGCCAGGGAAAGGTAATTCTTGGTTGGGGCGAGTGAAGGACCACGAGAATATGAAGTGCTCCAGCCCGGAAGTTCAAGAAGGCCGTGTGCTCTTTCTCTGTCACGGGGCCTTTGGTTTTCATATAACGCTCGAGGTAGGCGCCCCGGCTTGTACACTCTGTTTTAGAGGAAAGGGTGAAAGGGACCTTTGGCAACTTAAAGGCGAGAGGGGCTTGAGGATGCAATGTCCAGGCTCGTGATCATGGCCACGTCCAGCAGAGTTGGTGTCATGGGGCCATGGCCGAACATGAAGCAATTCGGTGCATCGGACCAAAAGTAGCCGATGGTTTTCGAATGTTCTCATTCTTTTCAAGAGGAGACAATGATAATGACAAAGCATCGGCTATCCCTATCGTTTCCCAGGTGGCATAATGGGTTTTAGACACTCTCATTGTACCATGCCACCCAACCTTCGGGAGGATTAGGCCGGGCTCGCAGGCAGTCGGCCCAGGAAGTCAGATCTAAATTCTGGTTCACGAAGGGGATTCTATTGGCCTCGCATGAGATTAAGTGAGCGGGACTCTCGGAAGAACGGGGGCCAAGACACATAGAATTTGGGAGAGAGGGATGCGGCAGCAGGATGTCTGAAACCTAAAATTAATAACGGAATAGGACATTAATTCAGGTGTTTGCTGTTTAATCCTAACATTGATTCGAATGGCGAAGAAGCGGTTAAGTATTACCTTAAGACCAGAGACCATGGCGTTGGCGTTGGATGATTCCACCATTTGATGCGCTGCGGAGTTGGGACGGCGCGGTTGAGATCTGAGATTCGTGGAGCTGCTTGGGCGGCGATTTTGGGGATCTGAGTTTGCTTTCTCAGACGGAGGTCGCAGGTTACCGTTTGGAGGGGCAATTAGGTTGGCCTTACTCGTGTTTTATGGTAGAGGCCGATGCGATGCCATCGGCTCTTTTGGGGATTGTTTGACTTTGACTATCGGCAAAATTAACCGGAAGCACTTCTTCATTAATAAGAGGGGTTTTTTACAATGAGGAGCCGATTGCTCAAGAGAGGAAGGATAAAAGAAGAGTCGACTGCTCGGGAACTACTAATTCTACACTACTAATCCTCGCTGGCCTCGTTGTCGGCATCGTAGCTGCCGTCGGCGCTGCTTCCGGAGAGTTCCTCGTCGCTGCTGACCCAGCCCTCGGCCGGAACCTCTTCCTCCTCGTCATCATCATCGTCTTCGCTGTCCGCCCAAGCGCGGAAGCGCTTCGCCGGCGGATACCCAGTGGAGGAGGAGGAGTCATCCTCCTCCTCTTCCTCCTTTTCCTCCTCTTCTTCTTCTTCCTCCTCCTCGTCGGAGGAGGTGGAGTTCGCCTGGGAGTGGAGGTCGTCCTCGCTCTCGCTCTCCGAGTTCCCCTTCGATGAGGAACCGGAGGTCGTCCTCCCATCGGTCGTGGGTAAGTCACCATCTCGACCCGACGAGGGCCTCGGGTGGGCCATCTGGCACGTAGTCAAAGTCCCACTCTTGCTCGCTCGAGGAAGAAGATTGGAAAGAGAGGCCTGATGAGACGGAGGAAGAGGAAGACATTGCTACAGGGAAAGAGGGTTTTTCGGTGCCGATGGTTGGAACAGAACAAGGGGATGAAGAGGCGAGCCGTTCGGCACGGTTAAATAAGGGGGGTATAGTGGAGATTTAATGCCACTACGGTTTCCGAGGAAGTGATGTTAAAGCTATCAAATCGTGCAGAGAAGTTGAGAAGGCAAGGCGTCATGATGAAGGATACTGCGACGGTTTTTCTCTGCCACGACATGACCCGACGAAGAAAAAGCAGAGTGATTTTGGAATTATCATTTCCAAAACCAGGGGGCATTTGTTATCACCAGATTTTGGCCAAATCAAGAGATGGGCCGTAATTGAGATGGGCTTGGAGGATATACATGTGGAGAGTCTCTGAAGCGGCCTTGTACGAGAATTTGGGCTAGATGGCCCGTGTATTTGTATATTATGGTAGATTTAGTTAGAATCAAAGAGATAGAGTTTAGCCCATACACGGTTAGGTTTATTCCCGAATTAGAAAGTCTACGGACTATAAATATGTATCTAGGGTTATTGAGAAAAGAGGACAATCACGTTCACAACAAACACTAACCAGGCGCATCGCCACCCCTTATTTCGAGGGTTTCTTCCGGGTAAGCATCATGCTGCCTAGATCGCATCTTGCGATCTAGGCGATATACGTTTATTCGTTACCTTGTGTTACTCGTGTCTGAAGCGTTGTTGATGGCGAGTAGCACTATTTATCGTAGATGTTTTGGGGCTTGCATTGATGCTTTTCTTATGCATATTTGCTTAGCAATGCCGTCCCTCGATATCTAGCTGTCCTTACACCTATCTAGGTGCAAGGGCAGCACCTTGCTTGTTCGTTACTTAGTAGATCCGATCTGTTATAGTTGCTCCTTGTTCTTCAAGGATTAGTTTAATATCTGCATGATTAGGCCTTATGCTGGGGTTGGATGATCCGGTAGTGCGTGGGGTGTTGTTTTACCGTTCCTACAAGGGATGTTCCGGGAATTGACTTAATGTTGGTTTTTAGGCCTCTTTTAGGAATAGTTTCCATCATCTTTCGTATCTGCTATGCCCAACTACGCGTAGGATGTTCCGATTATGTGGTGAAAACCCTAAACTGTCGTAGATTGGTTTAGCTTTGTTTTGATCAAGCAGGATCCCCATGTCATCGTAAATCCAACGTGAACCATGGGGCGATAGGCTCTTCGAGCCGATCCACAGGGCAACCTGAGAGCCGATCCACAGGGCAACCTGAGAGCCGATCGGGCTCGTATTTAATGTTTACGTGTCTACCATGCAGGAGACTAATCGAAGCAATCCAACACCTTCCTGATCAGGTATAGGTCAGGTGGCACGCCCTTGCAACCGTCAGGACGTGTGCTGGGACTTTGCGGGACGACGCGAGGCACCAGGGCCCACTTAGCACTCTTGGGAGTCTCCCGGCTCTTCGTGTTGTTTAACTACTGCTCGCCGGTGAGTTTTGGCAGGCAACAGTAGGATAGCAATCGCTGTCGTCATGCCTCTGCTGGTGAACATCAACAAGAGCAGCTTGAGGAGCAGAGGAGTCGGCGCAGCAGGAAGAACTCATCGCCAGCTTGATTCCGTTACCATTATGGCGTCGAAGCAGTTGAGAGAGGAACTGCCGCTCGAATCCGTGCTCAACAAAAGAGACCCCCAGAGAAGAGGGGCCAGAACTCCACCAGATTGAAGAAGAAGATGCTCAACGAAGCTCCTCCATGCCCCCAAGGCCGGCCAGGAACCTCACCTCTGCATCATCTTCATAGATCTGGCGAGAAGGCGAGCTTATTCCCCGAGACGCTGGAGCATCCAACCTCCACCGCCTGTGCCTCCATGCCACCAGGGCGAGGAGATGAAACTCCACAAGGCCACCGCAGCCGCTCGCCGGCATCAGCAGCACGCTCGAACACGACACATGGCCAGAAACCACAAGGGCAAAACCTACAACTAAACCTACCTCTACTATATACAAGGGGAGCCTACCTCCTATTCCATCTTCTCGCCGGCCAGCAGTGCCTCCGGTGAGAGAGAAGGAGAGGGGCGGCGGATGGGATCTAGGGAGGACTCTCAAACCAGGCGGAGAGAGCATTGTAAGATATGTTGTGGGTCAAAGCGGTGGTCGTCCACCCACGCATATGAGGTCGTGGCAGCGTGTTGGTTTCCATTTATCTATCTTTCAGGACGTGTCATGTCTAGAATCTCCTATTTTATCCTCTCTCTCTACACAATAATATTTTTCCACCGATTTTCGTCCCCATCGCCTTGCTCATAGCTGATTTCGTCACTCTCCCTGACTAATATCCTCCCTATCCCGACCTCCCAAGTTGTGCGTGTGATTGGAGATGCTAATCTACTCCCTATCCTGAGTTGTTTGTGTGATTGGAGAGGTTGTCCGCTGCTCCGGCCGATGCCGGCACGCCATAGGAGCAGGCGAGAGGCTGTGCTTGGAGAGGAGGCGGCGGATTCAGGTCGGCACGCGCAAGATTGACGGCTGATGGAGCTGTGAAGCCGCGAGGATAAAGGAGTTCCAGTGGGACATCGGGCGGCGGTTGCCGGCAGGAACTTTTGCCCGCCCGTGCTCACCCATGGCACAAGCTCCCCCTAGCGATACAAGTTGATAAATTTTACACCCAGACACCCAGGCGAAATTGGCGTTTCCCAGGCGATCTCGCGCCGCCGCCGTCTCCCTCCCTACCCCGATCGCTCGCCGTCGCTGGCACTCACCGGTACGTACGGCGGAGGAGCATGTCCATTCCAAGGTGGACGGTGGGTTTCCGATCGTTCGCCGAGGAGGTGCGGATGGGAGAAGAGATAAGGCGGAAGGAGAAGGAAGCGGCAATGGCGGAGGAGCGAAGGCATGCACTACTGCGGCGGAAGCTATTGATTCTCCAGATCAGCCTCGCATCGGATTGGGCGGTCGAGCAGACGACAAAGGGGTGGCGGCCGCAAATCTCAGGGCAGGGGCTCGAGGAGCAGGTGGCCGCGGCTCTGGCGATGATCAAATCGAAGGATCCCGAAGACCCGAAGCGCCTAATGGCGGAGAAAGGGCTGGAGGACCTGGAAAATTGGACGCCGTGAAGACCTCGCCTCGGATTTTGCCGCTGAGGCCGTCCCCGTTGCTGCTTGGAGGTGAGGTTCTGTGCGGTCTGAAGGTTCTGAGGGTCCTCGATGCTCTGCGGATGCTCGGCGGCGGAAGGAGAAAATCAGAAGAGGGAACCCATCTCCGACGAGGTGTTGCTCGCTGGAGAGGATGGGGAAAGCTGGGGATGTCCCCAGAGGCGGGCCCCATTGCGTAGCCGCTCCTTGGTAGCAGCAGTTGGTGGCCATCGATTAGACCCTCTTGAGCGAAATCGGGCCGTCCGTGGACTATCAGGGATGGCGGCTTTCAGAAATGCGTCTTCAAACTTGGATATAGCTGTTGCTGCGCCGGCAGTTTCAGTCAACAAACCCCTGGTCGGATCTAGGGCTTCGCCTGGGTCTCCGACACTGGTCAGGATCAGGAGGGAGCTGGTCCAGGCTAGATCTTTTACTTCTGCTGATTGCTTCCCTGCTATAGCTGGATTTCTACCCAAACCCAAGGTGATTAAGTTCTCAGATCTGTGGGGAGCGGAAGACGGGAAGAAGTCCTTCGTGGAGGTGGTCAAAATTGCGGGAGGCGGTCGTGGTGCGGGCAGATTTGGTGGTGCTAGGGGTGGCCGTGGTCCTGGTGGTGGTCATGCACCTCCAGTGGCGGCGGCGACAGCTTCAGCGGCATCCTCGCTTGGTGCTGCTCCTGATCCAGTTGGTGTCAAGTCTGAATTCCCCCACCAATGATGCAGCAGATGGGATCTGGTCAAGGTATGTTCCCGATGCTACAACCAAACATGTGGAACATGCCGATGAGTCAGTGGTCGCAGTTCTTCGTCAACCAGCAGATTCCCCAGTCTAGTTTCAATCCTTTGATGATGATACCTCAGGGGGTTCCTCTTAGCCTTCCTCAATCCAACAGTCAAGGCAGTAGTGCTAGCATGATTCCTTCATAGCAACCGCATGGTTCTGCTACTGGTAAGAACAAGAAGAAGAATCAGAAAGGAGATGCCTCTGATGGGTCAAAAAACAGTGGTGATAGGGTGGGAGCTAATCTTCAGTTATCAGTGGCTAGTGGACCTGGACCTATCCTGGATCCCAAGTTCAGAAATGTGACCTGCTACAATTGTGGAGAGTTGGGTCATTATGTAGGTCTCTGCACTAGGATCAAGAGGTGTTTCATATGCAGCAAAACTGGACATCATATGGATAACTGCCTCATGTGGTATTCCCTTCTTCCAACTGCCCAATATTGGGGGAGTGCAAACCCTGGGTTGGGTTTCTTTCATGTGGAGGTGGAAGGCCCAGAAGCTGTGTAGTGGTTGAATATGGACAATGTAGGTGTGGTGGTGGTTAAAGAAGGAGAAATTTCAGCTGAAGGGCTTGAGCAGTGCTTCAATGACGTGGAAAGTGAATTGGTTCTGGCAGATTAGACATATTGGCCCTAGAAAGTTCTTAGTAAGGTTCCCTCCTAGCAAAAGAATTAAGGAGTTAGTGGAGTACCCCTCCATTAACCTCAAGAAGGATGGAGTGGTGATCTACTTTGTGAACTGGGAGGGTGAGGCAGAGCCTTTTGAAGAATTTTAGGAAGTTTGGATCAAAATCCCTGGTATCCCTGCCAAGTGGTTGACTTGGAAGATTATTTGCCAAATCTCCACTACCCTGGGTGTGCTTGTTAACATTGATTGGCAAGGCATCTTCAGGAGTTTCTACAAAGAAGTCAGGGTTAAGTTGGCTGTGAGAGACAAATCCAAGATCCCATCAAACAAGCTCTTTGAAATGGAGCAGTGTTTCTTCCTGATTGACTTTCTTGTGGAAAATGAAGGTGAAGCCGTTGATGTGGATGACGATGATGATGAAGATCCTGGGCAGGGTAATGAAGGTGATGCAGTTGATGATGACAATGAGATTGGAGATGACTTCAAGACTTTGGACAAGGGCAAAAATGGTGGAACCAACAATAAGATGGAAACAAAACCTTCCATCCCTCATGGTGGGAGAAGTGGTGCTAAATCTGCTGCTCAACAAAATCTGGAGTCATCTGTCCAGGAAAAAGTGTTTGGAAAGGAACCATGTGTTCATGACAACAATGCTCTAGTTTTAAGAAATGCTGAAGAGAACATTGGAAAGAACCTTCTTCAACATTTTGATGCTGAGAGTGATGAGGAAGCTGAAGATGCTACACAGAGAGAGGAGGAGCTGATGTCTAACAATCCTGCTCCTGTCATGCCTTCCATGGTATGGAAGGAGAAGAAACAGTGGGGGCCTGTGCAAGCTACAAGGATGAGTTCCAAGATTCCAAGGGATGGCAAGTCTGTTATTGAGAAAGCTCAAGATCTTAAGAAGGCTAAAAATCTGGAAATACCTAAAGGTAATTGGATCCATGGTTTCTCAAATTCTTTTGCTGCCCTTGATAATCCAACTTTATTTGATAATGCAAAAAATGCTGGTATTAGCCTGGGACACAAAAATCTAAATGTTGATTCTGTTATTGATAAAATTAAAGAAGCTGAAACAAAAAGGCTTGTTGATTTTCATAACTCCAACCCTGATAGTTTTCTTCCTAGTGACATTAGTCTATCCATGGAAGAACTAAGGGTAGGATTGGAGGATAGGGATGAGGTTTTGTCTGATCAGGAGGATCACATTAGTGATGTACCCGATGATGATGAACCTTGGACACTAGTCCATAGTAGAAAAAGGGGGAGACGAAAACTGATCTTTAAAAATGGTAGTAGCTCTAATTTGGAACCCTAGAGGTCTCAATAGACCTGATAAGCTCACAAGAGTGCATGACCTCATTAGAGAGACATGTCCTGGCATTATATGTTTCTCTGAATCAAAAAGGAGGATTTCTCTAGCTTACAACTGAAGAAACTAGACCCAGGGGGGAAGTTCTCTTGGAATTGGTTGCCAGCTGTGAAAACTGCTGGAGGGATTCTTGTTGGTGTTAGCATTGATATGTTTGATGTATTTAAGTGGGCTATTCTTTCATATTGTGTATCTGTGCAAATTAAGGCAAAAAAAGATAATGTCCTTTGGAGAGTCATTGCTGTTTATGGCTCTGCCTATGAGGAACATAAGCTAGAGTTTATAAATGAACTGCATAATGTCATGGCCTGTTGGAATGGTCCTACCCTCATTGGTGGTGATTTCAACCTCATTAGAGAGAGATGTGAGAAAAACACTGGGAACATTAACCAGCATTGGGCTAATATTTTTAATGATTGGATTAATAAATTCAATCTGATGGAGATTAAAAACCCTAGTAGGCAATTCTCTTGGGCTAATAACCAAGATAATTTGTTTATGACTTTACTAGACAGAGTCTTTGTGACTACCTGTTGGGATTCTCTCTTCCCTGCTAGTAGTCTAGCCTCTAAGGCCAGGGTTGGCAGTGATCATACCCCCCTTATTGTTGACACTAGGGCTTTGAAAATTCCTCATACTAAACAATTTAGATTTGAGAAATGGTGGTTTAAAATTGAGGGATTTGAACAGGTGGTTGCCAAATTTTGGCAAGCCCCCTGTCATCTCCAAAAATCCATTGATAGATGGCAATTCAAGATTAGAAATACTAGAAAAGGCTTAAAAGGTTGGTCAGCTAATATTGAGTCTGCTCAAAGGAAAAATAAACAAAGTTTGGTTGCTGACACTACTAGAAAAAGGCCTAGCCGTAAGATTGCTAGCAGTGGCGCACCACTACACAGGTGCTCCACTGCTAAATAGCAGTGGCACACCAAAAAGTGGTGCTCCACTAGTAGTAAATTACCAATGGCGCACTAGTTTAGTCATGCGCCACTACTAATTCTGAAACTAAATTATAAATTGGTCTAAAGTTAGCAGTGGCGCACCAAATATAGGTGCGCCATTGCTATTTGAATAGCAATGGCGCACCTATATTTGGTGCGCCACTGTGCTGCCAATATCAATAGCGCACTAGGTGTGAACCGTGTGGTGCGCCACCGCACCTAGCAACGCACCGCGCACGTGTCCAACCCACCACCACACCGCACCGACCCACCACACGCACCCACACTTTTCTCCCACCGCACTTCCCCCATCTCTCTCCCCTTCCACCGATCTCTGATCCCCTTTCTCTCTCCCCTTCCACCGAACTTCCCCATCCACCACCGGACCTCCACCATCCACCACCTTCCCAGCGCACCACCACCGGACGAAGACGGAGCTGCTCGGCCGCTCGCCAGAACCGGGCAGCGCAGTCCCGCGGCGGCATCGAGGACGCCCCTAGGGCCCAGACGGCATCGCCCTCGTCGAAGGAGAGGGCCCGGCGGAGCCTGCTATCCGCGGCGGCGGCCTCGCGGCGGCGGACGGGCCCCTGCGGCCCGAGATCGGCCGGTGGCCGGAGGTGGAGCGGCGGCTGGTACCCGCGGCGTCCCCGACGAACTCCTCCAGCGCGTCGCCGTCTGGCCCCTCCGGCCACCACCGCCTTCCCCGGCTACGTCCACCACCAAGCCGCCACCGTTCTGCCGCTAGACACCCGACCCTCGCCCGCTCCTACGGCTCTCCCTCGAGCCGCTCCTGCTCCTCTCCATGGGGGCGGCCGCCGGCACCGGCGCAGAGGCATGGTCAACCAGCGCCTGGAGCAACGGCCTGGAGCAGCCTCTCCTCCTCGCCGCGCCTGGTTACGGCTGCTGCACCGACGGCCTGGAGCATGGGGTGGACCTCGTCGGACTCCGCCGGTGTCCAACCAGATCGAGGACGAGCGCGGAGGGCACTACGCCACAGAGGACTTGATTGATTTTCTTTGTTTTTTTAGGGTTCCAGATGCAAAGTTTACAAACATTAGTTGTATTTTGTCATTTGAATCCTGTAATAATAATGGTTTATAATAATAGAATAAATGTGCTTTTTATTGATTGCTTCAACTCACCTGCACCGGTACCACAACCAGGTCCCACGTGGCCTTTTTTTATTTTTCAATTTATTCAACAATCAGTGGCGCACCCCATAACGATAGTGGCGCATCCAGTATCTTTAGGAGTGGCGCACCTTTTGCTTAGTAGTGGAGCACCTAGTAGTGCGCCACTGCTGTAGAACTTAGGAGTGGCGCACCACTAGTGCGCCACTACTTAAAGTTAGCAGTAGCGTGATAGTAGTGGCGCACCACTAGTGCGCCACTGATGAGCAAAACAGGTGCGCCACTGATAAGCTGTTTTCTAGTAGTGTGAATATGATCTGCTTGACATTCTTGCTGAAACAAAAAGCTTGTCACCTGTTTCTAAGACTAGAATGAAGGATATTTCAGTTGAACTTACTAAAATTTGGAGTAATGAGGAGATTAAGGCTAGGCAAAGGTCTAGAGAAAGATATATTTTAGAAGGGGATCGTAATACTGCTTACTTCCATTCTGTAGCTAATCAGAGGAGGAGGAAGAAGCAAATCTGTCAATTACAAGGTGATGAGGGGATAGTGGAAGACAACAAAGGTATGTTGGACATTGCTGTTAATTAATTATTATAAGACCCTGTTTTGCAAGGAACCTTGTCTTGATATTGATTTAGTAGATGACTTCTGGGACCCAGAGGATATGGTGTCCCAGGATCATAATGAGATGCTTGATGCTCCTTTTTCTGAAAAAGAGGTAAAGGATGCTATTTTTGGCTCTTATGCTGAAGGTGCTCCTGGACATGATGGTTTTTCTTTTCTCTTTTATCAATAGTTTTGGGAGCTCATTAGAGCTGATTTCATGGCTATGGTTAAAGATTGGAATGAGGGGAAACTTGATCTTTTTAGGTTAAATTTTTCTCTTTTGACTCTGATCCCCAAGGAGACTGATGCTGTAATTATACAAAAATTCAGACCTATTGCCTTAACCAATTGCAGTTTTAAGATTTTTTCTAAATGTGCCACTAACAGGTTGGGTGTGGTTAGTGAGAAACTTATCTCTCCTAATCAAACCGCCTTTATTAAGGGGAGATATATTCTTGAAAGTGTAGTATCTGCCCATGAAGTAATTCATGATGCTGTCCACAAAGGGCAAACTGGTTTTATTTTTAAACTTGATTATGAAAAAGCCTATGACAGGGTGGATAGAGATTTCCTCTGGAGAGTGATGAAAATGAGGGGTTTTAGCCCCAAGTGGATGTCTGTTATTGAGGGGCTTTTACACAATGGTTATGTTGGTGTTAGGATCAATGATTGTAATAGTCAGTTTTTCCTCACCAGCAGAGGTGTAAGACAGGGGGATCCTATATCCCCCATTCTTTTCAACTTTATGGCTGATGTCTTCACTAAGATCCTGTATAAGGCTGCTTGTGGAGGACTGATAGCTGGACTCATGCAAGAGTTGGGAAGGGGGGATCATTAGCATGCAATATGCTGATGATACTTTACTCTTCCTTGAAAATAGGCTAACCTCTGCCATAAATCTAAAATGGATCTTGGCTTGTTTTGAACATATGTCTGGGGTGAGGATTAATTTTCATAAGTGTGATCTAGTCCCTATTAATGTGGTAGAGAGTGATGCACAACTTTTTGCACAATCCTTGAGTTGCAAGATGGGGGATTTCCCTCTACAATATCTTGGAGTTCCTCTTCACCACAGTAACCTGAAAAAAGAGGACATACAACCTGTTGTTGATAAAATCCTCATGAAAGCTGCTGGCTGGAGAGGAAAGCTCCTTAACCATGCTGCTAAACTAGAGCTGGTTAGGAGTGTCTTAGCCAGTATTCCCATCTATCTAATTAGTGTGATCAAATTCCCTAAGTGGGCTATTACTCTCATTAACTCTCAGATGGCTCACTGCCTCTGGGATAACTATGAGGGGCATCATAAATATCACTTAGCTAATTGGGGTTTGGTCACTAGGAAAAATGAATATGGAGGTTTGGGCATTCCTGATCTATCAAAAATAAACATGTGCCTCTTAGCTTCCTGGATCAAGATATACCATTTGAATGAGAACAAATTATGCAAACAGATAGTAGATAATAAATATAATGTGGGTAACCCAAACATCTTTTCTTGTTCTGCTAATGGTGCCTCTCCCTTTTGGAAAGGGGTGTTGTGGGCTGCCAAAGCTGCTAAAATGGGCTATCAGTGGAAAGTTGGGAATGGTAGGAACATTAAGTTTTGGGAGGACCATTGGTTTGGTTCCTACTCCCTGGCTAGTCAATATTGGGAAGTCTATTTCCTAGTGAATGAACAAAATAAGACCATTGTTGATTTATGGGATGATTTTTCTTTGAAAAATGACCTTTAGAAGATGTTTTGACCATAGATTGATGTTGCAATGGTTGAAAATTCAGCAAATTGCTCAAACTATCCAATTGGATAGCACTCAGGATAGTTTGATTTGGAAGTGGGAAGCAAGTGGGTTGTATAGTGTGAAATCTTTATATGCTGTTGTTAACTTTGGGGGGATTAAAACTGTTGATATTCACTGTGTTTGGAAGATCAAAGTATCCCCAAAAATTCACTTCTTCCTTTGGTTGCTCTCCCACAACAGACTCCTCACTAGAGATAATTTGGTCAAAAGACAAAGTGTTGATGATTTAACTTGTGTTTTCTGCAATAAAGTGAAATCTTGTCAACATCTGTTTTTTGATTGTGTGGTTGCTGCTAATCTTTGAAAAGAAACTGTTATTGCTTTGGGTATTGACCTTAAGATCTCAAACATGCATGTTGTTACTTCTCTGTGGAATGATAGGAAGAAATATAAGAAATGCAATATGATCTTTGCTGCTGTTCTGAGAACTATCTGGATTACCAGAAATGATCATGTTTTCAATCGTGTTCAATGGACTGATATGCAGGGGATGTGGAGACGCTTGGCCTGCAGCTGTGCTCAGTGGAGAATACTGCTGAAGGAAGAACAAAAAGAAGAGCTGATGTCTACGCTGAGCAAGGTGGAGGGTCTGGCCCGGATGCCACCACTGCTACTGTGGCCGGAGCCTGGGTGACTCCCCAGAAAAGGGCAAGATCGACGTTGGAGGTCTGCGACATGAACAACGCGAGGGGTTTTGGCCCAATGCTGATCACAACAGAAGACCTGGCAAGGACCCTGTAGGCTAACGACCTGATCCTGGTGGGTGATGGAGCAGGTTTCCAAGTCCTGGATCGTCAGTAGCTTGGAGATGGTGGTGGTCCGAGGGCTCAAATGCTAGCCTTCTTCTTTTGATGTTGTTTTGCTGTTGTGTTCTCCTCTCTCGTGTCTTGAAGTGATATGTAAGTTTGATACTTAGTCGTTTTGCTGCGTGTTGCCTGGAGAGAGGCTTGAAATGATGTAATGCTAAAATTCCTGCATGATGTAGCTTGGACATCTGGTTTCAAATATATTTGGAACCGGGGGGTGTGCCCCTGTTTCTTATAAGAAAAAGCTCCCCCTAGCCGAGCTCCTCTGTGGCCGGTGGCCATGGAGTGGGTCGGGTCCTCCTCCGATGTTGTGGTGGTCGTCGAGACGAATTCCTCCTTGCCCGGCCTCTCCCCTGGCACGAGATTCCCCTGGCCGAGTTCCTTCATGCCTAGCGGCCGTAGAGCGGGTCTAGCCCTGTCCGCCGTGTGGACGCTTCACGGCCAGCACTGATGCCTGCTACGTATCTTGAAGCATGGCCTCGCTGGAAGCCCATCCTGACGAACCAGGGCACCAGCATCCCCTACATCCACAACGCCTCGCCCTCACATGTGCTTCTACGATGATGGTGCCGACTAATCGAGCAAGCACTGTCCCCTCCCGCCAACGAGCCAGTAAGCTAGCTCTCCCTGTGTCTTCCCTCCCATGCATGCACTCCACTGGCCTACCTCCACCCCGCTCTAACTAGGAATGCTAATGAATTGTTCGTGTGGCAACACCATATTCTTATTCGTATATCTGTCAACTGCTAATTACCATATATTCTTATTCGTATATCTGTCAAATCGCTGCAACGAAGTAAATCAATCATATCTATATAGAGGACCTTTTGATTAAGAGGTGGGATCACCAAAAGTCATAGCAGTACATAACGTTGCAACAAAAGGCATTAAGCATCCCTATTAAGAGATGCAATCACCAAAATTACTATGCAGTATTTTTTTTACTTCAGAATTTGCAGCAAGAGATTATTGGAGAGGAAGATGTTTGACTTGTTTTTTACTTTATTCCTTTTCAAGGAACTGGCATTAATCATCCCTATGCGAAGTCATTATGTCATATGAGATCAGGGAAATCATTCTAGGTAACAAACCTGTCATGGATCATCTCAAATAATTGTTATATGTATATAGTTCAGTTCCATGTAAACAAAGGCGGACCCAGAATTATTTTGAAGCCTGGGCACAGAACAAACTGCAGTCAGATTCTAAGGAAAAGGCAAGAAACGAGGCCATATTTTCCCAAGGGAACCAACACTTAAGCCCGGGCAAGTGCCCAGGCAAGAGGGATGCTGGGTCCGTCCATGCATGTAAATGTTAACCTCAATATTTTCCAATGCACATATTGCTCATACAGGTACATGTGCCTCAGGACTTGCGATCCCGACAGAAGATTGCCAATAGCTACTTCAATGTTGGTATGCAACATGATCTATGAGTAGAGCTTGGTAGGAAGCCTTTTTAATATCTGTGATAGCCTTCTAATTATAGATTTTGGCAATAGTATATTTTTGAGAGCCGTTTTGCAAAAGGATTAAACTAAAATCAACCCAAGGTAGGGATGAGTAAGTACCGGTACTATTGTGTTATTCTCTGCATTTATCAAGATGTGATTAGTTTCCACTGGTTATAGGAAGAGTCTGTTACCGCAACATAATTGCTCTGTATATTTCCCAATTCCTAACTTTGTCTTACTCATACAGATTTTAAAGCCTTCCCATGCTTTCTATGTGATAAAGGCACCAAATCCTCTACTGGTGTAGTACCACTTCGCCACTCATTATTAGATGAAGGTGGTATCGGGGAGTAAGTCTCAGGGTGGATTGATTGATGCAGCGCGCTGGATTGCACTAGGTATAGCACCATACCTCCTTCAGGCAGTCAGTCGGTTCCCAGAGTACCAAACAAAGGTGCAGGTTTCTTACTTTTAGTTATAGTTACAGAACTCTGTCATGACACGTTCTACTCAGTTTGATTCTATCATGAAATATTATTTTACTCCTTAGAACTTTGCCCTGCTAATAATTTTCCGTGGTTCTGTAACAAAGGATAGAAAGTTCGTTTTTGGTTACTATGTTGGCATTGGAAGACCTCTGAAGTAAAATATTTGATCACACTTATTTAATCACCATGCGAATTAACTTGAATCAGGTGATCCAAATCCTTTATCTGACCTGTACAAGAATAACGAAGCCCAGATCTTAATGCATAGCTATGTTATTGTTTTGTTTAGAATAGTAGGAAACATGTGTACTGAAAATATTCCTAAAGCAAGTAGTTTACATTAAAAAGAACCAAAGGCAGTAGAAACAAATCTGAAACACAATGTTCGAGAATATACTTATTTTCCTAGACCCAACCATGCATAGGAGAAACCTGCATGCTACTGTTGACCATGCGTAAATTCCAGCTATCTCTAGACCTTTCAAGGCGTGGCATGGTTGAAGATGAAATGTGCATGTTTTTCGTTTGTCCCTTTTCTAAAGCTGCTTGATTTTTCTCACCTTGGTACCTTAAAAGTTAAAACTGAATTTCTAGCTGCACATCGCCACTATCTACCTCATATGGTTACTTCAGGGCATCCAGAGTAATATCACATCCTTGTTTACTTTCTTGTTGTATGTTTGGAAATCTCGAAACCATACACATTTTGGTTGGAAACTTTGCAGGCATGCTGAAGTTTTCTCATATGTAAATGTGATTATTCAGGGAACCAAACTTGAAGCTGCAGTCCGGAGTGAAAACCATGGTCCAACTTGCCCTTGGGATCATCTATTGGACCCAGTTGTGCAGAATCCTCGGTCATTTGCAGGAAATACCATTCTATGTGATGCAGTTTGGGCGATCCAAAAGAATTCATCGACGAAATAGGCTGGAATTCGTGTCATCATTCAGGGCCAAAACAATCATCATTTTTAGCAGCTTTCATGTATCTCTGATGTCTCCACTGCTGTCTTTGCCGTTTCAGGCTTGAGCCTTTTGGGCTTCTTCTTGGAATCACGTTGGCAGACGCTCTTCATATGCAGGAACTTCATTTCTACACATATTGCTCAGTACTTGCTTCTGCAACAGAGAGGACAAACATTTTCTCAGCTCCAGGCCATTGGCAGAACCAAGAGAACCAAGAGTGCAAATGTGAAGGCTCATCCTCTAGCTGAAGGTTTCTTTTCAAATTTAGTCTATACATGTGGCTTTTTTGTTGCCTATGTTCACCTAATGTACAATGTCATCGCGGAGACGTGCTCTTTGTAGTCAGCGTGTAACTTTAAAGCTGCGAAGAAGGTTTTTCAGGGATCAGTTGGTGCAGCGACTCTGCAAATTGGAGCAACCAACATAGGGCATGAGGGGTATCTCATTTCTTCAGTAGAGAATGACTCTTCATGTTCAGTATTCTTAAATTCGTGATATGCTACATAAGCAATGGTCAATCCATTTGCATCGTGTCAATTGAGTCTGTGTAGAGAGCTTTGATAATACTTTGTGTTCAGCTCATTTCCTTCTTTTAGGAATTGCTCAGCTCATTAGAACTAGAATGACGGAATAATAAAATTGATCTTCTTCAAGGGCAACTTGATTCCTTCTATACCATAGTTACTTTTAATATCTACAAATCATATTATCTTTCATGCCGAGTGTAATGTTTTACCCGGGTTTTTGTTCATGCCCTTGAGAAGTACTCCTTTGCTGTTGTTTTCCTCGCTAAACACTTATTTTGCAAAATGCATGTATCTTCAGAAACATGTACATATTCGTACACGTGAAAAGTACTAAAAAGCTAGAGTCTTCCTACTTCACATTGATCGTCACACTACTATCAATTTATTCTTCAACTCCTGGGAGCGGTGTTTTGGAACATGGGTGCATACGCTCCCTATATTTTGAAATGCATCTTACATACATTTTAAATTTTTAAAAAAATTGAAACTAAAAGTTCGCACGTACATCTTCACGTGCTACATGCTCACAAAGTCGTTTCATAAAAAATAGACTTATCATGTGACGTGTGTAAAAAAGATAAAATTCAGTGCTAAAAATAATGCTTTTCACAAGATAAAATTTCTCTTTTTTATATAGACCACACAAAATATTGTTTTTTCATGAAACTTGACGAACGCATGTATATTATGGAGATGTACATGTAGAATTTTTTTTCCAAATTTTTCGACATTTCGAAATATATTTTTTTGGTAGAGGGAGCATACGCACCCGGGAGCCGAATTGAATTTCCGTCAACTCCTGGCCAACTCGAGGGCGTTGTTTCCTATAATATTATCTGCATTTCAACGTTCACACGAAGAACAATCTACACACAACTCCCCTCTCGCTGTGCCTCCTATAATATCTCTGCTTTAATTAATCTCGACTAACCACTCACTGTTGCTGCTTATATAGTCTACTTGGATTAATCTTTAGTAATTACTCGGGTCCATCCAAAGAAACAATAGTCTGCTCAGCCACATGTATGATGCTTTGACTGAAATAATTTTCAGTTTTAGCATCCGTGTAGACTTGCAAGCTCAATTTTCGTAGGTTTGTTACTATGAAAATTGCGGATGCTACATTATGATATGCTCCATATCGTAACACCCGCACCGGCTCTGTGCAAACTTTTAAAACGCACAATTTATGCTACATAATTCAAAACCAAGAAATTTATAGTCTCCTGCACTATCTAATCTGTATCGCTTTCCAGCTTAGGTCAGTAGGAGCATGAAATGGCAACATATCTCCGCCGCGTGTTCATATTCATACGGTATCTAAAAAATCATATTTATGTTGATAGACTCTTTAAAGGTTTGATCAAACTTTACTGTAGCACCATATCTTTTAATAATGGTAAGATACCTGTGTATCGTGCTATTTCCGGGGTCATTGATAGCACACACATTACAAAATATAGTAATCATTAATATCAAATTACTACATCATTGATCCAAATGGTAAAAAAAAACCTTACAAATTGCATAGTTACATGGACTTGCTCGAATGAAATGTTCAGAACAAACACAACGGATAGTAAATCATCAATGGACCTTCATCATCTTCATGTGACACATGCAGTCATGTTGGAATGTAGACTCGAGATCCTACCAAGTACTTCTCCTCAAAAAATCCTGCATGTTTGAATATGAAGCCCCACGAATGGAGGTCAGTACAATGATGTACTGGCAAATGACACTTATTTGGTGGCAATTGTGAAATGACTATCTACATGATATTTGTCTTGAGAAGTCTTAGGCTAATTTGCATAAAGCCAATTTTATCCTATATTTTATTTAAAACAAATCATTTTGAAATCCTTGAATGACATTATAAATCACACCATGGTGAAATCCTCCATGGGTTTTAGAATAATCACATGGTTACATCTCCCATGAGTTTTACAAGGTTGATACATAATTTTTTAACTCATTCAGAAAAGGTGATGAGATTCTTCCGTACATTCCTTGGCTAGGAGCTCAAATTGTCCATAATCGGGGATACGGCTAAGATCTTAGGTTTAACTCTCGATAGGTTGTGCATTTTCACCTTACGAACCACAGACAAGATCTTTCAGAAGGAAAATCCAACCATACAAACTAGACTCGTTCCCTTGGCCGCCGCCACAACCCACTGTCTAGCCACAAATTGAATCCTCACAACTTAATTAATCCTGGCAGAGCCCATAATACCATAAGGCTGCACTGGAAGCTATCTAAAACATGGACCACATAATAATCTCTTTAATCCTGGGTGGCCAACCACAAGTGAATCTCACAAGTTTAAAACCCCTCACAGGTAGTAAACCCCCACATTATCCCCTGGTCAAACACCAGGTGTGCAGTCAAAAGCAACCACTCTACAACATGCGAACTCTCAGGGATTCACCACTTCAGCCCACTAGTTAAACGACTAGGGGCGTGGACCTAAGCTGCCGCCCACCAATCAACCAATCCACCTAGGTGTTTCGTTAGAGTTGGTAATTTTTAAATTTTCAAACATTCCCATCCAACAACGGAACAACACTTGGCATTTGATGTTGCAAGCAAAAAAAGGCATCCTAGCAATGGGTTCAGGAGTAGCTACACACTACTAGGGTTTGCTAAGCATATCATAATACTTTACTTTTGCCATGCATAGTAGTTGAAAAAAACTAATGCATAATTAAAATAGATAAGATTTGAATGTCACTTGCCTTTTTGGTAATAGAACAAAACACGTCGCTCTTCACACGAACAATAAGATAAAATATAGCACAACATAAACACACCATTCATAGCAACATAATCAAACAAAGCAAACAACAAGTAGTTATTCATTGTATTTTAGTCGTCGGATAAAGAAGATATGGCATGAGGTATGGCTTACAAGATATGGCTTTGGTAGATGGAATGACCAAGTCCCATGATTTAGGAAGTATTTGACCATCCAAGATATAATTGAAGAATCTTTATGCTTACAAAAGCATGAAAAGAAATTTGAATGTCTCATGTGATTTGAATCACATAAGTGTCAAATAGTGCAACAACAATACTATTGAATAAGTGTGACAACAATTACTCAAAATAGTATAAATTACACATAGTCTTGGGTATGGATTTGTGATTATTGAATTACTCAATTAACTCATTTGTAAATTGAATAGTTAAATATAAGCCAGTAATATTAAGTGGGCATGAGGTTGAATATGTATGAATGATATTTAGGATGATGGTGGCCACGTCAAAGTTGGATTTTGAAGATATGGTCATGTCAATGCTTTAAATTTTCTTTATAACATTCAACTGGTCTGAATGCAATTTGATGTAGTGTGACAACACTTATCAAAATAGCACAAGATCGCACGTAGCATTGGATATGAACTAATGATATATTGAACTACTCAAATAACTCATTTGAAAGTTGAATAGTTCGAACTAAGTGGAAGGGTTGAATGGCATGAGGTTGTATAGGCACGAATGATATCGGGATTTGATTCGCGGAGCCTAATGGGTAACAAAGGTTCATCAGCTGTGGTATGGGGTAGAGTATCTCCACCCTACTAGAGCAATGTAAAATCTAAACTAGGACAATCACACTTTACTCAAATAACTCAATTGTTATTTCAATAATATGGATTAGGATAAAAATGTTTTGGACAGATGTGATCATGGAACATGATGAATGTATCTAAATAATTTGCATAGGTCGAAGAACGATATTGCAGACCATAGAAATAACGCGAAAACAAAGTGTGTGAATTCGACATGCAAAATGTCCAGAATAATCTATGTATTTTATTAATTACAACAGTATAAAGTTTGTCGAAAACCCACATGTAGAACTCAAGATAGTGATTTTATAAGTCGCGGTTAAGTTCTAATGGTGTCCAAAAAGTTATCCGAACAAGTTGCTTGGATGGAAAAACTTCCAACACAAAATTGTAGAGAATCTAATTACAAACTTAACGGAAAAATCACTATTCTAAACGGAGATCTAAATCTAAAGATATAATATGACGAAGATACACACAATAGTCTAGAGAAAAGGAGCGGGAATAGGATTATTACACCGCGCGAGAGATGCGTCGAGTCGCGACGTTCTCCCGTGTAGCGTCGTGGATGTTGCGTCGTGTGTGCGCGCCGAGAGTGCACCAACGTGTGCGCGATTGTGCGCCGCGAGCCAGAGGAGTGCATGAGTTGCTGCACGCGGAGAGAGGGGGAGAGGCGCAGCTGCGCTGGGGTGCGTCTGGGGAGCTCCCTGGACGTGCTATTTTATAGGGCTGGGGCTGGGTGCTAGGGTTGCTACTAGCGGCGCTGGTTGCGTGCGTGCGCGAGGCATGTGCTGGGGCGTTGGGCCAGGCGGCAGTAGCTGGGCCGGGGAGAGGCCGGGTGGAGTGGGCCGGGGCAGCGTGGAAGGCTGGGTGTAGGGTGGGCCGCACGGTCTAGGCCGAGGCGCGGCGGGTGATCGTGGCGCACGGGGAAGACCTGGGCCGTTCGGCCTGGCGCTCCTTTTCTTAAAATCCAGAAACTTAAAATACATTTTTGGACGATAAAAAATAATCAGAAAAAGGCAAATAAGGTACCATTGGATTCTTCATGAAAAATACTTTAATACGAGACCAAATTTGGGAAAAAAATATAAACTTTATAAAACTAAAATTTGACATACATGTGTATGTGGCTATATTGCCTTTTTAGGGTTTAATGTTTTCTAAAAATAATAATTTCATAAGTTTCAAAACCTCCGAACAAAATAGAGTATTTTTGGCAAATATTTTGAAAATCAAGGTTTGTGAAAACTCTATTTTTGCAAATGCCTTTTTAATAAATAAATGTTTTAATTCCTTGTGAAATTTCAATCAAGTTCAAACAATCAAGCATTAAATTTATTTTTATCATACATTTCAAATTTTAGAAAATTTCAGGATGTGATATTTACCTACGTTGACTTTTCAAATATGATTTTTTAGATTTCTTTATACACATGGCAAGATTCACATGTGTTCCGAAATTGGGATGATTATTAGTAAATTTCCCATGGCAAAACTAATAGGACACTCATTCTTGGACGGCCGAGTATTAATCGAAGATTTGTAGCAACTCGTGCATGATTATGTCTTTCATTGCGCTTCACATGTTTCAAGATGGTTCTTTCGAGAGAGGGAGAGAGAGATAGACAGAGTATTCCTTCGAGAGAGGGAGAGGAAACCAACTGGACCACGATTCGAACATCACCTGAACGTGCTTCACCCAAACTGTTGAGTCAGGCTCAACACAGACGCGACCATCCTTCTGTTTCTTCCCCTTTTTATCTGACTAACCATGAGCCTCCACTGACTCCCATTCATATCTTGTTCCTATCATCCTCTGATTCATATCTATTGACTCTAATATGAATGAATCTAGTAATATGAATTGGAGGGCGTACCTCCATTCCAAAGCCTAAAGGTTTTTTTAGTTGTTAAACCAAGTAAAGTTTGACCATAATTTTATAATAACTATCAACAAATATGATATTGTGTAGATACCACATGAAAACATATTTCATTATCTATCTAATGATACTAAAATTGTATTTTGCATGTTATTGATTTTTTGGAAAATGACAACAAGAAACAATAAAATTCCAAAGCAGCCCCTCAATTATGCAGTAAGGCCAAATTTCCTAAACATATAACAGAATAGGCAATCAGGTATTTCTACTACTTGGATACACTAGTAAGCTTGCACGTGCACGCACGTCTCAACTAATGCAAATATATACACTAAATAAGTCACTCTTCAATATTCTGAAGTTATGTGCCCTCTAATATTGTCCCCTGAATTTAAAAAACTCTTCTTCATTTGTTTAAAATACAGTAATAAAACTATTCTAATCCATTGCAAAGATATATCTAACATAAGGGAATGGGTTTACATGGCGTATAAGAAATTTTTCATATTGACAACCGTTCTAAACCAGAAATGAAAATACCATGTCCTCCTCATTTCACTGCAATCTCCTTATCATCAAAAAGACCCTACCCTCCAAAAAAGAATTCTCTCGGTCCTGCAATCAACACCTGAAAGAACATCAATGACTCTCTCCAAAGTTTGATACAGAAACTTGCACTTGTTGGTGCTCAAAACATTAGTTAGATTGTACAAAAAATCAAGACAATGTTTTAGCATGAAAGGTAAATGTAATTCTTGCTCTCTCCACCTTTGATGATGATACATTGCTTAGTGCCAACAACATATTAAATGAAAATATATAAGGCCTCTCATAACCAATAATTAACAAACTTACTCATGGCTCACGAGATGGGCTGAAACTTCTCATAACCCAAAACAAAGTCAGACAATCATTTATTTGTCTACAGATAACATGGTCAAACATTTCTTGTGACATTTCCATTATGCCCGCCAAACATCATGTAGTTCTCTGCATATGTTCTATCCATCCTTCTTCAAGGACTTTCAGTCATGAAATAAAGCATTATCTGCGTCACAGATGGTTGTTGCCTGATTAAGCCTAGAAATATCTTCTAGAGGGAAGATACAAAGCTATTAGATTAGAGAAAAAAAATGCATCAACTTCACTGCGATATAGGCACCATTTTTTGATAAACTAATTATCTGGCATTAATTGCAAAAAGAAAATTAAGTATTTTTTTTTTAGCTTAGTGGAAAACAAACACACATCGAAATATACCATGAAATTTGATCAAAATCTCATAAAACATGAGGGTTGCAATTTTACCAGAGGTTCATCAAACAGCTTATTGGTAAAGAGTAAAACAAAAACATTTTAGTTCACAATAATAAACAACTGATCTGATTGAATGTTCCTACTTAATCACTACAATATTGTAGAACAAGCCAATTCTTTTAGTTCTAAGACTTGATAATTCAAAAGGAGAAATGACACCAGAATGCTCCCAATGTACCACAACCCCAGTGAAATTCTCTCCAAAATAATCGTTGTGAAAGAGAGCATAAGTTTGCAATCTCAAAATAGTTCAAAAGTACAAATAAAAAGCTAGTCACTCCAGCGATCTGGTAGATCATCCACGTTTATCAAAAAGTGCCATCTTTTCCAGTTTCTAAATGGTCTAGAATTAACAAAAATATGCCCCGACTTGATCAATCCAAAAGAACTCAAGTAATATTTGTTGTCAGCAAAGTTGTAAATGTGTATATATAGAGAAACAAACACTCACAGTTCACAAAAATCAGTAGTAAGAAGACACGAAATACAAGAGTGCTCTGAAATGCATTCTGATGCATATTCACATCCAAAACCCGAAGTATTCACTGGAAATTAAACCACTACCCAACCACCTATATTATAGCAAAAGTTTGATGGTCAAACGCCTTAGGAAGATCAGAGTAAATTTCATACCGTCAATATTAAATTATAAGGGAAGTCAACGATGGTTCTTTGATGCTTTGAGCAATCTTGTTCGCTTTGTATTCAGATGCTAACAAAATCAAGGTTTTAATCCATAGAATATACTTGTCTAATTAACAACAGTATCTCCCTCGGTCATTCAGGTTGTTGCATGGCTGGAATAGGAACAATTACGTCAGGGAAATCCATAGATGGAGAAATTCAGACACACGCACCATATTCAGATATTCGGTTCACCCATTCTTCCAGTACATATACATATTTCACTTCTTTCTGACTGCGAGTCAAGATATTCTGTCTTATAAATATCTCATAGTCCATCCATCAAAAGCCGTGTGTGGCTTCTTATCTGTAGATATACTGCATTAATAATTAATAAATTATATAAAAGAACAACACTCTTTGAAATGAATTCAAAGCCTGCAGCTAGTACATTAGACATATGATCGATGTACTCCACAAATTTCCTGGGAATGTGAAGAACTTGGTGTAAGCATACATTCAAAGACAATAACACTGCAGACCTATGATATCTTGCCGGTTCCGTCAGACGGCAATACACACGATCAAGGGATCGATCGTCCATGGCCACCGCGGCGACATGAACGACTAAGGAAGTGTTGTAGATGGGAGATCGCTGCTGGCCCGCCTGACTTGTGGGCAGCGGCGGGCGGGGAGGCGTGGCGCGTGGTCGGCTTCGGATGTGAGCACATATCGGCACATCGCTGAGGGTGTTTTTTGCCAGACGCGATAAGGCTGGCTGGGAGATGCCGGAAGAGAAGGAGGGCGGGCGCTGGGCGGGGCGGCGACGTACGGAATTCATTGAGATGAGGAGAACTGTCAAGGAGGAGAATAATTAGACTAGTCATAGTGGAGAGTAACATAGAATAGTAACATCAACCTGTTACTAATTTATGTTACTACCTTCATAGTGGAGAGTAACATATGTGTAGTGTCATGCAAACTTATATTTATTATGTTGTAGACTCATATTGTCTTGAAAAGTGTGATGTTATGGTAACATAGCTAGTTACCACATCACTCTCTTTCTTCATTTAATGGCATGCCATGTCACCAAAATGTCTTGGGATGTGTGATGTTACCACCTAAGTTACTCCCACTATGAGTAGTCTTAGGCAATCAGCCAAACGGTTTAATGGTAGTTCCCTGATTTGTGGATCGTGCAGGACGTGGGCAGCGGGATGTGTTCCTCTTGCGGTGGAGAATGGTCAGTCAATGCAATTACTAAGTGCACCCCAGGCAACGATTAGATCAATGTCAGCTGTTAGATTGAGGTTAGTGGGTATAATCGTGTGGTGTTAATCTTTTCGTGTGCATTGGGTGGTGTGGCTTTAGAAAAATTCATGTTTGCTCTTTTATTAGTAGTGGAGATTAGTGGGTATAATCGTGTGGTGTTAATCTTTTCGTGTGCATTGGGTGGTGTGGCTTTAGAAAAATTCATGTTTGCTCTTTTATTAGTAGTGGAGAGGAGATCAATCTTAATATTAATGAAAGTTAAACTAACATCAGTAATCTACGCTAGACCGGAAAAACTGGCTGGAATGGGCACGCCCTCTCGTGTGCTTCAAAATCGAACAGTGAGATCCAGCTTGCACAACCTTTGTTCTTGCACTGCGCCACATATGTGGGGAGCAGGTTTTCAACATATGGGCAATGCTTGAAGACATATCCCTGGTCGCACAACGGGCACTTTGCGCCTGGCAGGTTTCCTTAGCAGGCACCGCATGGACCTCCATTCTCGCACAACAGGCACTGTCCGCCCGACAGTTTCTCGAAGTAGACGGGGCATGCAAAATGACCGGCATCGTTCGTCACATAGCACTGGCAAATTGAATAGTGTGATTCACTGTGACAGATAAGTAACATGAATCAATGTTGTGAAGAACTTACATAATAGATAGGTGGGCGAATCTGCTGAGGACACATGCTGCAACTTAACAATCCAAGGTTGCTCCTGGCGATAATCAGTCTCACCGTACCGATTAGATCCTCGTTCGGTGTCAACTCCATCTTCTTCGGTATGAAAAAAGCTACTCTATGAAAATGCGAAGGCATTCATGATTTGATCCTAGGGGCTGGCCGGCTGGGTGTGTGAGGGTGGATACTAGAACTCCGAAAGAGGATTCAGGATAAGAGGCTCTAAAGCGGTACAACATGTGGTGAGGTGGTCATCATGAGATGGGTGTGGTAGGGTGGGGTGGGCGACCGATGTGTGTGAGAGGTCATGAGATGGGTGGGGTGGGGTGGGGTTGGGGGTTTTGGTGCTGGATCCTCTAACGTTAAGAAGTAAATAAAGTCAGGGAAAACAAGGAAGGAAAGTATTGGATCTGCAGCTTAAGTACCCTCTTATGTATCGTAATTAATCAATTTAGGTATTGCAGATAGTATAAATAATTAATCTAAAATTTACTACACTACAAATTTGTATGTACTATGTAACTACTCTAAATACATAACCTAAATTTGTATTATGCAGATTAATTTAAACCATTTGTGTCTCCATCGTATGGTTTGCAAGAAACAAAGTTGCTTTCTAGAATTTTAGAGGAGAGTTGGTTCTGGTGGTGGGGGTTGTTGCACACAACACCGATGTTTGCTAACATGGTTGCACAAAGCACATAATCAAAACATGTGAGATTTGTTAAAATTTGGATGTATGTAGACTCTATTAAGTGCGCATATACAACCAAATTTTAACAAATCATAGACATATATTTGTAGACTGAAGGAGTACGATGATTATATTACACCTTTTGTACAAAAAAATGGGCTATATGATTTTGAAATATGGACCAGAATATTATTACACTATACCATTTTAAAAAATGGTTAATGTAAAGGTAGAAAGGATAGACATTATGCACATACAAAATATTATGGTATCAAAATTTTAAGTTGTTGTATAATTGAGTATACAATCTTTGTTTAGAAAAAATAATTCAACTATATCTAGATATGTATCGACACATTATAATGCGTCTAGAGATACATCTGTATATAGACAAAACTTAGTAACTGATGTCTACGGGTGCTTCTATTCTTGTAGACAGTGTTGGGCCTCCAAGAGCAGAGGTTTGTAGAACAGCAGCAAGTTTCCCTTAAGTGGATCACCCAAGGTTTATCGAACTCAGGGAGGAAGAGGTCAAAGATATCCCTCTCATGCAACCCTGCAACCACAAAGCAAGAAGTCTCTTGTGTCCCCAACACACCTAATATGTGCACTAGTTCGGCGAAGAGATAGTGAAATACAGGTGGTATGAATGAATATGAGCAGTAGCAACGACGCCAGAAAAGTGCTTGCTAGCGTGCAGTTGATGGTAGTAATATTGCAGGAAGTAAACATGCAGTAGAACAGTAAACAAGCGGCGATAGCAGTATTTAGGAACAAGGCCTAGGGATCATACTTTCACTAGTGGACACTCTCAACATTGATCACATAACAGAATAAATAGATAGATGCTAGACTCTACACCCTCTTGTTGGATGATGAACACCACTAGCTGTGTAGGATTACACGAACCCTCAATGCCGGAGTTAACAAGCTCCACAATATTCAATGTTCATATTTAAATAACCTTAGAGTGCATGACAGATCAACATAACCAAACCAAGTACTAACATAGCATGCACTACTCGTCACCTTCACACTATGAAAGGAGGAATAGATCACATCAATACTATCATAGCAATAGTTAACTTCATAATCTATAAGAGATCACAATCATAGCCTACGCCAAGTACTACACGATGCACACACTTGTCACCATTACACCGTGCGGGAGGAATAAACTACTTTAATAACATCACTAGAGTAGCACACGAGATATAGTGATACAAAACACATTGTAATCATAAAGAGATATAAATAAGCACTTCACTATGCCATTCATAACGGTGAATAAGTATTCTGTGAAATATAGCCTAAGAGACCCACACGGTGCACACTCGTCACCTTTACACACGTGGGACAAGGAGTCTCCAGGAGATCACATAAGTAAAATCCACTTGACTAGCATAATGACATCTAGATTACAAGCATCATCATATGAATCTCAATCATGTAAGGCAGCTCATGAGATTATTGTATTGAAGTACATAGGAGAGAGATGAACCACATAGCTACCGGTACAGCCCCGAGCCTCGATGGAGAACTACTCCCTCCTCATGGGAGACAGCAGCGTTGATGAAGATGGCGGTGGTGTCGATGGAGAAGCCTTCCGGGGGCACTTCCCCGTCCCGGTGGCGTGCCGGAACAGAGACTCCTGTTACCCAGATCTTGGCTTCGCGATGGCGGCGGCTCTGGAAGGTTTTCTCTGGTTTCGTCGAACGTGATAGAGTTTTCGCGACGGAGACTTTAAGTAGGCGGAAGGGCAAGGTCGGTGGAGTCCTGGTGGGGCCACACACTAGGCCGGCGCGGCCGGGGCTTGGGCCGCGCCGCCCTATCGTGTCCCCACCTCGTGGCCCCACTTCGTTTCCTCTTCGGACTTCCGGAAGCTTCGTGGAAAAATAGGACCACTGGGCGTTGATTTCGTCCAATTCCGAGAATATTTCCTTACTAGGATTTCTGAAACCAAAAACAGCAGAAAACAGGAACTGGCCCTTCGGCATCTCGTCAATAGGTTAGTTCCGGAAAATGCATAAATATGACATATAATGTGTATAAAACATGTAGATATCATCAATAATGTGGCATGGAACATAAGAAATTATCGATACAACGTATTTCCGAATTGAGTGAGTAATATTCTAATTTTTTGCTTAAGTGTGTGGTGTATACGGCAAATCTAGGACCACGTGTGTTAGATACATTGTTATTTAAGGACCCTAAACCATCAGTTTGGGCTCATCACAACATATTACACCAAAAGTTAGGGTACACTGCAAACGGTGTTTTGAATCTATGTTATGTGCAGATTGTTGGCGTTATGTGTAATTTTCTCGGGAGAGGAGGATGGGAACCGAATCCTCGACCTGACTTAATTAGAGAAGGGAAGTAGTGGAAATTATGAAGCAAAGTCAGGGTACTATAGAAGCTTTTGGAAATTATGTTCTATGATTTAATTTGTGTACCAAATTATTATAGTTATCACTAAAGGAGCATCATGGTATTTCTACGTCATAATTTTCATTGCAAGTGATGAATGTAGGTTTATACATATAATTTGTATTACACAAATCAATTAAAATTTTATTGGATTTCCCTTTTGATATCAAACTTTGGTACGTATTTACATTTTACGGTGGCCATCAACAATCCAAAATTTATGATAATATGTACTTACGTTAATTACTAAATTTCAAGCTTTAGTTTTATCGGCTCAAGCTCAAAAATAATTCTATATATAGGTGCGCAAATCGGTATCACAAAAAAAACTATGATGCAAATTTAATATTTGGTTCACATTTACAGTGTATTTTTGGTCAGAATGTTTGACATAACGATTTTTTTTGTACGAATAGACTTGTCTAGATAAATTACCTACAATTCACATTTGAGTTAAATAGTCCCAAGCTCAAAAAAAGATCCATATATAGCTGCAAATCGACATAAATCCTCAAACCTGCGAGATAATAGTGCCACAGTTTGAGTTGCAAGATTTTGAACTTGATTTGTGCTAGGAAAAACCCTACCACTAGTTTAATTTATTACATATTTTAGGATTGGGCTTCATTAGGGAAAATTACATGTCCTTTTTTTGAAAAACAAGGCAACAATGTTTCGTACTTCTGTTTATAAATAAACGACTCAGATTTATCAGAATTTGAATGTATCTAGATACTATTTAATACATAGATACATCTAAACTTCAACAAATATCGGACATGTATTTATAGACGGAGGCAGGCTTGTGTTTGTCGGTCGAGGGAAAGTGGGAGGAACAGGCACGGGACCGCTTTTATTTATGGTGAGAAGACATGTCTCACCATATTTAGGTGATGTTGTCTAGTTTGCAGGGTTTGTACTAGCCAACTAATGTCTGGATGCTCCATGTCTTCTCTATTTTTTGGTTGCTGGGGTTTTGCTTCCGTACCGCACGGTAACTTGTACTGAAGTGTGGGACCTTCACGTACGAGAACCACACGTAAGTGATTTGGTGTAATGAGTGGTATGCCATTCATAAGTGACCTGGTGTAATGAGTATATAAAAATAACTTTCCTATGGATTTCAGTGTAGGAAGCCAAGTTTTAACTCATTTCCATTAGAAATTTTTTGTGCAACATTTTTCGAGAAGCTAAGTTAATCATCGTATATTTTGATTCTATTCAAATTTGCTTCAAATTAACTTGATGGACACACCAATTTTTTTTGCCAAATAGTCCTGCAACCAAAAGCACCACACACGATGGGCCCCGTGAGTTTGACATAAATTTGAAATCATGCCAAAAGTTGCTTTAAAAAGGCAATCAAAAGCATGGAGTCAGCATTTCTGATCTAGTACTACCTAGGAAAAATACCAAACATGTCGTACCCAATACAACATATATAGAATTTTTTTACTGTAGGATTTGCACTACAAGATTCATATAGAATATGTTACTACGAATCAAAAGTAGTGTAGGAATAATTATTATATTGAAATTATGGCAATTGAGTTTAATCGTCCCAAGCTGAAAAATAGAACCATATATAGCAGCAAATCGACACAAAATCCTCAACCCTACAAGATGGCCATCGTGAAAAGGCCTACTACTTGCGATACTGAAATTGTTGTAGTGTGCTATGTGCACCTTGTTTTGGTAGCCCTTTACACACAAAGAACACACCTTTTATTTCCCCAGGTTTAGGCACTAATAAAGTACTCCTACAATACTAGAAAATCGATTGTTCTATTTTTGGATCTTAGTTGGAGCGGCGTTTCGGCGGTTGCACGAAGCCGTGCTGGATGTTAAGCCTATCGAGGCACACCTGGTGGAAAGCGTGCGCCACCTTAGCCTCATCGGCGCACCGCTGCAATGTTGCGTCCCTGGGATTTGCTGCCGCTGCATTCTTAGCATGCACGAAATCTTGCAGAGTATCCCGGCATCACGTTATTTACGAGCTCCTTGGCGGTGTTGCTCCTACAAAGGGCGTCGCCGTGATGCGCTTCAAAAGAACCGCCTGGCTCCACTGAAGACACCGCCTGAAGTGCGGTCGGATTAGGCGGCTGGCCACAGGAGCTCCTTGCCTCCGCATCGTTCGTGCCGGCCGGGAAGGGGATCTCACCTGCTGGCAAATGAAACCATGCGGCATGCACGGGCGGAAAAGCCGGCCAGGGCCGAGCGGGCGGCGCATGCGGGGTTGTGTGGGAGCTCCCTGCCTCTGCATCCATCGGCCCGCACGAGAAGCGGCTGGCGAGGGGCTCCACGGCCAGCGCCGCGGGCGGAACAACCGGCCAGTGCAGATCGGGCGGGTTATGCCTTGGCGCGCGATGGACAAAGCGAAGGCGACGCTGATGCTCCACTTCCTCCTCGGTGGTAGGACTACGCGTGCGGCGACCAAAGCCAAATCGGAAGGCCATAGCTATGTCGATTGGTCACTCAAGCTGGAGAGAGTTTACCATTTCGGAGGAGCGTAGTAGAGGAAGTTGTTGCTTATAATAAGAATGAATATCTCTGGTTCACTGCCACATAGGGTCAAGGCAGGGAAAAGTTGGTCAATGCCAAGGAAGTTGGAATCGTTTTTGCCCCACTAGTAGCTGCCCCAATTTAATTACCTTGCGGTTCCTCTCCAAACTCTTCACTAACCCTCCCCTTGCATCCTTTTATCGTAGTGCATCTTGTTTTGGTAGCTGCTTCACAAAAATCAAACATATTTAGCCGAATGTGTCATTGTGTGCACTAGTAAAGTAAAAAATCTATTATATGTGAATAAACGTTTAATACACTAGCTCGCAAAGATGTTTCTCAAGGTGATATGCACATTGACTGCCAAAAATGGGTCATGATAACTAAATTTGGTGTGGATTATTGCATGACAAGTAGTCACTTGTGTATGAAGCCAAGCAAACTCATACACTATACCAAAAAAATATTGTGAAAGAGTTCTGTTTAGGATCCTTCATACCTGGGGTTCCTATTTTTTACTTTTTATTTTTACTAATTATAAGTTGGGTCTCACTTATCTTTTGAAGCCCCCCACTATGTATGAAATGAACCTTAGCATTAAGATAGGACCCACATATGTTAGTGGTGTACCATCATGCATGAAAGAGGAAGGAGAGAGAAACTATTTTCTATTGCTTGTGGACAATCCACAAGCTTGTAGGTCACCCATAAAGAAATTTCCTTGTGGAAAACCTCCACAACTCCAATGTGTATTATAAAAATGTTTCTCAAGGCGATATGTACATTCCCTGCCAAAAACTGGGTCATGATAATTAAATTTGGTGTGGATTTTCGCATGACAAGTACTCACTTGTGTACAAAGCCAAGCAAACTCATACAAACTAGAGGATACCCCGCACGTTGCGGCGGAAATTGAAATATGATTTAGAGATATACATAGATAACACAACTGATGGTGATATCTAAGAGACACAACTTAGCACCAATTTTTTTTAGCACAGATGGATCCTCTCAATTTCAATCTCATCAAACTAAGTCCATCATATACTTCAATAGTTCTTTCAGGTGCTCCAAAAAGTATTTACATCTACAGTTCAATTGCTTGAAACAGATTACACCATGATTCACATTGAAACTGATTTGAGGTAGACTGTAATGTGAATCATCACCGATGCATCTACTCAATTCAAACTACCCAAACTGCAGCATACATTTACATTTCATTCAGATGACTGTGAGAAGATTAGGTTAAATCCTACAGTTAATTAAGCTGATTGCACAAAGAAAAGTAGCTAACTATGGCATATGGTTAGATCCTATGAGGCCGAAATATCGTCAAATTTGACACCGTGATCTTCTTAAAAATCGTAGCTGCAACAATGACTCTTGAATGTTCACCACATGTAGGCTAGACAGGGTAATGGTTACAGGAATGACTCACATACAATAAAACTGAACCGCTATATGACCACATGTTCTTGCATGTATATAAATAAATAAAAGATGACAAAAGTACATGGATTATGCTTTGTATGGAGGCGACAGAAGATCCTGCAATCACGAAATAATCATGAATTAGTCCTAATCAAGTTGCCTAGTTCTTTGCATGAAGATGAGATGTAACAAATAAGTACAGAAAGTAATAATAAGTCCAGGATAATGATCCAACAATAGAAGACTGAAATAAAAGTCGATGCTTAAAAATCTATAGGAAAAAAAACAGGAAACCATGAAATAAATAAGATGGGTATAATAAATAAAATACAATTACGTTTGTTGAGTTCGTATTGTAAGGGTGAAGGTCTAGTACTCGTCCCTGTAAAGAAAATGTGAAGTGAACTGCCAAACTGTTTCTTAACGCATAAGATGGTTCTCTTAATTTATAACCTCAAGAAAAGACATATATATGTATCTGAATCAGGTTCCAATCATGTAAAAGAGGTGGGCATAAAATAGAACGCAGTCTCGCAGATGATATATGCACACCCTGTAATTATAAAGAAAAGTTTCCCCCGTATCTGGATTAAGCACAAGCAGACATGACATTTAGTATACCTGTATTCTCCACCAAATGCCCACTATGTCGAAATTATCAGGATAAAATGCCTGGAAATTAAAGTAGAATAAAACAGACAGAAAACCAGCAGATGAGATCTGAGATGAATAGAGGAGATAAATGCATGAACTCCAATCTGTACATGAGGACGCATGCCATGATCCATACTTCAATCGATGACATAAATCATTCACCCGATGCTGTTGAGAAAGCTGTTACGGCAAGGAGATGGATCAGAAAAGAGGAAAAGCATTGGTGATCTTGTATCCAAAGAAGAGTGATACATTGGGGGACTCGGCATATGCAGAGTCTTATAAGACGCATGACTGGAGATGGATCGTCGGGGGAAGGTAGTGGGAAGGAGAGAGGATGGAGTAGACGAATACGAAGCGGAAACAAATCGCTATAATTATGGATTGTTTGTTTTATCCTTGGTGCTTTCCGGAATACAAACAGGTAGGTTAGGTCTGAACAAAAGAGTTGGTCGCTCTGCCAAAGCTAGCAGGGTGATGTAGCCAAGATAGGTTAGTGGAACCGCTGAGGTGTCATAGCTGCATGTTGAGAGAAATAAGGTAGTGGGGATGATCTTCTTAGTTATATAGGATATTGTGAAAGAGTTCTTTTTAGGATCCTCATACGTTGGGATTCTATTATTGCTAGTCATAAGTTGGGTCCCACTTATCTTGTGAAGTCCCCCACTATGTATGAAGTAAACCTTAGCATTAAGATGGGACCCACATATGCTAGTGGTGTACCCTCGTGCATGAGAGAGGAAGGAGAGATAAACTATTTTCTATTGCTTGTGGACAATCGACATGCTTGTAGGTCACCCATAAAGAAATTTCCTTGTGGAAAACCTCCACGGCTCCACTGTGTATTATAAATTTCCGAAGGCGATATGTACATTGCCTGCCAAAAATTGGGTCATGATAATTAAATTTGGTGTGGATTTTTACATGACAAGTACTCACTTGTGTACAAAGCCAAGCAAACTCATACACTATACCAAAAAAATATTGTGAAAGAATTCTTTTTAGGATCCTTCATACCTGGCGTTCCTATTTTTACTAGTTATAAGTTGGGTCTCACTTATCTTGTGAAGCCCCCCATTATGTATGAAATGAACCTTAGCATTAAGATGAGACCCACATATGCTAGTGGTGTAGCCTCATGCATGAGAGAGGAAGGCGAGAGAAACTATTTTCTATTGCTTGTGGACAATCCACAGGCTTGTAGGTCACCAATAAAGAAATTTCTTTGTGTATTATAAAAATGTTTCTTCAGGCGATATGTACATTGCCTGCGAAAAATTGGGCCATGATAACTAAATTTGGTGTGGATTTTTGCATGACAAGTACTCACTAGTGTACAAAGCCAAGCAAACTCATACAAATATTGTGAAAGAGTTCTTTTTAGGATCCTTCATACGTTACGTTCCTATTTTTACTAGTCATAAGTTGGGTCCCACTTATCTTGTGAAGTCCCCCACTATGTATGAAGTGAACCTTAGCATTAAGATGGGACCCACATATGCTAGTGGTGTACCCTCATGCATGAGAGAGGAATGAGAGAGAAACTATATTCTATTGCTTGTGGACAATCCACAAGCGTGTAGGTCACCCATAAACAAGGTCCACAAGCTGTATTATAAAAATGTTTCTTAAGGCGATATGTATATTGCCTGCCAAAAATTGGATCATCATAACTAAATTTGGTGTGGATTTTTTGCATAACAAGTACTCACTTGTGTACAAAGCCAAACAAACTCATAAAAATATTATGAAAAAGATCTTTTTAGGATCCTTCATTGATGTGAACATGACTATCTTGGATACAACCGTACTGGATACTCGCAGCCATATTTATCAGGTGATTTTTAGTAGTAATTATAAAATATATTATTTTGGTTTTGTGAGCAAAACTAGTATATATTTATTTATTTCCTACAGAAATAAGGAAGACATGTACAACCCACCTGTTAAAGTGCAAGATGTAGAGTGACCCAGTTGGCCGACGAGACAAACATACGTCACTGGTAGAAAAATGGCCTTTAGTCGCGGTTCGCAACTGTCATTAGTCGCGGTTGCGCAACCGCGACCAATTAGGCGCGACTAAAGGCCCCCCCTTTAGTCGCGGTTCCTTACGAACCACGACTAAAGGCCCGTCCACGTGGGCGGCAGAGGCGAGCGCTGAGGCGGAGGACCTTTAGTCGCGGTTCTTCCGGCCAACCGCGACTAAAGGCCTCCGCAGGTTTAGGGTTTAGCCCACCCTCCCCCTAAATCTGGTTTCTTTTTAATTTGTATTATTTTATTTCTTTTGGGTTTTAATTTTGAAGGAGTTTCACATATTCTACGGTACTACATACATGCATATGAATGTACAATTTCTAACAAATTTGAAATTAGAACCAAAAAGAATTCAAGAGGAATATACAATATATATTCAATATCGGATGACCATATACAATTTTGAACAAGTTTCCATCCATAATTTAGTGCATATGAAGTTCTACGTCCTCTACATAGTGTTCTCCTCTAGGATCGATGACTTCCCTCGCGAACCATCCAGCTAGTTCCTCTTGAAGTGGTCGGAAGCGAGCTTCTGGACTAAGCGTCTTCCGGAGGTTATTCCTCTTGATGTTGTTCTCACACTGCTGGTCCCGCTCATTGGTGTATCTCCGGATCCTCTCACAAACATAGTATCCACATAGATTGGTCCCCGGTGGCTGAATATCCCCAGTCGTCCGCACTGCCCTTTTAAATTGTAGCTCTTTTTTGAATTCACCGACCTTTTCATCTACGAACCGTCTCCAAACCCTACGAGGCAAAGAAAATTAAATGAACAAGAGAGTTATTAATTAGTTACTTGATATTAGGAAATGATGAACGAAATAGGCCGATCGATATAGAGCGCAAATGAATGAAAATAATTACTTTTGCATCATTTTTCTCATGTCGGCCCAAAGCGCCGGATCCATATTCAGAGAGTCGTGGACGAGAACCGTGGAGGTGTGAAATTGAATTACCATCGAATCCGGTGGAACCTGCGGACACGATACATGCACGATCATGCATAACTCATCGATTAGCCACATACCATGCATGGAGTAAACAAAAGAGAATGTGCTCAAGACGAAACACTCACCCAAAATGGTAAGGAAATAAAATATCACTTTTGAGTTCCTGTTTTCTAAGAAACCGTGACAGGTCTTCCTCCACGTCGGCGGGGTGGTGTTCTAACACATATGAATTAACGATGTGTGGGTCAATGAACCCAACATCATGGATGTTCCTTATTCGCATTTCCCGCTTCTTCATTCCGCATAATAGCGTACACAACAAGATAGTTAGGACAATATATATATATATATATATATATATATATATATATATATATATATATATATATATATATAGGATAAATACTTCCTACTCCCGGGTGTAACTACACCCATGTCTCATATACTACCATACGGAAGTATGTACCATACTTTATCGGTTTGAGTATGTTATTACACTATATCTAAGATATTCTAAATCAAGTTTGGTGAAAAAAATGCAAGTGAGCATGTAGTTTGCACTATATAGCCGAAATACATGCATATGTATACGTAAAAATGAGTCTACGTAAAAAAATGTACATACCGCCTACAAAGTATTATATATACTACCAAAATAGTCTAATATACTTCATACTACATGTACATACTCTCCGGTATGATAGATACTCTCTAGATTATGAGAAACACGCGTGGGTGTAACTACACCCGGGTGTAGTATGAATATGTCCTATATAGGATATAGTGCAAGCAATGAACGAGATGGGGTAGAAATTAATAAATCACTTACAGAACGTAGCAACTGATGATAGATTTGTCGAGCTCGCGCAGATTGAACAGATGGAACAATTCACTCCGATGAATTGTTATATAGTAATGTTTGAAGTGATGCTCATATCTAACTTCCGCATAAATATAGTCTTTGGCGTTTTTAAGTTTTATGTAACCCTTGTACCAATTTAGCAGACCTTTCATTTGTCGAGGTAGATCCTCTTCCTCGCGTAGTGCTCGACGAGAGGGCCATTCTTCACATATGTAAAAACTACGTCCTTCATTGGCGCCTCATCAAGGCCTAACAAGTGCACGAAGAGTGATACCTAAGTCGGCCGCTTGTTCTCTGGCACTCGTTACAGTCAATCCATGTGCTGCCGCAGCTGCTATGATATCGGGGGCATCCGGACCGGCGGCTTGCACTACGAGCGGGGCGATCGATTGTTTACTTTGTTCCCCGAGCTGGGCAACTTCTTTTCCCCCTTTCTAATTTTTTCTCGGCCTCCTCCAAGGCTTTCTTCTCCTGCTTCTCCGCCAACTCTTGGTTCCTCTTGAACGCGAGTGCTTGCCTACGAAGTTCACGTGCATAGTCGTCAGGCAGATTCTTCGCGGCTTGGGACGGTGTGTTCAAAAATGACTTAGCTCAGCTCTTTTCCTTCTCAGAAAATACTGGCTTGGGCTCGCCCTCTCTTTTCTTCTTGCAGTCCGCCTTCCATTTCTCATGCTGAGCAGCCACGGCCGCTGCATTTTCCTCGACACTAAGTTCCCAAGGTCTCGGGATGAGAGGCTTCAGTGATGGCTCTGGTATCTTTGTGGTTCTAGGTACATAAGGGTCCGGGCTAATAACCCAGGACCGCTTCGCTTCTTCGCCGGAGGTGGATTGGGGGGCGGCGTCTGATCACCCGCCGGACGAGGACTGGGGGGCGGCGTCTGCTTACCCGCCGGAGGTGAATTGGGGGGCGGCGTCGGCTGACGTGAAGGAGGTGTAGGTGAAGCACCACCACCACCACCGCCACCGCCACCGCCACCGCCACCGCCACCACCACCACCGTAGGGGGGTGGACTTGTTGGCGCCTCGCCTGGAAACTTGATAAACTTCTTTTGCCATAGAATGAAGTGGCGCTTGACATCTCCAAGTCCTCTCGCCCCTTCAGGTGTAGCAATGTCAATGTCCAGGTCCTCAAACCCTTGGACTATGTCCTCCACCGTGACACGAGCATAGCCATCTTGAATGGGGTTGTTGTGGTGGAGTGCTCCAGGTAAACATGGTAAAGCACTGCCGATGGCTACCTTCATGGACATGTTCCCGATAGGATAATACAGATGATTCTTTCATCTCCTTTATATCGTCCACGGGGTAGCGAGGAGGCTCCGGTGCAGTAATTTCGACCACCAGAGGCTCCGGTGCAGTAATTTCGATCGTCGGTGCACCAGCCGGTGGGGCCTCCGTGGAAGCCACGCCGCTTCTTCTCTCGCTGCTGGCTTCCGAGATCCATTGGATGATCTTCATGCTGCGCCCGAGCTGCATCTCTTTCGGCTACTAGTACACTCACGGTTTTCTTCATCACATCCATTTCCGATACCAACTGCGCCACAACATCTGCATCCTGATCCATCTTTCTCTTACGGCTTCTGTAACCGTACGGGTCATCGTTCTGGGGGAACCCTATTTTCCATGGAATGTGCCCCATGCCTCGTACACGTCCTCCGTGTTCAAGATTCCTGAGGGCTTTTGTCAGCGCGTCGTTCTCTCTGTTGAACTTGATCTTCCCCTCTTGAGCATCCCTCATTGCCTCAATAAGCTTTTCGGTGGGTTTAATTATTTTGCCCCGGTAAACACACTCCCCTGTCTCCGGGTTCAGCGATCCCCCATGCCCGTACCACCAGCTTTTGGCCCTTGGGTCCCATCCCTCCGTACCTGGACGGATTCCTCGCGCCCTCAGCTCGTTCTCCATCTTCTCCCACCTAGGCTCCCAAAGGCGATACCCTCCTGGCCCCATAATATGATTGTACTCCTTCTTAGCCGCATTTTCCTTATTTTTTTCGATAGTTCAAGGAACTGCTCCGATTTCTTTTGCTTCACAAATTCTGGCCAATCATGTTTCAGTTTCTCATATTGTCCTTTGAAATCCGGAGTCTTGTTCTGGTTGACATAGTCACGGGCTAGATTTTGCTTGAATTTACGGAATGCATTGGCCATCTTTTGAAGAGCGAACTGTTTGAGTAGCTTCCTCCTCTTCTTGTTTTCCTCAATCTTGTTACCCTCCTCATCGAATTTGTGGTATTCCGGAGGTAGGACGACATGTTCCATAAGCTTTTGCAAGCAATCTTTTTTGTTCTCTTCTCGACAAAAGTGAAACCAAGACGTGCCTTCTTTGGCTCATTCCACTCCCGGACGGTGATCGAGACGTTGTCTCTAACAACGGCTCCGCATTGGTTGATAAACTTGGTGGCGTTCTTCTCGGGCTCCAGCGGCTTGCCGGTTGCACTCGTCGACAACCTCGATGGTATATATTTCTCCTCGTTTCAGCGTCTTGGTTGCGCCACGCTTTGACGACGTACTCGATTGTTTCGATGATCCGGCCGAGGGCTAAAATAAGAAAGAGAGTCGCGCGCGTTAGTACACACATATTTATTCAAATCAGTTAGTTTGTATCGCCAGAGGCTCAATGTATATATATACCTCGGCGCCGGAGGTGGTTGCTGCTTCCAATTGAAGATCGTCGTTTATCGACGTTTCTTCGGCATCATCTTGCTGACGGCGCCCTTCATCTTCACCGTCAAGGTTCAGATAAGAAGAGATATCATCTTCTTCTTGTCCGGTCGGCACATATAGAATATCGCCGTTTATGATGCCGAACATATGGTGATGAGGACATCCCATCTATCGATACAACCGCTGTACCTACAGCCACACAAATACAGGGACCAATCACTCGAGCTCGTGCCAAACAACTTAAATATCAGGTACTTTCGTTTCTTGGAACTATTCCTCATATACATGAGAATATGATGCTGCCTAAATCAGATATGTTTGTTACTCTTAGGAATGATGGACCTAGCATGGATGAGGAGGACAAGCATTGGAGCATGATCACACATGGAGGAGATGGCAGCAAGCACTTGAGGATTGAAGATGACGCCACAAGTGGAGATTTCAGAACTTTGAAGCCACCATAAGAAGAGATGAAGACATGGACGAAATATAGAGTTCTCCACTTCATAATTTCGTCCATAGCATAATATGGTGCTGCGTCACCTTTAGTTTTGGGCCAGGCCCATGTCATTTTCGCAGGAATTAAGTCAGCCACTTTTTAGAGTCCGTATTGAAGGGGAAAGGCCTTCTAGGGTTTGGTTCGGCCACCATACGTATGGCTGGCCGAAACCCCACCTTTTCCTCCTTTAAATACCCCCATAGCCGTCACGTTTAGACTCGGATTTTGATTAGACTAAAAGTTAGCCATTGCTGCAACTCTCGTGTACTTCTTTTGAGGCCAACGCCCAGAACAAGACCGACTATTCGGAATCCCACCTTTTCAATAAAGCTTTCATCTATATCCGCAATACTTCTGATTGCATTATTAGTTCTTACTTGTTCTCGATTTCAGGTAGGAATTAAGACCCTCGCTGGTCAGGCCGATCGTGCATCCGCAAGATCGGCAACTCCCGGAGATTGTCCTAGCGATTGGATTGGCGCACGAGCTTTGCACGTGTAGTCGGATCGTCAAGCACGAACTCCACCAACAAATCGACGTTATCATACGTCTCATCGAAAGATCGGCCACCTTTGCCCTATCAAGTGGTATCAGATTTCAGGTTGCTCGGTGAGATTTTACTGTTTTCCTAGTGTAGATTGCATCTGCCATCATACCCATAAACCACGAAAAAGCCAAAAAATACACTTAGGGTTTAGATCATATCGTCCCATAAACCCCTGCCACGCCTTGCATTGTCTTTTCAGTTTTGCATAGTTGAATTTGTGTCTGCATCTTCGTGTCGAGTTGCTGGTCTTAGTGTCTAGTTCCTTTAGAGTTTCGAGTTCTGGTCATATTAGTCACGCCGCCGCCGCCCGCTCGCACCATACGCAGATCACCGCCATATACACCCACCATATACTTCCGCCACTGCCATATACAACCACCATATATTTCCGCCAATTCCATATACACCCACCAGATCGTTTCCGCCACAGACATATACATCTGCCATATACCCTGTTTCCTACCGCGCCACGGATTCGTGTTGTTTCTCTGCCGCGACAGAGTCCTTGTCGAATTAGGTTTTCCGTGAGATAAGTCTCGGCCGCCGGTCAAGACTTGCAAAAAAAAATTGCAAAAAAAAAAAATTGCAAAAAAAAAAAGTCAAATCCGCATCCAAGTCGGGTTGACCACGATTTCCACTAGTCAGGTCGTTTTTAGTCCGAATTGGGCAGTTTTGGACAGCAAACTTTGACTGGCCATAACTTTTGCATACGAACTCCGTTTTGGACGTTTGACCACTCAAAATCACCGGGAGAAAAAGTTCTATCCAGCCACAACAGCTTCACCGTTGTGCGCTTTTCCGAACTCTCAGAATTGCCAAAAAACGTCGGGAAGGTTGAGATTTTTGACGTTTAAGTTTACTACCCGGAAATTCCTGTGTTCTTCACTTATATCTTGCTTTTGAGCTATTCCTTTGTGCTTCTTGGAGCCATCCGCCACCATATATCACTTCATCCCTGCTCTTTGCTTGTGTGCCGCGCCGTGACGTCGTTGGTGAACTAGGCTCGCGTCTCTAGTACGGTCTAGCCTAGGACCAGCACAGTACCGTTGTTGAGCATACTTTCAATATTGCATTGCTGTTTTGACATTTGTTGTTTGCTACCATATTAGCCTTCCTACAGCTCTACATATTGTCTCCACGTGCTTTGTATCGACACCTGGTAATCGCTTTGGCAATCTTTGGAGACGCTGATTCTTGTGCGTTGCTACATCGCCTTCCTCCTGTTTGGTAAGAACTTGTAAGAGCTTCGTATTTTGCTTGACGGATTACGCGTGAACCACCATATTCCGTAGTTTGTAGGCATATACATTGTTGCTTGTTGCATACTAACCATGACAGGCACAGAGTCGGCGAACGTTGACCCGGATAAGATGACGAATGCAGAGATGCATGCTCACTTCACCCATCTTTTGGGCGGGCATGCAACCGACGTGGATGGGCGCCTCGGTGATGTTGACGCCAAACTCACCGACGCGCTGGACAAGATCGATGGCCTCGAGGCAGCCTTCAACTCCAAGCTCGACGCCAAGTTCCAGGAGTTGTTGACTCGGTTACCGCCGCCTCGCGCCAACGTGCAACGCCGCGCACGCCGCGTTCCTCGTGCGGACGTTCCTGCAGGTACCGCTCCTGCTGCAGCAGCCGCACATGACGCGCCTTCTGATGAAGGATACGAGGATTATGGAGGGAACGAGGATGAGCAAGTAGATGAGAACGTGCTGGATGACGAGGAGGTCCAACAACCTGCACCTGGTCGTCCACGGCAGCTCGAACCGCCACGCTCGACCACCTCCACGGCCGGTACGTGATGATGATCATGTTGCTAAACTAAAATTGAATATTCCGCCATTTGAGGGTAGATATAATCCTGATGCATATCTTACATGGGAATTGGAAGTAGAGCAACGCTTTGCATGTTTACGCTATCCTGATCATTTGCGCGTTAGTGCCGCTACTTGTGAGTTCACAGATTTTGCATCTATTTGGTGGTCTGAGCATTGTAGAGTACACCATGCTAATATTCCTACTACTTGGGTTGGTTTAAAACTTGCTATGCGTACTCGTTTTGTTCCTCCACATTATCAACGTGATTTGCTTAAAAAATTGTCTCGCTTAGAACAAGGAAAAAATTCTGTAGAAGACTATTATCAAGAATTGCAAACTGGCATGATTCGTTGTGGTATTGTAGAGGATAATGAGGCTATGCTTGCACGTTTCTTTGGTGGTTTGAATAAAGAGATTCAGCATATTCTAGATTATAAGGAGTACAACACTATTACTCGCTTGTTTCATCTTGCTTGCAAAGCTGAACGTGAAGTGCAGGATCGTCAACCACCATGGAGAAAAGCTAATGTTTCTGCAGGTCGTACATCGTCGTGGACTCCGCGACAATCAGCGCCACCATCTCGTGGGGCTGCACCAGCGCCTACTACCTCCAAGTACACCGCGCCTGCATCACGAGCACCATCGGCTGCTACTCCACCACCATCTGCTGGTCCTCCTCGGAGTTCATCTTCGATGGCCTCCACGGGGAAGACGCGCGACATACAATGTCGCAAATGCTTGGGATTTGGACACATAGAGAGAGAATGCAGAACCAAGCGTGTGATGTTGGTGCGTGAAGATGGCGAATATGATTCCGCAAGTGACTTTGATGAAGATACATTGGCCCTTATTGCTGCACGTGATGGTGCCAATTCTGATTCCGAGAGAGAGATGGAGGTAATGGAAGGCGACACTGCCGATCAGTACAGGAGCTTAGTTGCACAGCGTGTGTTGAGCGTGCAATTGAGCAAAGCTGAGCATGATCAACGCCACAATCTGTTCCAAACAAGAGGCGTTGTAAAAGAGCGAGCTATTAGGATCATCATTGATGGAGGGAGCTGCAATAATCCGGCTAGCGTTGACATGGTGGAGAAGCTTTCTCTCCCTACAAGACAGCGCACACATCCATACTACATTCAATGGTTTGAGAGCTCTCGGAAGCTCAAGGTAACAAGAACTACACGTGTGCATTTTACTATTGGTACATATTCTGATTTTGTTGATTGTGATGTTGTACCTATGCAAGCTTGTTCTTTGTTACTTGGTAGACCTTGGCAATTTGATAGAGAATCTGTTCATAATGGTAGAACTAATCAGTATTCTCTTATGCATGATGGAAAGAAAATTGGTCTCAAACCTATGACTCCCGAACAAATAGTAAAAGATGATCTTGCTAGAGCTAGTAGAGTAAAAAACGAGGAGAAACATAAGAGTGAGAATCAGATTGTTGCTGCAGATTTTGTGCCACATAAGACTAATACTAAATCTGATTCAAACCATGCTACTGAAATTCGTTTGAAAAATCCTTGTTTGCTTGCTAGCAAATCTGATATTGCTGAACTTGATGTGAACACTACTCAATGCTATGCTATTATTTGCAAAGAAGTTCTGTTTTCATTTGAGGATATGCCTCCTTCTTTGCCACCTGCGGTTGCTAACCTTTTGCAGGAATTCATTGATGTGTTCCCACAAGATGTACCACCTGGACTACCACCTATCCGTGGGATAGAACACCAGATTGACTTGATTCCAGGTGCTTCGCTGCCCAACCGTGCACCATATCGTACCAATCCTGAAGAGACCAAAGAGATTCAGCGACAAATTCAGGTTCTCCAAGATAAAGGTTACATTCGTGAGTCTCTTAGTCCATGTGCTGTCCCTATTATCTTGGTACCTAAGAAGGATGGTTCTTCACGCATGTGTACCGATTGTAGAGCTATTAATAATATTACCATTCGTTACCGTCATCCTATACCTCGTTTAGATGATATGCTTGATGAATTGAGTGGTTCTATTATGTTCTCTAAAGTTGATTTGCGTAGTGGTTACCACCAGATTCGTATGCAATTAGGAGATGAATGGAAAACAACGTTTAAAACTAAGTTCGGTTTATATGAGTGGTTAGTAATGCCTTTTGGTTTAACTAATGCACCTAGTACTTTCATGAGACTCGATGAACGAAGTTTTACGTGCTTTTATTGGACGTTTTGTGGTGGTATACTTTGATGATATTCTGATTTATAGCAAATCTTTGGAGGAACATTTGGATCATTTACGTGCTGTTTTCAATGCTTTACGTGATGCACGTTTGTATGGTAATCTTGAGAAGTGCACCTTTTGCACCAATCGAGTTGCGTTTCTTGGCTATGTTGTTACTGCGCAGGGAATTGAAGTTGATCCAGCCAAGATTGAGGCAATTGAGAGTTGGCCGCAGCCAAAGACGGTCACACAAGTGAGGAGTTTTCTTGGCCTCGCTGGTTTCTATAGGCGCTTTGTGAAAGATTTTGGATCCATTGCTGCGCCGCTGAATGAGCTTACAAAGAAGGATGTGCCCTTTGTGTGGGGCGATGCACAACAAGAAGCCTTCATGATTCTGAAAGATAAGTTAACACATGCTCCATTACTCCAACTTCCTGATTTCAATAAGACTTTTGAGCTTGAATGTGATGCTAGTGGAATTGGTTTGGGAGGTGTGTTATTACAAGAGGGCAAACCTGTTGCATATTTTAGTGAAAAATTGAGTGGGCCTAGTCTGAACTATTCTACTTATGATAAAGAATTATATGCGCTGGTTCGGACATTAGAAACTTGGCAACATTATTTATGGCCTAAAGAATTTGTTATACATTCTGATCATGAATCTTTGAAGCATATTCGTAGTCAAGCTAAGTTGAATCGCCGCCATGCAAAGTGGGTTGAGTTTATTGAGTCTTTTCCTTATGTTATCAAACACAAAAAGGGTAAAGATAATGTTATTGCTGATGCTTTGTCGCGCCGTTATACTATGCTATCTCAACTTGACTTCAAGATTTTTGGATTAGAAACCATAAAGGAACAATACTTGCATGATGCTGATTTTAAAGATGTGTTGCTGAATTGTAAAGATGGTAGAACATGGAACAAATTCGTCCTCAATGATGGATTTGTGTTCCGTGCTAACAAGCTATGCATCCCAGATAGTTCCGTTCGTCTTTTGTTGTTGCAGGAGGCGCATGGAGGAGGATTGATGGGTCACTTTGGTGTGAAGAAGACGGAGGATGTACTTGCTGCACACTTCTTTTGGCCACGTATGCGTCGAGATGTTGAGAGATTTGTGGCACGCTGCACTACATGTCAAAAAGCTAAGTCTCGACTTAATCCACATGGTTTATATATGCCTCTTCCTGTTCCTAGTGTACCTTTGTTATCACCAGATTTTGGCCAAATCAGGAGATGGGCCGTAAGTGAAGATGGGCTTGAAGGTTACACGCGTGGAGCATCTTTGAAGCGGCCTTGCGCGAAGAGTTGGGCTAGATTGCCCGTGTATCTGTAAATATAGTAGATCGCATCTTAGTTTGGAATTAACAGTTAGAGTTTGGCCCGTGCACGGTTCGGTGCACGCCTGAATTAGAAAGTCCCCCGGACTATAAATATGTATCTAGGGTTTATGAAATAAACAACAATCACGTTCACAACAAACACAAACCAGGCGCATCGCCACCCCTTCTTTCGAGGGTTTCCTTCCGGGTAAACATCATGCTGCCTAGATCGCATCTCGCGATCTAGGCAGACTACGCTTATTCGTCTACCTTGTGCTACTCGTGCTTTGAAGCGTTGTTGATGGCGAGTAGCACTACCTATCTTAGGTGTTTTGGGGCTTGCATTGATGCTTTTCTTATGCATATCTGCTTGGCAATGCCGTCCCTCGACACCTAGCTGCCCTTACACCTATCTGGGTGTAAGGGCAGCATCTTGCTTGTTCGTTACTTAGTAGATCCGATCTGTTATAGTTGCTCCTTGTCCTTCAAGGATTAGTTTAATATCTGCATGATTAGGCCTTATGCTGGGGTCGGACGATCCGGAAGTGCGTTAGGTGTTGTTTACCGTTCCTACATGGGATGTTCCGGGAATTAACTTAATGTTGGTTTTTAGGCCTCTTGTAGGGGTAGTTTTCATCATCTTTCGTATCTGCTAGGCCCGACTACGCGTAGGATGTTCCGGTTATGCGGTGAAAACCCTAAACTGTCGTAGATTGGTTTAGCTTTGTTCTGATCAAGCAGGATCCCCATGTCATTGCAAATCCAACGTGAACCATGGGGCGATCGGCTCTTTGAGCCGATCCACAGGGCAACCTGAGAGCCGATAGGGCTCGTATTTAATGTTTACGTGTCTACCATGCAGGAACACTCGAAGCAATCTAACACCTTCCTGATCGGGTCTCGGTCAGGTGGCACGCCCTTGCAACTGCCAGGACGTGTGCAGAGAACTTGCGGGACGACGTGAGGTGCCAGGGTACACTAAGCGGCCTTGGGAGCCTCCCGGCTCTTCGTGTTGCTTAACCACTGCTCGCCGGTGAGTTTTGGCAGGCAACACATTCTGGCACGCCCGGTGGGACAATCTTCTACAACATCTACATCGACACCTGCATCCGAGATGGCGGATGAACCGATCAAGTACGAGGATCTCCCTGCGGAGCATAAGAAAAAATACGATGAGCCGAAGGCCATCTGTGAAGCCGAACTCATCGGCTCCTTTGAGAAGACCCGTTCGCACGGCATCAGGGTCAAAGGAGACACGCGTCCGTTGCCTGGCGTCAACATGGTGGATCTCAGCCACTCCATAAGGGAGCCAGGGTTCTCTTTCGGTGTCAACATGGCAGGGCTTGTGAGCCGCCATGGCAAAGATAAGGCAGAAAGCAGCCACTCCCGTGGCAAGGATAAAGAGGAGGCCGATCCACCGACCGGCCCCAAGATGATGATAGACGGTACCTAACCGAGGAGGAAGTGAGAAGCGTGCGGTATCGACGTCCACTCTCCGCGCATCTCCTTAACAAATATGAGCAGCAGTACGACCGACGTCGGTGCTACGACGTAGATGATGAGAGATATCGTCGGTCTGATGCAGAGGACAGGAGGTATCGTCGGCGTGATAGAAACAATGACGGGTATGAGCGTCACGGTAGAGGGAGGTCAAGGGAGCAAGACAACATGGATAGGCATTGGGACTGTCCTTTCTTCAAACATTGCTAGGACTCAGGAATGAGCCGATTGCCGACAATCGAGAACTGCCCAGAATGCAAACAGCAAAGGAAGAAAGCAGATGAGGTCTCAGTGTTCAGACGTCTAGGGCCTCTCCCACCTCAGAACAAACGAGCTGGGTCATCTCAAGAAGAAGACTTTGAGGAGTCCGATGGAGAAGAAGATAGGTATCACCGGCCGAGGTGGTGCCCTGATGGACTCAGCCATTCTCAGAAGCGTAGGGTGCAGCGGCTACGAAACCTGGAAGAAGCCGAGGCACAGTACCTGTACACGTTGAGGAAAGCACGGCCCAATCTGGCCGTGAAAATCCAGCAAACATTGGAGACAAAGGCGCGTCCACCGAAGAAAGTGTGGCGCCCTAAACAGACAAAAGCCGATGCAGAGGCATCGGCTGATACAAACATAGTGTCCATGATCCTGACGGAGTAGCAAGGTCCAAGACAATGGACGTACGTGGCGAGGCTGATCCCAGTGATCGGCCCCAAAAAATGGAAAGCAAGGGTCTCATCTCGAGCATGGCACGTAGCTACAGTGGAAATCCAAGAAGTTGCAAACCATCGTCAAGCATTGCAATGAAAAAGGAGGCCGATTCTAGCAATCGGCCAAAATTATCCTCGACATACGTTGCCTGGGTTCAGCATTGATCCAACAGAGGATGCCTGAAGAGCCGATACCCTCAATTACTTGAAAGAATCGGCTTGGGGGGCACTTAGATGGATAAGACACAAGGATACGAAGTTTGAAGTGGTTGTCAAATGCCCAGCAGCTCAAGGAATATGTGAGATGATGGATATTGAAGTATGGGGGCCGATACATGAATAAATCGGCCGTAAAAAATACAAATTTTTTAAGCACAGCCGATGCATGGCCATCGACTCAAGAGGTACAAACTGTTATAAGCAGAAGCCCAATGGAGCAGTTATCAAGTTACATGGAGAGGCTCTACTGGATGAACTCCTCAATGGGATTGTTTGGTGACTCGGATCCTCTCTTCAAGGACCTTTAACTCCCTTTGGCAAGTCTTCAAGTTCAACAGTGCTAGCAGGAGTGTCAGTTTTGGCGTCCAAAACTACCTTCGTCTCATTAAAGCCGCTGATATTTGTCTGCAAGTTTGAGGATCACAGCCCTGACCAACAACAAGAGCAGCATGAATATGCGGATCAGGTTAAGGGTGAGTTGCATCAGTCTGCCAAGGATGGTGAGCCGATCTGAACAGCAAAGCGCAAGAATCAAACTAGGAGGAGTTGGAGAACCATTACATTTGAGGCTTCTTAGTTCAGGGAACGGATTTGTTAATCTTTCCGAACTCTTTCAGTGCGCCGGCTCTATTAGCGTAAGCTTTCTTGCCACGTTTTGATGGGAGCTGAAGAGGCTCGGGGGGCAGCTTGCCCGGAAATATCTTTGCTCTGGAGAGCCGATTTGTTGGAATCGGCTGACTCTGCATTATAAGTTGGAAACCAAGGATGACCGATTTGGTCGGCTCACTGCTATTCTCGCCCCGACTGAGGCTCGGGGGGCAGCTTGCCCTGAAAGATCCTTTGCTATAGGGAGCCGATTTTGTTGAAATCGTCTGGCTCTGCAAATCAACTTTTTGAGAGATAGTTGCTGCAAGAAAACAGAGCAGGATTCTAAACATCGCTGTAGGCTATCGAAAGAAAATTTGTGGATAAGTGGTGCCTGTCCTGCAGAAGTATCAGCTTCGACATTCGAGTTGATTCAGCAAACTGTCCTAGAACTTTCCTGAAGGCAAAGAGGATTTGGAGTAGAAGGATTCGGCAGAAAAATGTCTGAAACCTAACGTTAAGGATGAGATCAGGCATTATTTCAGGAGTTTTGCCGTTAAATTTAACGTTACGCTCAGTGACTGCGGTTTGGACCTGTTCGATTGAAAATTTGGGGATCTGAATTGGAGCAAGGTTCGCAAGTTATCGTTTGAGGAGGTGACTAGATTGGTTTATTTCGGAAATTATCGTGAGAGACCGATGCGTTGCCATCGGTTCATTGAGCATTGATCAGGCTAACAATCGACAAAGTCAGATGAAGAAAAATCGGCTGAATCAGCATAAAGGAAATCAGTGATGTCTACGGGAGCTTCTATTCTTGTAGACAGTGTTGGGCCTCCAAGAGCAGAGGTTTGTAGAACAGCAACAAGTTTCCCTTAAGTGGATTACCCAAGGTTTATCGAACTCAGGGAGGAAGAGGTCAAAGATATCCCTCTCATGCAACCCTGCAACCACAAAGCAAGAAGTCTCTTGTGTCCCCAACACACCTAATAGGTGCACTAGTTCGGCGAAGAGATAGTGAAATACAGGTGGTATGAGTAAGTAGTGGCAACAGCACCAGAAAAGTGCTTTGCCCGAACGATAAACAAGCGAGTAGTAACGCATCGGTAGTAACGCGGTAAAACAGTAAACAAGTAGCGATAGCGATATTTAGGAACAAGGCCTAGGGATTAGACTTTCACTAGTGGACACTCTCAACATTGATCACATAACGAGAATAGATAAATGCATACTCTACACTTTTGTTGGATGATGAACACATTGCGTAGGATTACACGAACCCTCAATGCCGGAGTTAACAAGCTCCACAATAATGCTCATATTTTAGTAACCTTTAGTGTAAGATAGATCAAAAGACTAAACCAAGTACTAGCATAGCATGCACACTTGTCACCTTCATGCATATGTAGGAGGAATAGATCACATCAATATTATCATAGCAATAGTTAACTTCATAATCTACAGGAGATCATAATCATAGCATAAACCAAGTACTAACACGGTGCACACACTGTCACCTTTACACACGTGCAAGAGGAATAGAACTACTTTAATAACTTTGCTAGAGTAGCACATAGATAAATTGTGATACAAACACATTGCAATCATAAAGAGATATAAATAAGCACCTCACTATGCCATTCATCGGTGAATAAGTATTCCGTGAAATATAGCCTAAGAGACCCACACGGTGCACACACTTGTCACCTTTACACACGTGGGACAAGGAGTCTCCGGAGATCACATAAGTAAAACTCACTTGACTAGCATAATGACATCTAGATTACAAGCATCATCATATGAATCTCAATCATGTAAGGCAGCTCATGAGATTATTGTATTGAAGCACATAGGAGAGAGATGAACCACATAGCTACCGGTACAGCCCCGAGCCTCGATGGAGAACTACTCCCTCCTCATGGGAGCAGCAGCGGTGATGAAGATGGCGGTGGGGATGGCAGCGGTGTCGATGGAGAAGCGTTTCGGGGGCACTTCCCCGCTCCGGCAGGGTGCCGGAACAGAGACTCCTGTCCCCCAGATCTTGGCTTCGCGATGGCGGCGGCTCTGGAAGGTTTTCCGTATCGTGGTTCTTCGGCTCAGGGTTTTCGCGACGGAGGCTTTATATAGGCGAAGAGGCGGCGTAGGAGGGTCGAAGGGGTGGCCACACCATAGGCTGGCGCGGCCGGGGCCCGAGCCGCGCCACCCTATCATGCCGGGCCCACAGGGCCCCCTCCGGCGGCTCTCGGGTGTTACTGGATGCTTCCGGTGAAAATAGGAACCTGGGTCTTGATTTCGTCCGATTCGAGAATATTCCGTTACTAGGATTTACGAAACCAAAAACAGCAAGAAAACAGCAATGGCACTTCGGCATCTTGTTAATAGGTTAGTTCCAGAAAATGCACGAATATGATATAAAGTGTGCATAAAACATGTAGGTATCATCAATAATATGGCATAGAACATAAGAAATTATCGATACGTCGGAGACGTATCAAGCATCCCCAAGCTTAGTTCTGCTCGTCCCGAGCAGGTAAAACGATAACAAAGATAATTTCTGAAGTGATATGCCATCATAACCTTGATCATACTATTTGTAAACATATGTAGTGAATGCAGCGATCAAAACAATGGTAATGACATGAGTAAACAAGTGAATCATAAAGCAAAGACTTTTCATGAATAGTACTTCAAGACAAGTATTAATAAGTCTTGCATAAGAGTTAACTCATAAAGCAATAAATCAAAGTAAAGGTATTGAAGCAACACAAAGGAAGATTAAGTTTCAGCGGTTGCTTTCAACTTGTAACATGTATATCTCATGGATAATTGTCAACATAGAGTAATATAACAAGTACAATATGCAAATATGTAAGAATCAATGCACAGTTCACACAAGTGTTTGCTTCTTGAGGTGGAGAGAGATAGGTGAACTGACTCAACATAAAAGTAAAAAGAATGGTCCTTCAAAGAGGAAAGCATCGATTGCTATATTTGTGCTAGAGCTTTTATTTTGAAAACATGAAACAATTTTGTCAACGGTAGTAATAAAGCATATGAGTTATGTACATTATATCTTACAAGTTGCAAGTCTCATGCATAGTATACTAATAGTGCCCGCACCTTGTCCTAATTAACTTGGACTACCGGATCTTTGCAATGCACATGTTTTGACCAAGTGTCACAATGGGGTACCTCCATGCCGCCTGTACAAAGGTCTAAGGAGAAAGCTCGCATTTTGGATTTCTCGCTTTTGATTATTCTCAACTTAGACATCCATACCGGGACAACATGGACAACGAGATAATGGACTCCTCTTTAATGCATAAGCATGTGGCAACAATTATTATTCTCATATGAGATTGAGGATATATGTCCAAACTGAAACTTCCACCATGAATCATGGCTTTAGTTAGCGGCCCAAAGTTCTTCTCTAACAGTATGCATGCTCCAACCATGAAGGTGGTAGATCTCTCTTGCTTCGGACAAGTCGGACATGCATAGCAACTCACATGATATTCAACAAAGAATAGTTGATGGCGTCCCCGAAGCATGGTTATCGCACAACAAGCAACTTAATAAGAGATAAAGTGCATAAGTACATATTCAATACCACAATAGTTTTTAAGCTATTTGTCCCATGAGCTATATATTGCAAAGGTGAATGATGGAATTTTAAAGGTAGCACTCAAGCAATTTACCTTGGAATGGCGGATAAATACCATGTAGTAGGTAGGTATGGTGGACACAAATGGCATAGTGGTTGGCTCAAGTATTTTGGATGCATGAGAAGTATTCCCTCTCGATACAAGGTTTAGGCTAGCAAGGTTATTTGAAACAAACACAAGGATGAACGGTACAACAAAACTCACATAAAAGACATATTGTAAACATTATAAGACTCCATACCGTCTTCCTTGTTGTTCAAAACTCAATACTAGATGTTATCTAGACTCTAGAGAAACCAAATATGCAAACCAAATTAGCAAGCTCTAAGTATTTCTTCATTAATGGGTGCAAAGTATATGATGCAAGAGCTTAAACATGAGCACAACAATTGCCAAGTATCAAATTATCCAAGACATTATAGCAATTTACTACATGTATCATTTTCCAATTCCAACCATATAACAAATTAACGAAGAAGAAACTTCGCCATGAAAATATGAGTAGAGCCTAAGGACATATTTGTCCATATGCTACAGCAGAGCGTGTCTCTCTCCCATAAAGTGAATGCTAGGATTCATTTTATTCAAACAAAACAAAAACAAAAACGAACCGACGCTCCAAGCAAAGTACATAAGATGTGACGGAATAAAAATATAGTTTCAGGGGAGGAACCTGATAATGTTGTCGATGAAGAAGGGGATGCCTTGGGCATCCCCAAGCTTATATGCTTGAGTCTTCTTAGAATATGCAGGGGTGAACCACCGGGGCATCCCCAAGCTTAGAGTTTTCACTCTCCTTGATCATAGTATATCATCCTCCTCTCTTGACCCTTGAAAACTTCCTCCACACCAAACTCGAAACAAACTCATTAGAGGGTTAGTGCATAATCAAAAACTCACATGTTCAGAGGTGACACAATCATTCTTAACACTTCTGGACATTGCTCAAAGCTACTGGAAGGTAATGGAACAAAGAAATCCACCCAACACAGCGAAAGAAGCAATGCGAAATAAAAGGCAGAATCTGTCAAAACAGAACAGTCCGTAAAGACGAATTTTAAAAGGGCACCGGACTTGCTCAAATGAAAATTCCCAAATTTAATGAAAGTTGCGTACATATCCGAGGATCACTCACGTAAATTGGTATAATTTTCTGAGTTACCTACAGAGAATTAGACCCAGATTCGTGACAGACAAAGAAATCTGGAACTGCGCAGATAATCCAAATCTAGTATTTACTTTACTATCAAAGACTTTACTTGGCACAACAAAACATAAAACTAAGATAAGGAGAGGTTGCTACAGTAGTAAACAACTTCCAAGACACAAATATAAAACAAAGTACTGTAGCAAAATAAACACATGGGTTATCTCCCAAGAAGTTCTTTCTTTATAGCCATTAAGATGGGCTCAGCGAGTTTTAATGATGCACTCGCAAGAAATAGTATTTGAGGCAAAAGAGAGCATCAAGAGGCAAATTCAAAACACATTTAAGTCTAACATTCTTCCTATGCATAGGAATCTTGTAAATAAACAAGTTCATGAAGAGCAAAGTAACAAGCATAGGAAGATAAAACAAGTGTAGCTTCAAAAATTTCAGCACATAGAGAGGCATTTTAGTAACATGAAAATTTCTACAACCATATTTTCCTCTCTCATAATAACTTTCAGTAGCATCATGAGCAAACTCAACAATATAACTATCACATAAAGAATTCTTATCATGAGTCTCATGCATAAAATTATTACTCTCCACATAGGCATAGTCAATTTTATTAGTAATAGCGGGAGCAAATTCAACAAAGTAGCTATCATTATTATTCTCATCATCAAATATAGGAGGCATAGTATTATCAAAGAAAATTTTCTCCTCAATGCTTGGGGGACTAAAAAGATCATGAAAACCAGCTTCCCCAAGCTTAGAACTTTCTACATTATTATCAACAATGGTGTTCAAAGCGTTCATACTAATATTACTACCAAGCATGCAAATAAGATTCCATAGGCTTTTTAATTTTCGCATCAAACAATCCATGTTTTAAATCAGGAAATAGAATAAGAAGCTCATTGTTGTCCATTATGCCAAACTAGTGTAAACAAGAAACAAAAAGATGCAATTGCAGGATCTAAAGGAAATAGCTTCGAGCACAAACACAATGGCGCCGGAAAAGTGCTCGTTACTCGGAACCGGAGTATGAGTGCCTTTTTACCTTTCCTCCCCGGCAACGGCGCCGGAAAAGTGCTTGATGTCTACGGGAGCTTCTATTCTTGTAGACAGTGTTGGGCCTCCAAGAGCGAGAGGTTTGTAGAACAACAGACAAGTTTCCCTTAAGTGGATTACCCAAGGTTTATCGAACTCGGGGAGGAAGAGGTCAAAGATATCCCTCTCATGCAACCCTGCAACCACAAAGCAAGAAGTCTCTTGTGTCCCCAACACACCTAATAGGTGCACTAGTTCGGCGAAGAGATAGTGAAATACGGGTGGTA
>NC_061512.1:83735881-83840923 GCF_022539505.1 Lolium rigidum | reverse complement strand
AGGGAGTCAAGGAACACGTGAAGGTTGTTGGTGGCGGAGCGTAGTGCAGCGCAAGCACCAGGGATTCCGGCGCCAACGTGGAACCCGCACAACACAATCAAAGTACTTTGCCCCAACGTAATAGCTGAGGTTGTCAATCTCACCGGCTTGCTGTAAACAAAGGATTAGATGTATAGTGTGGATGATGATGATTGTTTGCGAAGAACAGTAAAGAACAGAGTTTGCAGTAGATTGTATTTCAGATGTAAAGAATGGACCGGGGTCCACAGTTCACTAGTGGTGTCTCTCCCATAAGATAGAGAGATGTTGGGTGAACAAATTACAGTTGGGCAATTGACAAATAAAGAAGGCATAACAATGCACATACATATATCATGATGAGTACTATGAGATTTAATCAGTGGCATTACGACAAAGTACATAGACCGCTATCCAAAGCATGCATCTATGCCTAAAAAGTCCACCTTCAGAGTTATCATCCGAACCCCTTCCAAGTATTAAGTTGCAAACAACATGTACAATTGCATTAAGTATGGTGCGTAATGTAATCAACACAAATATCCTTAGACAAAGCATTGATGTTTTATCCCTAGTGGCAACAAGACATCCACAACCTTAGAACTTTCTCGTCATCGTCCTGCATTCAATGGAGGCATGAACCCACTATCGAGCATAAATACTCCCTCTTGGAGTCACAAGTGTCAACTTGGCCGAGCCTCTACTAGCAACGGAGAGCATGCAAGAACATAAACAACATATATGATAGATTGATAATCAACTTGACATAGTATTCAATATTCATCGGATCCCAACAAACACAACATGTAGCATTACGGATAGATGATCTTGATCATGATAGGCAGCTCACAAGATCTAACATGATAGCACAATGAGGAGAAGACAACCATCTAGCTACTTCTATGGACCCATAGTCCAGGGGTGAACTACTCACACATCGATCCGTAGGCGATCATGGTGATGAAGAGACCTCCGGGAGATGATTCCCCTCTCCGGCAGGGTGCCGGAGGCGATCTCCTGAATCCCCCGAGATGGGATTGGCGGCGGCGGCGTCTCTGGAATGTTTTCCGTATCGTGGCTCTCGGTACTGGGGTTTTCGCGACGAAGGCTTTAAGTAGGCGGAAGGGCAGAGTCGGGGGCGTCACGAGGGGCCCACACGCTAGGGCGGCGCGGGCCCAGCCTTGGCCGCGCCGCCTTAGTGTGTCGGCGCCCCGTGGCCCCACTTCGTTTCTCCCTCGGTCTTCTGGAAGCTTCGTGGAAAAATAAGACCCTGGGCGTTGATTTCGTCCAATTCCGAGAATATTTCCTTTGTAGGATTTCTGAAACCAAAAACAACAGAAAACAAAGAATCGGCTCTTCGGCATCTCGTCAATAGGTTAGTGCCGTAAAATGCATAATAATGACATAAAGTGTGTATAAAACATGTGAGTATCATCATAAAAGTAGCCTGGAACATAAGAAATTATAGATACGTTTGGGACGTATCAGCCTACGCCCATCGCGCAGAACATCGACCCCGCTGCGGCTCAAGCTGAACTGGAGGCGCAGCGGCAGAAGCTGCTCTCCGGCGCGGCAAACATCGTCAAGGCCCAGCAAGAGCTCAACCTAACCCTACATGGGTATAACGCTGCCCGTGGCTTTGCTTCTATTAGCGCGAACCATGCTAGAGTAGCGGGAAACCGGCTTTAGGGTCGCAACCTAGAGCAGGATCTGCGCCGGGAAGTTCTTTCCGGTAAAAGTATGTCGGTATCTTTGAGCATGGTAGAAAAACCTAAGTACAGCAGTCCGGATAAAACCATAAAAGCTGCTAGGGCTGCAGTAAAGATGTGTGACTCACTTTCAGGGAGGCTTTGGCAAAACAGCAAGATCGAGTAAGAGAGTTGCTTGATATGATTGAGGCACAAAATGGAGCTAACTCGCATCAACAAAGCGGCTCTAGCGTCAAAATCGGTTCGCTCGACAAGAAATGCCGGAAGCAAGTCACATGGGCAGGCATCGCCCCCCATCCGACATGTAAGAGAAAATGATGCGAATGCACAACAGATGACTGTGTACGATCCGGTTCTGGCCGGAAAACAACAAGCCGGGCAACACGATGCCGGTAGAAAAAGCCAAGGGGCAGGTCGTGGCTATGCCGGAAATGGATACGCCGGAAACGCTTATGCCGGTAAAGGAGAAACCGGGCAAAATTATCGAGCGGTAAGAGCAGCTTATGCTGTGTAGGAAATGCTTCCTCCAAGGTATCGACAGGGAAAGGCCACGGTACTGGAACGTTACGATGAAGCCGATTCCAGAATGGAAAGAGTTTACCGGAACCCATTGGGAGAACGTGTTGGAGAAAGGTGCCTGCCAGATCGGGATAGGCATAGGCTGGACAGAGTATATCTTTCCGAAATGATCGAGGCAGAGGGTCCTCCGGGTCCAAAGTGCTTTCGCCCGCGGATCATGAGAGAAGAACCACCAGTGCGCAACTTTTAGTTGCCACGTGACACAAAAACATACGATGGCACCACGAAGCCGGAAGATTGGCTCGCGGACTATGTGACAGCAGTATACGTCGCTGGAAGCGGAGGAACCGCAGCTGGCGGAGGAAACCGGCGCTGGGTCGTGAGAATCATACCGTCCTTCCTGATAGGACCGGCACGTATTTGGCTTAACAACTTGCCAAAGGGGAGCATAAATGGCTGGCTTGAATTTCAGGAAGCTTTTGTGAGCAATTTCAGCAGCACATACCACAGGCCAAACAGACCGCAGCAGCTCGCCTTGTGCCAGCAGTGCGAGAATGAAACAGACCAGGATTAACTAACCCGGTGGAACTCCACAAGGAACTCCTGTGAAGGAGTGATAGAAGCGCAAGCTATTGCTTGGTTCTGCAATGGATGCCGGAGAGGCTCACCGCTGTGGCAGAAGCTAAATCATGCCAACCACTTTGGCTGAGATGATCCGGGTGCCAGATAGCTATGCGTTGGGAGATCCGATGCAAGCGGCAGTCCAGGCTGAACCGGTGCAAAGGAGTCAACCGCGCCAAGATCAGTACCGGAACAACCACCACAACAAAAGAGGGGAGGACTTTTCGGATCGGAGGTATGGGATGCAACAAGTGGCCGTAGTGCAGGACAATTCCGGCGCTGGCGGAAGCCAAAGACAGAAAACCGGATCGCAGTCGTGGGCGGGTCCGAAGAAACAATGGATTGATAAGAAACCGTGGCAAGATCAGGACAAATACACCATGGAATCCGCTATGGACCAACCGTGCCGTTGGCACACGCCGAATCCGGCAAGGCTGGCGAACCACTTAACGAAAGATTGTTACTAGACCAAGAGGTTGATGGAGAGAGGCATTATGAAAGATGCCAGAGACCAAGGTTTCGAAAAGCTACCGCCGCCACCACCGCTTACCGGGGCAAACGCGCAACCGGTTTACGCTCAGCCAAACCGGCCGCATCAGCAAGAAGTTCATCAGGTGGCACAAGGTAATAATCAAGCTCCACCGCCTACACCTTTGGGCCGGAACGTTTACCATGATCCGGATCTGTGCTGTGTTGTGTTCGTAACAGAGCCGAGGGACCGGCAAAGTGTGCATCGCCGTTCCATGGAAGTGAACGCGGTGGTACCGGCAGTACCAAAGTACATGCTATGGTCAGATCAGGAACTGAGTTGGTCGTTCAAAGATCATCCAAAAGTGATACCTAACCCGGGCGGATATGCTCTGGTGGTGGACCCAATCATGCATGGCCCATCATCGCTGAGTCCAGTTCAGCAAGGTGCTGGTGGACAATGGGAACATCATAAACATCATGTACCGGCACACCATGCAAACGCTTGGCATAACACCAAACATGCTGGAACCAACACACACCACTTTCCATGGCATCGTGCTAGGACTGTCCTGTTCGCCGATGGGAAAGGTCCGGTAGATGTGCTGTTTGGAGGGCGTGACAATTGTCGCGTTGAAAACATTCTGTTCGAGGTGGTTGACCTTGACAGCCCCTACCATGCGCTGCTTGGGAGACCGGCACTGGCAAAATTCATGGCCTCCACTCATACCGCATACCTCAAGATGAAGATGTCGGCACCCAAAGAACCCTTAACTGTGGTTGGAAACTACAAAGTGTCGCTCGAAACCGCGTCCGCCGGATCAAATCTGGCCGAATCGCTAGTGATAGCGGAAGAAAAAGGGAGAATTCAAACCGCAGTTACGCTGGCTCAATCTTCCCAGCTAAACTTAGCGGCAATGAGTGGTAACTTGGGCACACCGGCTTTCAAGCCAACCAAGGAGACAAAGGGCATCGTGCTGGATCCGGCTTACCCAGAGCGCACCGTTCGTATCGGTGCCGGCCTGAGTGAGGCATAGGAAAGCGCGCTCGTCAACTTCCTCCGTGAGAATCGGAACATCTTCGCTTGGTATACTGATGACTTGGTGGGTGTGCCAAGGGAGTTGGCTGAGCACTCTCTGAATGTCCGGAAGGATGCGAAGCCGGTAAGACAACCTTTGCGCCGGTTTGCTAAAGACAGGAGGAAAATCATTGGTGAGGAGGTAACAAAGTTGCTGGTTTCCGGTTTCATCGTGGAAGTGATACACACTGAGTGGTTGGCCAATCCGGTGCTGGTCGAGAAGATGAAGGATGAGGACCCCAAGGCCATGGAAGCATGGCGCATGTGCATCGACTACACCAACCTGAGCAAGGCCTGTCCTAAAGATCCATTCCCTCTACCCCAGATTGATCAACTGATAGATTCCACTGCCGGTTGTGAACTGTTGTCTTTCCTGGATGCCTATTCCAGTTTCCACCAAATTCCCTTGAAAAAGAAGGATCAAATAAAAACTGCGCTCATTACCCCGCACGGGGCTTATTGCTATGTCACTATGCCTTTTGGTTTGCGCAACGCTGGTGCAACGTATCAGCGCTACATGCAAAAATGCCTTCATGATCAAATCGGTAAAAATGTGCAAGTCTATGTGGACGATGTGGTGATAAAAATGAACGTAAAAGATACCTTAATCGATGACCTAAGGCAAACATTTGACAACTTGCGAAGGTTCCGGAAGAAACTTAATCCGGCAAAATGCACCTTCGGCGTTCCCGTCGGAAAGCTACTCGGTTTCCTAGTGTCAAGCCGCTGTATCGAGGTGAATCCGGTAAAAATCTGGGCCATTGAAAGAATGACGGTGCCTCAGGACCTCAAGGACGTACAGAAGTTTACCGGAAGCTTGGTGTCGCTAAGCCGGTTCATAAGCCGATTGGGAGAAAAGGCTTTGCCGCTCTATGCCTTAATGAAAAAATCCGACACTTTCGTCTGGACACCTCAGGCAGACGCAGCGTTCAGAGAGCTAAAGAAAATGCTAGCCACAACACTGGTGTTGGCTTCACCTTTGGAAAGGGAACCCATGCTGCTTACATAGCTGCAACAAACCGGGTTGTGAGCGTTGTGGTTGTGGTAGAAAGAGAAGAGGAAGGAAAAACCGTGTAGAGGCCGGTATACTACCTGAGCGAGGTGCTCTCCCTCTCAAAGCAAAACTACCCGCACTTCCAAAAAATGGCATATGGTGTGTTCATGGCCGCTACAAAGCTCAAGCACTAGTTTGAGGAGCACCCGATGAAAGTGGTGAGCGAGGCACCTATCTCGGACATCATCTGCAACAAAGATGCTAGCGGCAGGATTGCTAAATGGGCGATTCAGCTGTCACCCTACGTACCGGTATATATAGAAGGGATGCCATAAAATCACAAGCTTTGGCAGATTTCCTGGTTGATTGGGCGGAGATGCAATACAAGCCTCCCAAGCCGGAAATAGAGTACTGGAAGATGCACTTTGATGGATCCAAACTCAAGGAAGGTCTAGGTGCATGAGTGATTCTCACCTCACCAAAGGGGGATCACTTGCGGTATGTTCTGCAGATACACTTCAGGGCATCGAACAATGTCGCTGAGTACAAAGCTCTAGTTCATGAGCTCAAGGTTGCAAAAGAAATCGGTGTACACCGGATCATTTGCTACGGCGATTCAGATCTAGTGGTACAACAGTGTTCCAGAGATTGGGATGCGAAAGATGCCAACATGGCCGCATACCGGTTTCATGTGCAAAAGATTGCCGGATTCTTCGAGGGATGTGAATTTCACCATGTGCCGCGAGCAGAAAACGAAGCCGCGGATACGCTCTCAAAGTTGGGCTCGTCTAGGCAAGAAATTCCTTCTGGAATAGCCTTGGCTCACCTAAGGGTTCCATCAATCAAACCGAGTCCGGAATCTGAGTCAATTTTTGTACCGGAGTCACACATTGTGCCGATGGACATCGACGGAGGAAACCCGGGGACTGCTGCAACTAACCCGGGGACTTCAGGATTGAAACCGGAGGAAACCATGGTGGTGGACTACCAGAAAATTGATGTGCCAGTTTTTCTGGTTCAGGAAGCACCAACTTGGGTAAAACCTATTAAGGAATTCCTGATCAACGGTGGCTTACCGATAGATGAAGTAGAATCGAGGAGGATTCAGAGAAGATCCAAGGCCTATACCATCATCAATGGGGAGATGTACAAACGAAGCGTTACCGGTGTCCTCCAGCGATGTGTGGAACCGGAGGAAGGGAAAGAGATGCTCCTAGAGATTCACCAAGGGGAGTGTGGACACCATGCTTCATCCAGAGCGTTGGTGACTAAAGTGTTCCGGCATGGGTTCTACTGGCCCACTGCCTTGGAAGATGCTGAGGACTTAGTCCGGAAATGCAACGGGTGCCAGAGGTACGCCAAGAAAAATCATACCCCAGCATCCGGTTTAAAAACAATACCGATCACTTGGCCATTCGCTGTTTGGTTCCTGGACATGGTTGGCCCATTCAAAACGGCAAGAGGAAGCATGACACACATCCTGGTAATGGTGGATAAGTTCACCAAATGGCTTGAGGTTAAGCCAATTGCAAAGTGCGATGGGCACACTGCTGTGAAATTCTTGAAGGACGTAATTATGCGGTATGGATACCCGCATAGTATCATAACTGACAACGGAACGAACTTTGCTCAAGGAGAGTTTAAGTGGTTCTGTGATGACAACAATATCCGGTTGGATGTGTGCTCAATAGCGCACCCACAGGGCAATGGCCAAGTGGAAAGAACAAATGCTCTCGTGCTTTCCGGTATCAAACCGAGGCTTATCGAGCCGCTTGAAAAAACGCCAGGATGTTTGGCTTGATGAACTACCATCAGTGATGTGGAGCATAAGAACCACACCAAACCGGTCTACATACACACCATTCTTCATGGTATATGGAGCAGAAGCGGTCATACCAACCGACATCATCCATGACTCACCATGAGTCCAACTCTATACCGAAGAAGAGGTAATAGAGGCCCGAGAAAATGATGTGGACTTGCTCGAGGAACAAAGAGAGCTGGCTTTGGCAAGATCGGCCATATACCAGCAAAACCTCAGACGCTATCATAGCCAGAAGGTTAACCCGAGAGTGTTCCGGGAAGGAGACCTGGTGCTACGCCTAGTGCAGCGCACTGAAGGGCGGCACAAACTCTCACCTCCGTGGGAAGGACCTTTCATTGTGAGCAAGGCTCTGCACAATGATGCCTATTACTTAATTGACGCACATGAATACAAGAAAGGCAAGAGGGACAGGTCCGAGAAGAAACCAAGCGCCCGTGGAACATAGCGTTGCTTCGTCCTTTCTATTCCTGAAGATGTGATGTAAGGCGTTCAGTTTTTAACCTTATTTGCTATGAATGAAGATGTCGGCACCTCGAATGAGTCTCGGGGACTGCCTCTACCGGAATCGCATGTAATATGTTTATTTTTTCTGTATACCGGTTTGGTTGTTGGAAGCATTTCTTTCCGGTTTAGTAACATGCTAAACCTAAAGGAGTCTTCGACTTAGCTGCTATCCGAAACCCGGCTTCATGGCAAGCAAGATAAACCGGAAGGTCCTAAGCACGTGAAAAACGAAAAAGAAACCAAAAACAAACAAACTGAGAAAAATCTAACTAACCCTAGTTATACCGGTTTTTTGTGAAACATTTCGATTCCTTTCTAAGTTCGAGAAAATGCTAGCTTGGCAAAAGAACTTTGCGCTCAAACGTAAAAACACCCAAAAAGAGGTAGACAGAGCCAGAGCAAAAGAACCAAGTGTGCATCAGATTGAATTCAGGAATGAATCCGGAATCTTCACCGTGCAAGATAAGAGCGGAACAAAACAAGCAAGTGTAAACCACATAATACCAGATTGCATATATGCTTAAAGTGTTTTAGCATGCAACCTAAAGACTACTTAGTCTTCACCACCAAAAGGACTTAATGTTTTACACTTCCACCCCGGCATACCGGGGGCAAATTTAACAGACACTGTTTTTGAGGCAACACAGGATCAGGGGGTCTGGTAAAGCGGAGCGGAGTCTTCCGAGGCATGTTGGGGGTTCACAGGGGCTTGTGCTTCTGGGGCAGCGGGAGCTGGCTCTAGGGCACTGGCAGCAAGCTCTTCACGCGCTTCCGCTTCAGCCTCGCCTTCGCCTTCTCCGGCTTCCTCATCCTCCTCCTCTTCATCGTCGGCAAAGACCTCCTTGAGGTTAGCCGGAGGAGGGATGAAGTCGCTGGTGGTGGCGTAGCTGGCGATTTCGTAAGCCCTGGCGCGGCATGCAGCACCCTTCGCTGGATCTTTGTTGGTAGGGGCGTCGTCGCGCATGCTGTGCAATGTGTCCAGATCTAGGCCTTCGTACCAAGAGCACACAAAGCGGAGTGCAATGTCGGCTCCGGCACGAGCGGAAGAGTGGCGCCACTCGCTTAGCCGCCGGCTGCTTTCTTGAAGGAGACGCTCAACGATGACTTGGCTGTGCTCCGGAATAGCTTCGCCGGGCCAGAAGCTCTTGAACACAGCGATGGCGGCATCCGGCAGTAGGCCCAGGGTCCAGTCAACGGCGCGCATGTGGCTGATCCTGCTGAGCAGCGCGGTGAGGTAGTCCTTGGCAGTCCAGGGGAGATTGGCGTCAACTACGTCCTCAACCCGGCCCTTGGCGACATCAGTTTCAGCGCGCTGCTGCGAGTTCGGAAAGAGCTCTAGGCAAGATTTAAAAAGGAAAGTGTAAGAACAAGCCGGTAAGAACAATCCGGTGAAAAGGAATAAACTTATCGGTGAAAACTCAAAAGCTTATAAGCAAGAGAACAGCGCGAACTTACTGATAGCCTTGGCGTCGGTGTCTTTAATCATATCCTCGACATTGGTCAGGTAACCCTGAACCGACTCAAGGTGCTCCTTTCCGTCCTGCAGCTGCTTCTGCGCCTCCTTCAGCTCTTGGCGAAGCTGCCCCTCAGTCTCGACAAGCTGCCTCCGGGTTTCTTCAACCTGGGCGTTGCCGGCGCTGATGGCTGCCTTCAAGGCCTTGGCGTGCTCAGACCCAGCCTGGATCAGTTGATCCTTCAGCTTGGCGGTTTCTTCCCGCTAGGCCTGGAGCTCGCGCTGGTGCTTGGCGGCAAGATCATCCTTGGCAGCTACAATCCGGAAAGCATGGATTTAGTAAAAAAAGATTACAAGTGAAAAACAAACCGGTTAGCGCGGCTTACCCTTAAGCGCAGCGACTTGGGGGGCGAGGTCCTCCGCGGGGGCTTCCTGCAGAACAACTGCACAAAAGAAACTAGTTGTTAGAATGTGATAAAGATAGATACCGGTACAAAAGAGTGATACGTCCAATTTGCATCACTATTTTATATCATAATTTGCTGTTATTCATTGATATATTTCATATTGGGACACAATACTTATGTTATTTCATCTATTTTGCATGTTTCATGATTATTTGGAGATCGAGCACCGGAGCCAGGATTCTCGCTGGAAAAAGCACCGTCGAGATGCAATATTTCGGAAGATCAACTCGTGGAAGGCAGCTTTACCAAAAATCCTATTTTTCCGGATGACGGAGGAAGCCGGAAGGGGAGCCAGCTGGACCCGGGGTGGGCCCACACCATAGGGTGGCGCGGCCCATGGCTCCGGCCGCGCCACCATGTGGTGTGGTGCCCCTCGGCCTCTTTCGCCTCCTTTTCTTCGCGAAACCCTTCGTCCCGAAGACCTAAGCCGAGAGGAATCCTCACGAAGGGTTATAGCCGCCTCGCGGGGCGGAGAACACCGAGAGAGAAAGAGCTCTCCGGCGGGCAGGAATCCGCCGGGAAATTCCCTCCCGGAGGGGGAAATCGACGCCATCGTCACCGCCATCGAGCTGGACATCATCTCCATCACCATCATCATCATCTCCACCATCATCACCGCCATCTCCACCGCTGGACATCATCACCGCTGTAGCAATTTGGGTTTGATCTTGATTGTTTGATAGGGGAAACTCTCCCGATACTGATTTCTACTTGTTGTTGATGCTATTGAGTGAAACCATTGAACCAAGGTCTATGTTCAGATTGTTATTCATCATCATATCACCTCTGATCATGTTCCATATGATGTCTCGTGAGTAGTTCGTTTAGTTCTTGAGGACATGGGTGAAGTCTAAATGTTAGTAGTGAACTATGGTTGAGTAATATTCAATGTTATGATATTTAAGTTGTGGTGTTATTCTTCTAGTGGTGTCGTGTGAACGTCGACTACACGACACTTCAACATTTATGGGCCTAGGGGAATGCATCTTGTACTCGTTTGCCAATTGCGGGGTTGCCGGAGTGACAGAAACCTAAACCCCCGTTGGTATATCGATGCAGGAGGGATCGCAGGATCTCGGAGTTTAAGGTCTGTGGTTAGATTTATCTTAATTACTTTCTTGTAGTTGCGGATGCTTGCAAGGGGTATAATCACAAGTATGTATTAGTCCTAGGAAGGGCGGTACATTATCATAGGTTCACCCACACAACACTTATCAAAACAATGAAGATTAATCAACTGTATGTAGCGAAAGCACTAGACTAAAATCCCGTGTGTCCTCGAGAACGTTTGGTTATTATAAGTAAACAAACCGGCTTGTCCTTTGTGCTAAAAAGGATTGGGCCACTCACTGCAATTATTTCTCTCGCATTTTACTTACTCGTACTTTATTCATCTGTTACATCAAAACCCCCTGAATACTTGTCTGTGAGCATTTACAGTGAATCCTTCATCAAAACGGCTTGTCAACACCTTCTGCTCCTCGTTGGGATCGACATTCTTACTTATCGAAGATACTACGATACACCCCCTATACTTGTGGGTCATCAAAGAGGCCGGTGGTTCAGGCAAACCTTGGCACTGGCTGTGCTCGAGCTTGAGGGCGGAGAACGCCTCGTTGAGGCCTTGGTGCTCCCACATCAGCTCCTCGAAGATCTTCTTGCGGTTGTCCAGCATGCTCTGCAGAAAGGAAAACAATATAAGCTATGCCGGTTTCTTAGTTTCACGCTAAGTACTGCGTGCCTAACCCGAAACTCGGGGACTAGCTATGCCGGTTTCTTGCAGTTTCGTGCTAAGTACTGCGTGCTTAACCCGAAACACGGGGACTAGCTATGCCGGTTTCTTGCAGTTTCGTGCTAAATAGTTCGTGCTTAACCCGAAACACGGGGACTAGCTATGTCGGTTTCTTGCAGTTTCGCGCTAAATAGTTCGTGCTTAACCCGAAACACGGGGACTAGCTACGCCGGTTTTTTGAGGAAAGTTTGCAAGTTTTCTAAGGAAGTTTCACGCCAAGTACTGCGTGCTTAACCCGAAACTCGGGGACTGAGGATGTACCTACGAGTTCTGAAAGATAAAAAGGTTTCGGTATAAAGAAAGAATGCAAGTTCCGGAAAGATATCTTAGCACCACGTTGCCGTTGGCATCGTGCCAGGCGTTCTCGAACTCCTTCACCGCGGCTTTAAGCCGGCTGAAGTGCTGCACCGTGGAGCGGGGGCGGCGTGCGTCGAACTTCGGCTTGCCGTCCTTCCCAACACCAAGGGTGGCGTCGGTAAGGCCAGCGAGATTCTAGCACTCCACCAGCTGCTGCAGCGCGCCCAAGGAAGCGCCGCCGCGGGTCAGCTCCACGACTCGGCCAAGTTGAGCGGCATCCTTCTCACCGGCGGCCACGGCGGCGCTCCCGGTATGAAGGACCAAGCTCTGGGCCTGAGACTGGGCCTGAGAGCTGGACGCAGGCGCGGTCGCGGCCTTGACCGCTGCGGTTAGCTGCTCCGCGGTCACCATCGCGCCCTCTGGCGGGTCCTGGAGCGGCGTAGTAGGAGCTTTGCCGGTAGCCGTCGGCGTCGGAGCCGCTGCGCTTTTGGCCGGCGGAGGCATGGCTCCGGAAGCCTTGGAGGGGGAAGCGGTGTTCTTCTTATTTTTCTTTTCTTGGACGGGCGGAACCAGAGGTTCCGACCGCCTGGCAATATCTGAACCGGCGCCCATGTCGCTGGCACCGATATCTTGGTAATCTGGAGGGGAGAAAAATTCCTCCTCCGAGCGGGAATTGGTCGGTTTAGGGGCCGCGCGCCCCGAACTTGTATTGCCTCCCCGAAGGGAGGATGGAGATTTGCCGGCACCAGAAGGTACCTGACTTTGATGAGGAGGAGTGGCTCTCCTGGCATCAGCAGGGATCTCCGGCCTCATTTCGGGCGCGCTCCTGGTAAATTCCAGGGCGGCTCTGAGAAAGAAAAAGGCGAGGTTAGCCGCGAGAACGGAAAGATACAAAGTCAGAGTCCAAGAGAAAGTTGAGATGGTTTTTACCCGGAGGAGGTCGGGATCTAGTTCTTCTGCTTCCGCCCAAGGGGCCCAAGGCCGGACTTCTTCACCCTCTTAGCAGGGGGAGCCATGCTGGGACCAGCATCTGCCGCCAGCTCCGGTGTCTTCCGGACGCGGGCAGCCTGGGCCCTGACCCTGCTCTCCCATTCCGGGCCCACCTTGGTGGCGATGGGCGTCACATTTTCCTGGATCTGAGGGTTCCGGTCAGCTAGATCTGGTTTCACAAAGAAAAGTTTATAAGTCCGGGAAAGCGGATAAAATACCTCAAGGACGAGAAGATCATCACCGCTGCCGTAACCATTGTCCACATGTGAGGCAGAAGAGTTTCCGGAGCGCGGGGTGTGGGTCTGACCCATTTTGTGCTTGTTCGCAACTCGACATAAGGATCCGGATCCTCGTCGTCCCAGAACTAGCGTGAGGGTTCGAAAGATACCGGGACCTCGGCTGCGAAGCGGGGAAAGCGCTCTTGTACCTGAGAAAGACAAATTCAGTTTACAGTTCAAAAGTATACCGGAAACATTATTCCGGATTCCCAAATTCTTACTTCATCAGAAGGGGGGTTGCTGCGGCTAAGAGGTTGGTGGCCCCACTCCCAATTCGACGGCAGCTCAGTCCTGCAAATCTGTCGGGCCTTAAGAACCACGTCAGATTTGCGTATACCGAAGGTCGTGATCCTTGTCGGATCCCTCCGGCCTCGCATCTGGCCTATCTTGTGAGCGCGGCGCTGAAGGGGAAGCACCCGGCGCGAGATGAATGCACACACGATATCGTCAGAACTAATATCGGTGTCCCTGTTCAGTTCCCCCATCAACCGGATAATCCGGTTAGTTTCAACATGGGTGTTCTTGGGGTTGAACTTCCAGTTGGCGCGGGACGGAACACCGAGAACATAAGCCGGAAGATTTATGAAATCGACGGGGCTGAGGTTCCTGACGTAGAAGAAGGTTTGTTGCCATGACCGGCATGACTCCAAACCGGAGAATTTGTAGAAGGGGCTCTTCTGGCGGGGCGTAAGAATGCAAGCCCCGCACTGGACGACGGGCTTGGGGTTCAGAAGGTTTTTACCTTGGACCAAGTTGATCTGAAGGTTGTAAAAACGAGCAAAAGTATCTACAGTGGGAAGGAGGCCGATGAAACATAGGAGGAGAGGTAGAAGATGGCATTGCCGGGAAGGTGGTGAGGCTAAAGCTCATAGAAGTTAAGGAACTGGCGGAAGAAATCAGACGCCGGCAGGCCGAAGCCACGCTCAAAATGAGCGGCAAAGACCACAACCTCTCCCTCTTCGGGCGCGGGCTCCAGCTCGTCGCCAGGGATCCGGTACATCACCTGCTCCGGTATCCTCCTCGACCGATATAGCCAGTCAATCTCGGCTTGATTGACGTCGGAGCCTTTCTAGGCCCCGCGGGTGTAGCCCTTCGGGTTCGTATCGGAAGCTGGGCCAGAGTTGATGGCTTCTTGGCCTCGACCGGTATCTTCATCCGGCGCGCCGGATTCTTCGTCCATCCGTGTGAGCTTTTCTTTGAGCCCGTAGGATTCCTGCTCAACAGATTGTTATTCCCTCAAGGAAATCTCGGGAGATTCACTAAGTTGGGTGCCGCCGGAAAGCTGCCCCTCGCTTTCTTCGGAAGACATTTTCTGACTAAGTGTTGGACTGACTAAAAACAGGTTTCCCGAAAACTACTTCTTCCCGAAGATCTACGAGAGGAAGAAAAACGAAAAGAAAGGAAGGATAAATACCCTACTGCGCCAAGAATGAACAACATGAGCAAGGGAATGCGGGATCTGCGAGGCTGACCTGAGGGCGGCGGCGGAAACATTGAAGCTCGACGGAGTGAATACTTCGCCGGAGTTCGGCGAGGAGGCGGTCGATGGCGGCGAACGGCGAGGAAGAAGCAGATTCGGAGGTGCGTCCCTGGATCGAACGAGGACGCCGCGGCGCAATCTTGACCAAGAAGGAGAAGCGTGCTTCGCGGTGCGCTCCTGTGGACGTTCGCCGGAGAGCTTGGGCTTGACGATGAACGACGGCGGGGAGGGCTCGAGCGACGGAGTGTGAAGAGAGGAGTTGGGAGATGAAGTGAGAGCGTGGGGGGCGACGAGGAACCGTCGCGGCCTTAAATAGCAAAGGGAATCTTCGGCCAAAAAACCGCCTGGCCCGTGGCGCTTCGCTTCGTGGGCCGCCACGTGGCCCGATGGTACACGCGCCGCGGGAGGGTGCCACACGGAGGACCACACGGATCAGGAACGGCACATTAATTGCGCACGGGCACTATTAGAAAACAGCTTATCAGTGGCGCACCTGTTTTGCCAATCAGTGGCGCACTAGTGGTGCGCCACTAATATCACGCCACTGCTAACTTTTAGCAGTGGCGCACCACTAGTGCGCTATTGGTAAGTTATGTAGTAGTGGCGCACTAGGAGGTGCTCCACTAGTAAGCTGTATGATGCGCCACTGTTATAGAAATGAGGTGCGCTGCTGTAGCGTTAGGGTGCGCCACTGTTATTAAAATGAGGTGCGCTGCTGCGTAGCGTTAAGGTGCGCCACTACTACAAGAATAAAATAAAAAAATAAAAAAGCCCACATGGCCTGGCTGTGGCAGGCGGTGGACCCGAACAATAAAAAAGGCAGTGCTTCAGTGCTCCCTGAATAAATAAGAGTTTTTACAAGACCAAAATAAATACAACCATAGTTTCTATAATTTGCAGATAGGACCCTAAAAAAATAAAAAAGCAATCAAGTCCTTTTATGCAGGGGCTCGTCCTCGATCTGGTCAACGCCGGCGTTGTAGCAACCGCCAACGAGGTCCTCGATCTGAAACTGCTCGTGGCCGCGTCGACGCACTGGGGCACGATCTGCTCCTCGATCTGGTACTGCTCGTGCTCCTCCATCTGGCCGCCCGGGAGCTGCGCCTCGATCTGGTCCTGCAGCGCGCACAGCCGCGCGAGCCCGCAAGGAGCTCATCCGGGAAGGCGCCCGTGAGGCTGTTGTCGCGGAGGATGAGCACCTGCAGCGCGGCGAACGGCCGAGCGTGCAGGCACATCTCGATGATGCGGGCGCCGTCGGCGCTGCAGAGGACCCCGTCGAGTTGGCGCAGACGGGGAGGGAGGCGGCCCAGTTGATGCGCGCGCGGACGGCGCCCACCCCTGCGAGGAAGTCGAGCAGCGCCGCCCTGTCGGTGTCCGGCTCGGGCGCGGCGGCATCGTGCTGGCGCCGCGTGCGCGTGGTGGAGACTCGAGTCCGACGTCACCACCTGCCTCCACTACATCCTCCCCGGCCGCCCCCTCGTCTCCCACTCCCACCACGCCGCCCTCTCCGCGCTCCTTCCCCCGCCCCGCGAAGCCGCCGACCGCATCAGCGACCTCCCCGAGGGCCTCCTCCACAGCATCGTCTCCCGCCTCTCCACCAAGGACGACGCGCGCACCGCCGCGCTCTCCTGCCGCTGGCGCACCCTCTGGCTCTCCATCCCGTGCGGGGTCTAAGGGAGTGGGGAAGGGTTGGGCAGCTGCTGCTCGTGGTGCAGGGTCGGGCGTAGGTCGAGGTAGGAGATAGGGAATCCATGGATGGGCGGGGGATCTGCAGAGAGAAGTTGGAGCTTGTTGGGGGAGGAACTGCGGTGGGAGAGAGAAACTGGATCTTGCAGAAACTGGGTGGGAGAGAGAAACTGGATCTTGCAGAGATAAAGCACGAGACCACGTAGGAGTGGGTGGGCCCAAGCACTGCACGAAGCAGACGATGGGAAAGGCTCGCGCGCGGCATGCATGTGCAGTGGCCGGTGGCGCACGACTCTAGTGCGTTATTAATATGTGAGGTAGTGGCGCACCGCTTATGCATGCGCTATTGGCAATTATGTACTAGTGGAGCACCACTTTTTGGTGCGCCACTGCTATTTAAATAGTAATGGCGCACGTATATTTGGTGCGCCACTACTAACTTTACACTAATCTATAACCCAGTTTCGCACTTAGTAGTGGCGCATGACTATACTAGTGCGCCATTGGTAATTGACTACCAGTGGAGCACCACTGTGGCGCACCTGTCTAGTGGTGCGCCACTGATATCAATCTTACGGCTAGGCCTTTTCCTAGTAGTGGGGAGTCGAAGGACTTGACGCATGTCGCTGACAGACATAGACTTCGGGATATTCTCGACTTCGTCGAGGTGAACTTTAAAGACAAAGAAACCGGCGAAAAGAAGCCGGAGATGTTCAATGGAAGTTGTTTGGATAAGTGAGTTCGGCAAGGTGCCGGATGAGTTTAAATGGAAACCGGAAGAATTAATCCGGTACATTTTGAGAAGGAACCTGGCATGGCCTGTTGGAAAGATTCCGCCATGCTATACCAGCTTCGGGGACTAATTTCGGGGGGATGGCCCCCGGTAGGCCAAGAGTATGGCAAGTTTGCCATGTTTTGGTAATGTTAAACCGGATCACAAAGTGATCCGAAATCTAAAGTTAAGTTCAGCTAACCAGAGTTGGTACAAACCGGTATCCCCAGAGGGGTATACCAAAGTACTGGCTCTAAGAGGCAGTGGGGCTAAGTGCGATGGTACGGGAACCAGAGGTAAAGCTACCGGCAAACCGGAACCAGGGGTCACTGTAGCCTGTCGGCACTCTGGTCAAAGATTCTTTCGGGAGCTAGAGGACAAGGATGAGTGAAGCAAATCAGCTTTAAACGAAGCCCTAGCGCCAAAGCAAGATGATGACGTTAAAGATACCGGCGGAGGTCACCGCTCCTTGATTAAAGTCATAACCGGTGCCAACTGGGCCAAAGTAGCTTTATAAAGTAGCTTAGCTCATCCTAGATTTCATTAGGGTTTCTTGCCTTGTAAGCCACCATCTCCCCTATATAAGGAGAGGGGGCACACCCTTGCGCGGGAGGATCGATCAATAGAGAAGTTAGGATGTTCATCAGCGAGATAGGGAGGAAACTTGTACTCGTACATCTTCTACCTCTGGCCAAGGGTAAAGTTAAGGAATACATATCGGTTTCTTTCCATCTCCTTTCCCTGTTAACCAAACCCTCCCCTGGATCCTCTAGCGTACATTCGGCACCAACTTAAGCCATCCTATGGCATCTGTTGTTACACCACGATGACAGACCCCCAAACATCGCCGAATTTATCATTTAGGGGGCATGTTTTGTTCGTGTCGTGTTAGGGGGGCATCGCTCCTTAGCCGCGTCGCTCAAACAGAATTTTAGATTTTAAAAATTTAAGTGAAAAAACAGTTCAATTCATTCAAATTTGCTATATATTACATAGATTTGGACGAAATTCGATGAAATTTAAACCTAAACCCTACTCTAGTAGTATTTGCAGCAGCCAGAGGGATCGTAGTATTGGTGGAAGTTGTACATGTTATCGACGATGATGTCCTGCTTGCCGCACTCGTCGGGCTCATCGACGGTCTTTCCCTTCACCGCGCCGCTTGGCCCAGCTTCGCCGTCGTTGGTGAGGTCGACGAGAAGCACCCCAGCATCGCGAATGGACATGGCGATCGCCGCGTCGAGGTCACCCCTCCAGGCATCCTTGTCGTTCAACGACGCCATGCACGCTTCGCGGAAGCCTGGGCAGTCCTCAGGGTTATCGATGCTGGCGATGAGGCACTGCTGTAGGTCGTATTCCGCCAACTACGTGGCCTTCACGGCTTATTTCTCGTCATGCTTCTCCTTCACCTTCGGCTTCGAGATGATGAGGGCGCACCGGCACGCCTATGCTGCTGCCGCGCTGGTTCGCGGATGGTGACGCTGCTGCCGCCGCGTACTCCGACTCTTACTTCACTTCACGCTTCGGCACGCTGTACGGTGTAGCGCGGTGCGAGGAAGGCGTGGATCGCGCTGGCCCCGAGGAAGAAAAGTTCGAAGAGGACGAGTACGTCCTCCTCGGCTGCCAGCGCGCTGCGGCCGAAAGAGATGGTGGCGGCTAAGGCGGCATCTCCAGCCTTGGGGCACCGTTGTGGATGTCGTTGATGACATTCGGGAGGGTGCGCCCGGGAACGCCCCAGAAGCGGAGGCGTCCCTCCCTGTTCCAAGTGTTCCTCCGACCGACGAGGCCATCGGTGCTGCTCATCTCGACATCGTGCTGCGCCTGGAAGAAGTCCGCCCACCATTCGTCGTTACCGGTGGGGACCCAGGTGGGATCGGCCCGCTCCTCGGCACTGAGGCGACCACGCTGGGTCCTGATCGCGTTCATCCAGCGTTCGGTTCCCGCCGCCGCCGCCGGCGGGACGCCGACCCTGTTGACGGCCATCCTCCACCAGGCGCTGCTTGGCAGGCGCATGTCCGGCGGGACAGGGTACCGAGCGCGGTACAGCGCCCACACCTCCGCCACCGTGAGGCTGCCGCGGCCGAAGCCGAAGCCGCGAGGACGTTCTTGCAGGTGGACGATATTGCCGCCGAGGAAGGAGGTGCGGCGAGATTGGAATGGGGAAGGAAGGAGGGGCGCTCTTTATTGTACAGCACGCGAGACGGCAGCGGGGCGTTGGCTGCAATAAATGCTGGCGCGGATGGCCACGCGGCCATGCACAACGAAGATGTGTCACTACGTCGCTTGGGAAAGCTGGACGCCACTAACATCGTTTGACCAGAGGTAGGCGATGGGGTTTTAGACCTCCGTGTAGCTGGCGCGTCGATCCTGTCACTCCTCGTCTCGCTTTTCGTTGTGTTCAGCGTGTCCGGAGGGTTCCATGTGGACCGAGAACGGGCTCAGGATGTCAGACACCATATTAGACCGCGCCGGATGAAAAGGGCATTTAAAACACCGGCTAGAAACGAAAAAATATCCAACACGCTCTAATTACCTTTGGAGAGCGTTTTAGGGGACGCGGCTGCTTAGTTGCAGCAAGCGCATGGCAAGCGACTATGGTCACCAATACGGAGGTGAGACGATCCGGGAAAGCAGTTACAGAGCCAGGTGGCTAGGAAGCCGACCAGGTCGGTCAGTTGCTTCCGATCTCAGGCTCGTCTCTCATTCCCATTCATGGTTGCCGTGATCGCCATCAAGCGAAGTGATTTCAATCTGGCCTGCCGGCCGTCCTCGGTTGCTTGGAGGGGCAGATCACGACACCTCCACTCTTGTACGCAACCAAAGTTTTTTCGATGGAATGGTGCATCCATGGACCGCTTCAAAATTCAACGAAAGCGAACATGTCTCCCCGTCCCATTTTGACCATCTCAATGTATGGTTCTTAGCCTCAACCTTATTTCTGGAGGGGAAAAGCTCCAAACCCTTTTTAGAAGCTACGTCTGCTGCGAACTTTATTAATCTCTACTAATAAATTACGGATCGATGGTGTTGGTAAATTAAAAAAACCAGAATAAATTTTCGTCCATCAAATAAACCGGGACTTTCTACTAATCTATACCTAATAATAAAGGGGCTAACGTTTCCGTGGTTTGGTCCGTCACTTTGCGCTTTGGTCCAACGTAAAAGGCGCTTTCGTCCGTGGTGCGATTTGTATGCTGAGTATACGTGTAGGCTAGAGTCCGGCTCGAAATATGGTTCCTCCGCGTTTTGTATGGGTGCAGGCAAATTGCAGAGTCTGGCTCCAATTATACGAAAACAATATTCACAAATTTGTTTTCTTATCATAAGTTGTGCTGAGTTTCAGTAATAGTTGTTTCATTGTGGTTTGAATATATATATACACACACACATATCTCATGTACTCATTTGTATCTTATTCTTTTATAGTTGGCAACAAAGCGGAACAAGCTCTCAATCGATGACCGCTTCATAGCAATAGCCGAGGAATTGGCGGGATTCTTCCTTCAGGACGTCATACCACCATTCGCAGAGTTCCACTATGAATGAAGATGTACATGTTACATATATAGTTGACTCGAAGAGTACCACTATGCTACATGTAATATATAGAGTACGGCTCGGAGAGTACCACTACTATGCATGAAGATCGATCTTCATGCATAGTGCTTCTTAATTTGCGATCTTATGCAATTACATGTGTGTTATATTATATGCACCAACTTGCTATGCATCATATTGATCTTCATGTACTTCAATAAACCCAAACGCGTTTCTGGTGCATCGACGCGATATGAAACAAACCGATATCCCTAAACCCCTCCAAAAACCCTAAAACTTCAATTCTCTGCCGCGGCAGAGATTCGGGCAAATTCCCTGCCGCGGGGGGAACCTTTGGTACCGGTTCGTATAACCAACCGGTACCAAAGCTCCTTGGCCCTGAGCTCTCCTGGTCGACCACGTGGAGGCCCCTTTTATACCGGTTCGTAAGCAACCGGTACGAAAGGGGGGGGGGCCTTTAGTGCCGGATAATTAGTACCGGTTGCTCAACCGGTACTAATGCCCCTATGGAACCGGTACGCATGAGAGATTTTCTACTAGTGATATAAATAACCAAACATAGGCGTGTGGCCACGATTCTAGAAATCAGTGTTTGCTTCGCCGCCTCCCAAATCCCTCGGTTCGGTTTCGACGCCTCGCCTTCCTCCGGCTTGGCATGGCCATCGACGACGAGCAAGATGAGGGCACGGAAGGACTGAAGCCAGACGACGGCGTTGTCGGCCTGCTCGGGAAGGCCAGCAATGGCCAGCGACAATGAGTCCTAGGACAACTATGATGCAAACAACTACGAGCAGGGATAGGAACCGTATGAGGACATCTAGGTCTGATCCAATCGAATTCGATTTCTGAGATTAGATCGTGTCCTACTTGAATTTTGCGTATGAACTGATCAATCCACCGTCATAAGAAGGCGTGCGACAAAACGAAGACTATACGACGCCACGCCTCGGAGACGATCGAATTCCTATCCGATCGCCATCGGCGCCGCCGACCACGTACTGGCACACCGGCATGCGCAAAGTGTTCGTGCTCCTCACCACATCCATCGATGAAGGCCTCGTGGATGCCATCCTCTTCAACTCGGCCACGAAGATGTTAGACGAGGCCCTGATTGGGCTCGACATGCCGCCGGCCGCCGCCAGCGTCAACAATGGGATCGATTTGAAAACGGTTCAACTGCATTGATAGAGGACAGAAATCCGTCAGAAGAAGTGAAGAACAGAATAGAGAAGACCAATCCTATAAGTTATCAAAAAGGGAAAGACCGATTCTAGGGAGCGGTGAGCAATCGAACGTCCAACTTCAGGGCGAGCCGCCGTCATCGTCAGCTGTGTCATAGCACGGCGCTAGGTCGCTAGAACATCATGCTTGTCTATTCATGGAGGAGGATGAAGAGGGAATGTATGTGCTTGCCAACATGACCACCGGCAGGAAGCCATTGGCGGTGAATCCTTTCGCCTTCGACGATGAGGTGATCTCCACCATCCCACTGCCTGGGGGAGCGAACAGACATACTGTTTACTTGTAAATTTTTTGCCTGCCCACAATTAAGCATTCTTTCGTGCGGCCTGACCAATTCGTCGTTCTAGCATGCAAGCTGTTGTACTTCAGGATTATTGAGGTAAGCGTGTACATCATAGGCGCTGCATTGATCATACATTGGTGTCTGGACAACTTAGAGCAGATTTGATTTTTCTTCAGTAAACAAATATTCAAGCACTCCCGATGTTCAGAGCTACCAAAAGATTATTCAGTTTATGCATCCTTCAGTCTTGCTGTGATAATATGGCTTTGGAGTGCGTCGTTTAATTATTTTTCCTTTTTTCAATCTGCTTTTGGTACTAACAATTGCTACCAGACCTGCAATCTGGACCTAGAGTGTGTTCACAATTTTTTGGGCAACCGATTTTGCTCTTTAAATTGTTGCAGGTGAAGGCCACCGATTCCCTGATATAGAGCGGTGCATGGTGCGACGCACCAGCGACTCGAGCTGGGCATTCTCGGGTAAAGGCCACTGGGACATCGATCCAGGGTGATGCACGGTGATCTAGGAAACTTGCCCGTGCACACAGATTTAGTAGCACATCAAACTGATGATTACCTAGCAGGTAAGAGCTGATGCTTGATGGTTTGAGCAATCACAATTTGGTATTGCTCTCTCCTTGATTGAAGTAAATGTAACGCTATAAAACTAATTGATATAGATTTATGCCACTTTTTGTACAAAGAGTTAATACTCTTCGAATGTCTAGATATCTCATTGTTAATGTGCCACGATATTTTTCGGATTGTGACATTAATTGAATTTTAATCACGTGGAGGTCAATCGTACTGAGCGCCTCGAGCAGTCACCGACACCCTGTTCCTTTCGACTAAACATAAATATATATAAATCATGAAGAAAATATTATCCATATTTATATCTTCTTAGTCTTTTCCGTATCGATATTAAAAAAAATCCATCAAGATATATTACTCTGTAGATGAGTCCCCTCAAGAAAAATGGAATTTCCGGCAACTAATTTTTTCCATGGCAAAAAAATATTTAGGAAAAATTAACTGTAGGAACTTTCAGTGTTCTCCCGGTGCAACGCACGGGCACTTTTGCTAGTCTATATCTATACCTAATAATAAAGAAAATAAGGTTTCTTGTTCGTCCGTTCGAAAATTGCCCCTGCTTCTGGCTGAAATTACATCATCTGCCACCGCCAAGTCAAAGAAAAACGGTTCGTGCGGTCCATTATACTTTTTGCAGTTTAGCCACCCGGAAAGTGACGTATCAGCCCATGACCCCTTATCTTCTCGCTCCAATAAGGCAAACCGCGTGCCCTCTCTGCCTCGCCGGCGACGGTGCCGACTGCCGACGAGAGCCCTATACTACAGCGGCGTATGCACGTTCTCTAATCCAATCACGAGCACCAACACGGCGCTCCACCGGTTAGCGGTGGCTTTCCTCGTGGCCCAGCGTACGTGTACGAGCGGTGGTAGAGTGGAGCACCGCCGATCTGGTCAGGGGCAGAGGAGAGGTCCCTCTCCTACTTTGTTTGTTGGCCGCGGGGGCACACTGGATGACCAGCTGAGGAGATGAATGGAGAGAGGGCGACGAGGCAGAGGGGCTGGGCGTGGTGGGCGTGCACGGTGGCGCTGTTGCTGAGAGAGGGGAGGGGATGGGAGGAGCCCGGCAAGGACAGAGGAAGGAGGACCGTCTCGCATTGGGCTCAACGAGCAGGGGAAAGACGAAGCCATGGCAGCAGCTGATGCGTTGCCATGTGCTACTGCGAGGAGAGAGATGCATCTAGAGACATGCATGTATCGAGAGAGAAAGAGAGATTGCTTCTTTACTATGTGCACTTTTGTGCTATCTACTAAATTGTTGTCTGCTGCTGCTTCGCTGAGACAGGATGGGAGAATTTGAGAGATTATGTTAGCCGCTGCTTAGATTTCTTTATTTTGGTATTTAGTGATTAGTGAATTGTCCCCGGCTTTAAATGTACCGCTAATTTGGTACTCAGTAGAGCCCTCAGCTTATTCAGATTTCTCATCAGACATTTAGAGTCTTCACTCATCCTTCGATTGATTTCTGCCGGCGCCAGCACCTGTTGGCAACTTGGCATGTCATCTGTTACTGCATAATCACGCGAGCACTCAATGATTTAGTATCACGAATACGATCATAATCCATGGTTTGCGTTCTTCTGGTTCCAGAATCCGCGACAGACCAATTGTGCAAGTGAATCTGTGATATCCATTGGAGTCTCTAAATGCATGTGAGGATACTGTCTTGAGTCTGACAGTTAACCGAGCCCTGGTAATAAATGTCACCAATGTTTAAAATTTGGAGTCGTTTCAGATCATTTCTACCGACTGTTATAACATTGAAGATGGTGCAAACCGATGCGGAGAGTCCACCAATTCAGACCAACGCGACAACGGTGAACAAGGTTTTAAATAGCTTGGCTATAGCCTTTCGACGAGTTTGAGGCTGTAGAGGAAAAAACGAAAAATCTAATTTAGCCTTATAGTCGCTAACTTTCTGCTCAACCTTGTCACCAATGTTATAAATTGGGACCAAAATTTTCTAGCGGCCCAATTTCTAGCTAAAATTTTGGTGCAAGAAATTGTTGCTATATATGCTTTTATAGTTTTGTTGGTTATGTAATATTTGATATAACTATATTCTTAGTTGTTGCTACTTAACGATGTAAATGTGGATGTAACTATGTCCTGGTTATTCATATGTCTTATGTGATTATGTTAATATGTAATGCACATGTGAATTATTTATATATATACGAATATTGCTGCCAAAATTTTGATATTTTTAATTATTTAGGAAACTGTTATATGGCCTTAGCTACGCTATAGCTCGGCTATAGCCTTTCCTAGCTTCTCAGATCATCGACGCTACAGGCTATAGCCCGCTATTTTAAACTTTGGACACGAGGTTTCTTGCAGCTCGCTCCACTTTGGGGACTATGTCCTATTCACGCTCGCTCCGCACCGCCGCCGCCAAGAAGAAGCGAAGGCGCAGCACCGAGAAGATCAACATGATCTTCCTCAACGAGGAGCACGTCGCGGCACAACGCCGAGCGGGAACTGCATGAGCACAAGAAGAAGCGGCTGCTGAACTTCGTCAACCTCACGTCAACGATTGAGGAGTGAGCGATCCGAGCGTCCGATGAGTATCCCAGAGAGCATTTTAGTACAATTAATTCGTGGCGGCGATTTTTATAGAACTAGGTTTCCGCATTTTGTACTGAATTGTTGTCTGAATGTTGTATATGTATGAATCTGAATGTGATGATCTTCTCCCGCAAATGTTTTTTTTTAAGGGCTTGTTTAAGGAGTCTGATGTGTGCGACATATTTTCAGCCCATAAAATTGATTTCAGGTGCACTCAAACATATTTTGATGGTTTCAAATTTAAGGTATTTGATATGCATGCGCGACACAATTTTAGCCAGTAAAATCGATTATGGTCAATATTCAAAGGAAAAACCCGTAGCAACGCACGGGCAAATTTACTAGTCTCTACTAATAAGTTACGGATCGGTGGTGTTGGTAGGTCAAAAAACCGGAACAAAATTTCATCCGTCAAAAAAACCGCCGCATTACCGCGGCCTTTTATGCTTGTCTACACAGGATCTTAAAATAACAAGTTGATGATGAAATATCAATGAAAACTATCATTTTCTGGCATTTTGACGTGACAGAAATCATTTTAGCACTTAATTATGCACCTGGACGAAAGGACAATGCGAGGACAACTTCCAGTAACTTTAACGAGCATCGGTACGGGCAAGGCCCGCCCGTACCGTCCGCTCGTAACACCCGCCAGAAGCACCACCTCGTCAAATACTTTCACCAAGCGAAAATGGTGTGGAGATCCAAGACACACAACTACGCAAAACAGAGAAATACCGTCCCAAATCAGATCTCAAGAAGGAACTTTGGAGAAGATGACATCCGGGCTACTACGTGGATCCTCAGAGGACAAGGCACCATCCCCTTCATCATCATCAACCGCTGCACCATCATCATCATCTGGCTCCAACCATAGTTGTAATCTTTTCTATTGTGGATTTGTATTCGAATTCATTTCATTCCATTCCTTTAATCCCCTCCATAAGATTATGATGATGTTCTTGATTGCTTCCATGTGTGAGTAGTGCTATTAGTTCTTGGGGAGATGGAGAAATCCTAGCATGAATATGAGATGAATCTAAGATGATTTATGGTTTTAAGTATTAATGTGTGTTAGTTCCCTCTCTTGATATTATATGTTGTGAACCATATAATATTTTTCTTATGGTCTCGAGAGGGAACTACCCTTTGAAGTGTGGTAAAGTGAACGGCGAGAAGTGACATTACCATATCGGCACTTTAACACATGAATAAGGGGGATAAGAGGGATTCACTAAGATCATATCGATAACCACGGGGTAAAACCCTTAATAGCAATAGTGAATATATGGCTTGCAAATGACTAGCTGTTGTGGTTATTTAGAGATGCGATGACCGATGACTTTCTGGGCGCATCTTATTACGGAGATCTCCTACACACAATATGATTAAAAGCATACTTTATCTTGATTAACATGAATCCTAATGCTAGAGGTGGATCCAATAATCCCTGGGAACACTTTGTCTTATTAAGTTACAACCCATTTTCTTTAACGCTTTTCCTGCTTTTATTAATTTATATTCAACCATTTACAACACCCCTCTTTAAACATTTTTAGATTAGAAAACAATTTTATGTAATCTTTAATAGAAGTAGGAAAGGGCATTAAGACCCTAACCAGTAGCTAGCTCCTCGTGGTTCGATACTCTTATTTCGACACTAGCTACAATTGATTTGTATTCTTGCAGTTATCAAGCTTTTTCTGACACCGTTGACGGGGAGCTCAGTGCTTTTAGTCTTTGTTCTTAGTTGCTTATTTATTATTATTTTTACTAAAGTTGTTTAATAGTTTCAGGTAACACCATGGTTGCTCTTGGGCTTATGAATAAGCTTGATGCAGTTGAATACCTCGGAAGATTCAACCAAGGGTTTGTAAAATAATTTCCAAATGGGAGTGACGTGGAGTATGCGATTCATCCATGCTTTATTGCTCTAATGAAAGAGAAAAGCTTTGCAGGAGATGATCCCGATGTTCATTTGCATTCTTTTACTGTGTTGTGTTGGACAATTAAATTGAGAAACTACACTGATGATGAATTAAAACATAAATTGTTTAGTCAATATCTAACCAATATTGCATTATCTTGGTATAGAACTTGCCCTGCAGAAAAGAATGATACTTGGGAGAATCTTATGAAGGAATTTATATTTCGATTCTCTCCCAAAGTTAAGTTTGTTGAAGCAAGAAGATTCATAACGAATTTCAAGAATCATCACGGCGAAAGTTTAGTGAAATCCTACCTTAGATTTAAAGGTACGGTTCAAAAATGTCCCCATCATGATTTACCACCTTGGTATGTTTTACATGTCTTTTATGGAGGACTTGAACAAGATAATAAAAGGGAATTAAATTTGTTATCTAGTGGATCTTTTATGGAACTCACCCTCGAGCAAGCTTGGGTATGCCTAAACTTCATAGAAATAGAGTATCACGGGGCTTTGACCTTGGAAGTGAGGGAGAAATTGAAATTGAATATGATTGTTTAAATTCTTATAAAAACACCGAGCAATTAAAAGAAACTTCTAATGAGCTTAATCATGATGATGTTATGGTATTAGATGTTCTTCAAGCTTTTACAGAATTCATTGAAGCACCCAAGAAGGAGTGGCTTCATTACACTCCACCACCTCAAATCATTGAAGCAACACAAGTTCAAGCCGAAGTACCCAAAGTGGTACCCATTGAAAGGACGCCTTACAATGAGCTGCTCCCTTTTCCCAATGATAGTGGCAAGGCACACTAGAGCTCAACTCCTTGTAGAACAAAAATAAGAAGATGTAAAAAAAGGTAAGAGCACCAGAGGTAAATTTTAGTAATGAGTAACCTACTTATGAAGTTGCAAATAATGAAGGTGAAGTAACTAAGGAAGGTATTTTAGCTATGTATGCACACTACAACGTAGTTGAGCTCGATTCGAAGCCTCACAATTCGTAGAAGGTATGGTTAAATCAAAAAATATGGGCAAGCCTCGTTTTACCTTGCACTTTTGGTGGATCCTCTTATTATGGCATGGGATATTAGAAAGTTTTTAATGTTATTCCCTATAGATTATATTTTGATATCCAAGATGAACTTGAACATTCACAATTATAAGACATAAATATGATAATAATGCTAGCTGATAAGACTCTAAGAGTTCCTATGGGAGTAATAAAAATGTACCTATTACAATAGGACCATGCACTTATCCCATTGATTTTGTTGTCATTGATATGCCAATTGATTCTCATTGTTCGATCATTTTTGGAAGAACTTACTTAAACACTGTAGGACCTAATATTGATTGTAGTAAGGAAACTATCTCTCTTAAGTTTGGGGAGGAATTGATGAGTTTGCATTTCTCGAAGTTTACTCATAAACCAATTATTGAAGATATTGAAGAGGAAGAATTTGAGGAGGAAGTTAATCTAGCTAATCTTTCCGCAATACTTTATGATACTCCTGGAGATGATTTAGAGGTAAGTTTAATTGAAAATGAAAATATTATAATAGGCTTAGATAAAAATGATATTGAGAAATGTTTGGAATCTCTTCCTATAACTGACAACTCAACGAATGAGAAATATGAAGTACCTGAAAGAAAGGGAGATGAAGATTTACCACCACTAGAACTGAAACATCTTCCCCCCAGATTTAAAGTATAAGTTTTTAGATGAAAGAAATAGATATCCTGTTAATGTGAGTAATAACCTTTCAGAAAAGGAGGAAGAATAGTTAATGGTGGTGCTTAAAATGCACCGTAAGGCTTTTGGGTATTCTTTGGATGACTTGAAGGAGATCAGTCCCTATTCATGGAAGACGGAGCCCAACCAGTTGATGATTTTCAAAGGAAACTTAAACCTCAAATGAAGGAAGTGGTAAGAAAATAAATCATCCGCCTCCTCGACGCATGTATCATTTATCATGTTAAAGAAAGTGACTCGGGTGAGTCCTGTTCATTGTGTCCAAGAAAGGAGGATTTATTGATGTACCAAATAAACACAATGAAATGGTCCCAACTAGAACTATTGTAGGATATAGGATGTGCATTGATTTTAGAAAATTTAATAAGGAAACTAGGAAAAATCATTACCAATTGCCTTTTATAGATCAAACTTTGGAAATACTTCCTAGACATTCCCATTTTTGTTATCTTGATAGATATTCTGGGTTCTCCCAAATAGCTGTTCATCCGGGAGATCAATTGAAAAAAACTTTCACTTTCCCTTTTGGATAGTATGCTTATCGTAGAATGCCTTTCGAATTGTGCAATGCACCAGGTACTTTTCAAAGATGCATGACCGCTATATTTGCCGATTATATTGAGCATACAATGGAAGTATTCATGGACGACTTTTCCGTCTATGGAACTTTGTTTAACCATTTCCTGCGTAATTTGCATAAAGTGTTACAGAGGTGCGAAGATACCAATCTAGTCTTGAAATGGGAGAAATGCCACTTGATGGTTCGAGAAGGTATAGTACTTGGACACAAGATCTCGGGAAGAGGCATAGAAGTTGACAAGTAGAAAGTGGAGGCCATAGAAAAAATACCACCTCCACTAGATATCAAAGGTATAAGAAGTTTCCTTGGTTATGCTAGATTTTACAGAAGGTTCATCAGATTTTTTCTAAAATAGCAAGACCCCATACTATTCTGTTACAAAAAGATATTCGTTTAAGTTTGATGAAAATTGTCTTAGTGCTTTCAACATTCCTAAACAAGCTCTACTTAAAGCACCAATGATACAACCACCTGATTGGAAGAAACCTTTTGATTTACTTTGTGAGGCAAACCATGAATCTGTCGGAGTCACTTTGTGCCAGCAGGATGGTGATGAACTTAATATCATCCATCATGATAGCGGGACTCTAAATAACGCACAGATAAATTATCTTTTGATAGAGAAAGAGTTCTATGCGGTTGTGTTTGCCTGTGAGAAGTTTAGATCATATATCATTGACTCAAAAGTTAGAGTCTACACTGATTGAATGAGCTTTGAAGGTAATCCTTGAAAATACAGACGTTAATACTAGAATGATTCGGTGGATTTTCCTTTTGCAAGAACTTGATTTGCAGATTATACAAAGAAGTGAAGAACGAATCAAAGATCGAGAATTTCTGGACGAAGAAGCAATACCATGCAACATATCCACATTCTTTGTCCCGCCAGGTACTACTCTTTTTTGTGAAGACGTGTTTCCTATCTTTTGTGATGGTGCTAGCAAGCATTTTCTAACCACCACATACGGAACAAGGGGAGGAACAATATGATTGTCAAAAAAGTATGGTACCTTTTACTCATAACCATTGCAAGAAAGTTTTATTTGATTCTACTAGTTTGAAATTTTTAGTTTCCCATTCATTTGCACACGTTTTTGAGGTCTTTGCGATTTTCTAAGTTGTAAGGAGTTTTTGCGACCTCGGTACGGGCGGGCGGTACAACCGGATCTACCCGTACAAGTGGTCGCTAAACTTACTGGATGTTTTCGTGCGATGTTTTTCCAATTTCGATACTGGTACGGACGGCGGTACGACCACATCTGCCCGTACGGGTGGTCACCATTTTCTCTGGAAATCCCCTTCGAAACAACGTTTTATAACCTCGTTTTCCAGTACGGGCGGGTGGTACGGACGTATATGCCCGTACTGCCAATCGCTATACTTACAATATATTTTTCCTAGTTTTATTCGTTAAGACTTTTTCTTTAAGATAAAAAAATTCCGCCACCTTTTTTATGTCGGTAATCGGTACGGGTGGATGGTACGATGCAAACCATCTTGTACCGAATTCTCGAACCAACTTTATTCGCCCTGATATTTGGTAGGGCATCGGGTTCGGTCAGACGGTACGGTCTGGGCCCGTACCGATAACTGTCGTGCTTCCCAGAATTTCCTTTTTTAAGTTTATATCTTTCTATATTGTTGGGATTCTTTTTTAGTGAGACCATAACTTCAATTTGACGAGTTTTTCTTCTTTAGAGATGCTATGACCGATGGCTTTCTAGGTGCATCTTATTACGGTGCTCTCCCACACACAATATGATTAAAAGCATACTCTATCATGATTAACATGAATCCTAATGCTAGAGGTGGATCCAATAATCCCTGAAAACACTTTGTCTTATTAAGTTTCAGCCCATTTTCTTTAACGCTTTTATTTACTTTATATTCAATCATTTACAACACCCCTCTTTGAACATTTTGAGACTAGAAAACAATTTATAGGTAATCTTTAATAGAAGTAACAAGGGGCATTAAGACCCTAACTAGTATATCCTCGTGGTTCGATACTCTTATTTCGAAACTAGCTACAATTGATATGTGTTCTTGCAGTTATAACCACCTAGTACCGTTCGGCCCTCGGTCGTCATCTCAGCCCCCTTTGTGTGGTGCCTTATATACCCTAAAAATCTACCCCTAGAAGAACACGATGTTTCGCGAAACAGAGCCCCACCGATACCACGATCTTCTTTTCGGGGGCCAGATTGATCCTGCTCTCCACCCCGGAGAGAGGGATTTTGAGGGCTTCTTCATCATCACCGCCACTGACATCATCACCAACCATCATGGACTAAATCTCCATCACCATGAGTGAGTAGTTCTCTCGTAGGCTTAAGAGGTGGATGGGTTTTGGATGAGATTGATCATGTCATCCCCCATATGTATCGAGATTTTAGGTGTTCGTCTTGAAGATATTTATGTATGAGTGTTCGTACACCTTTGCTATGTTTAATGCTTGTTACTAGGGCCCGAGTGACATGATTTCAGTACTGAACCTATATTTCATTATCATATATATGAGTTTGGTATTTATCTGCAAAGTGTATTACTTGTTATTATGTTGACCCTGCGAATCCCTAAGGTGACAGATGGGAAAAAACAAGGGGAAGATGTGATAGTTCGAGGATTATGTGTGTTCATGAATCTTAATGCTTTGTTCCAATCTATTCGAAAGGTTGGACCTTAATTGCTTGTAGTTCCAAGTTGGCCCCGGTAAAATGGGCAAGTAGGACAAAAGATGTTATGCAAATTCTCTTAGTTAGTACGCATAACTATATTTGGATCATACACCTACACACAACTGAATTAGAGAGGAATGCTATGTTAGTTGGATTATATTACATGATCAATATCATCCATACATTACCCTATTGCTGCCTCATGCCTACGTTTTTATCCACTGAAAGTTCCACATTACTTTTTCAGGTGGAAACTGGAAATCTCCTGCTTTTATTTACTATTTTCTTTTACTGCTTTGAATCAACTACTATAAAATCACCACTTGCTTTGTGATTTTATTGATATACGAGTGTGATTGAGATTGACGTCTCAATTTCTAAGGTCTTATTGGTATTCTTGTGTTCCCCTTGAGTCGGACTATAAATTTGGGTAATACTTCCCATCAAAGATTTCAGCGATCCCCTATACTTGTGGGCACCAAGACATTTTTTGGCGCCTTTGCCGGGGATCCTAGCTTTATTGGTAAGACCACTTGTTATCATTTACTTGCTGCAATTTTTTTCTCATCATGGGAAAAGATAAGGAACCTGCTAAGAAGGTCATTGTGCCATCTACTACAAGGAGAGGTACGAATCTGCCTTCTAGACCATATTTTTCGCCTAATGCTGCTACTACTCTTGCTATTAAAAAGAAATTTGTTGCCCAAACAATTTCACCATTATATATTATGTCAACTAGTAATGAAAGAGATTTGTTGGATGTTGATAAGGATAGAGAAGGTACGCCTGATTTATCTAAGTCTATGTCTGATGAACATATGTAATATGAATTTGAAGATGATGAACTTTTTAATGAAAATGATAAATCTTTGAGTCCTAAAATATCAAATGCTAAAGAAGATGGTATCTTTACTGAACATTTTATGAATGCTGAGCTAGATGATTTGGATGAATTTGAAGCTAGCTTGAGTTCTTGCTTAGATGATTTATTTCCTGATGCTAGAAAAACTGTAGCAACTCTGATTTACATTAAAGATAAAGACTATGAATTTAATGTTGAGCCTGAGAAAATAGAGAGAGCTAAAGATATTAAGTTTAATGGTAGAGAGGATGAACTTCCTTGGGAACATTTAATAAATCTCTCCGAGCTAGCAAATGTGTTTGGAAATACTGAAATGCAAAATTGCTTTTACTTCTTGAAATTGTTTCCCTTCTCTTTGGTAGGTGAAGCAAATGTTTAAGGAAGCATGCATATATTTATTTTTGTAATTAATATTTTCCCGCTAGTAAAATACCTTCTATGGTTGGAGAAATTATTACCTTCGCTCAAGGTAAAGAAGAAGGCATTCCGCAAGCTTAGGGGAGATTTAGTGCCCTCGAGAGGAAGTGTCCAGCCCATGGTATAAAGGATAACCAGTTACTTGATATATTTTATAATAGGCTACATGAAGGATAGACCTTATGTAGACAGTATTGCAGGTAATATTTTCAGGGACAAAACTATGGAAGAAGCTAAGGAATTACTCAATACCATCAGGCAAAACAATGATGATTGGCATATTGAAGAAGATATTACACATGGAAGAGGTATGCATAAATTATCTAATGAAATTATAAAAGAAGCTTCAAAGTCTCTCAAGGAGAAAGGCATTAAAACTTCCGAGTGGAATAAAATCTATGAAGAGAGGCATAAACTTTCTAGATGAACCATGTTTTCCTATTCAGGTACATGCTATAAACTCTGGTAAAGGTAATAAAGAGGTATCATCTCCTACTGAAGTTTCTTTTGTTAATGATTCTACTTATGATAGAGGGAGTTTTGATTATGATATTAGAAGGGACATATTGGAGAATTCCCGCAATATAGAAATTATTCATAAAAATGTGAGCTCTTCTGTAAATTCTCTTAAAATGACTGTCAAACTTTATCATATGATGCATAATAAAGTTGAGGAAATGATTTCTCTTCAAAATAAATTTTATGATAAGCTTCTTAATGAGAAAAGAAAGGTTTGTGGAGATAATACAAGAGGAGGTTCAAGTACTCGGTACTACTGATTGTCCTGAAGGACATCCAAAGAGAAAAGAACAAGAAGTTCGCAAGAAGAAATCTTTTGCAGGAAAATCCCCCAATGAAAGTGAAGAAAATGAAAACTCTGAAGATCAAAATAATGATATATCTATTTCTGATGCTGAAACCGAAGATGAGAATAATGAAGAGGATGTGGAAATGTCTCAATCACATGAAGAACCACTTGAAGATGCTGCTGATAAAGAACCTGAGCCTACAATAAATGAAGATCCTTAATCCTCCAGGGATAAAAGAAAGAAGAAGAAGGCTCCACCTCAACCAAAAGGTAAAGAGAGTGATACATGGGTTCATAGAACTATACCATATCCCCAAGAGGTAACTAAAACTCTAGCCAATGAAAGATTTGAAAAGTTTATTGAATTGATAAAGATTTTATATTTGCAAATTCCTCTTATTGATTTATTAAAATTCCTCCATATTCAAAATATATGAAAGACATTGTTAACAATAAGAGTAAAATACCTAGTGAAGCCATTACTGCTATGCTTGCTGATTATTCTTTTAAGGAAAAGTTACCAAAAAAGCGTGGAGATCCAGCTATTCCTACTATTCCTTGCACTATTAAGAATACCTATGTGAAATCTGCTTTATGTGAGTTAGGAGAAGGGGTAAGTGTCATGCAATTCTCTCTTTATAAGAAGCTTAACTTGAATAAATTAGTTCCTACTGAGGTTTCACTTCAATGGCTGATAAATCCACTATGATTCCTATTGGCATATGTGAAGATGTTCCTATTATGATTGCTAATGAGCAAATCCCTTGAATTCCTTCTTTCATTTCTTCTAAAATTATAGATTATAATTTAAATGTAGATTAGTTAGTCAACTAAAAATACTTCTTATATTCACTAATAATATCGTTTAGATACTTCAAAGTAGATTATATACGAAAAAAGAGTGAATATGCACACCAAAAATAGACTAGATATAGAACAAAATAAGTGAACTCGAAAAGCTAAAAGATCTTGCATTAGTTAATGAAGTAAGTAGGATTTTCGCTGAACCAAACTGCCCATAACACATCTTTTCTACTCGGGAAACAACTGCATGGACGAAGGGGAACAACAGCTTGTGGACGGAGGGGAACAACATCCTAGACGGTGGGGAACAATAGCCTAGATGAAAGGGAACAACAATGTAGATGGTGGGGAACAAGAGCCCAAATGGTGGGGAACAAGGACCCAGACAAAGAAAAACAACAACCTCAACGGATGGGAACAACCGAACGAAGAGGAACAACAACCTAGATGGAGAGGAGCAACAACAAGGACAAAGGGGAACAACGGCATGAAAGAAGAGGAACAACATCCTGGACGTACGAGAACAACAACCTAGACGGACGAGAACGGCAAATTGAACAACGGGGAACAATAACCTGAGTGGAGGGGAACAACAACCAGAACGGAGGGGAACAACGACATTGTAAACATTGGGGAACAAGAAAATAGATGGAGGGGAACAACATCCTGAACGAAGAGGAACAACAGCCTAGACGAACGGGAACAACAACCTGGACAGATGGGAACAACAGACGGAACAACGGAGAACAACAACCTGAGTGGAGGGGAACAACAGCCTAGACGGAGGAGGACAATAACTTAGATGGTGGGGAACAACATCCTAGACAAAGGGGAACAACATTGTAGACGGTGGGAACAAGAGACTAGATGGAGGGGAACAACAGTCTGGACGTACGGGAACAACGCCCTGGACGTACGGGAACAACAGCCTCGACGAAGGGGAACAACAACCTGAATGGAGGGAAATAATAGCTTAGATGGTGGGGAGCAACATCCCAGACAAAAGGAACAACATCGTAGACGGTGAAGAACCAGAGACTAGATGGAGGGGAACAACATCCTAAACGTACGGGAACTACGCCCTGGAAGTACGGGAACAACAACCTGATGTACGGGAACAACAACCTCGATGAAGGGGAACATCAACCTGAATGGCGTAGAACAACAACCTGAACGGAGGGAAACAATAGCTTAGACGGCGGGGATCAACATCCTAAACGAAGATGAATGAGGAACACGAACCCAGACGAAGGGGAACAAGAGCCTAGACGAAGGGAAACAAGAACCTAGACCAAGGGAAACAATAACCTCGATAGAAGGGAACAACATGATGGAGGGAAACAACCTAGTATGTTGTTCCCCACCCTCTCTACGCAATTGTTTCCCACCGTCTAGGATGTTGTTCTCCTCTATCTAGACGGAGCGAAACAACAACCTAGATGGAAGATGATAATAACCTAAACAAAGGAGGACAAGAGTCTTAACGAAATGGAACAACAACTTAGCCAAAGAGAAACATGAGTTTAGACAGAGTGAAGAAAAAGCTTAGACAGAAATGAGAAAAAAAAGAGGAAAACCAAAATTTAGATATTAGTGGAACCAGATTTTAGATGGAGGAAAACAAAACATTTAGAGAAACAATAAGAACTAAGCCTAGATGTAAAAAATCCTACTAAAAACATAAATTTTAAATTTTAAAACTAAATGAAAACATCAAAAATAAAAATAAAAGAATGTGAGAAAGCAGAAAGAAAAAACCACCGTGTAGAAAAAAATGTAAGAAAGAAGAAAGTAAGAATGCTAAAGAAGGAAAAAATAAAAGAAATACATGTGAAAGAAAAAGAAGAAGAAAATCCTACCTAAGACCAAAAGCAATGTATACGTACACACAAGAAAATAACGATCAGATAATAAAGAAAAAGATTCTAAACAAAAGAACGACTAAAGGCACACGAATGTTTTCCTGTTACCGGATGTCGCGCTGGTACATACATCAATTACAACGGTGTACTTTATTAATCACGACGTACGTGGCAGCGCAGTGGCAGGACCAACCTTCTTGTCGTCTCCACCTAGTACCACTTCCCAGCTACAACTTATTAAAATTACTTTTTACGATCTTCTGCTCCACAGATGGGCCGGCCCATCACCGTGCGCTCTTTAGCGAAACGGTGCTCCCTAGCGCGTGTGCTACCGAGCAGTTTCCTTCGCGTTGAGCGCCAAATAGGTTTTCCCCCGACCTGGTTGGCATATACGGTTCGCCATAAAAAGCCTTCATCTGGTAGTTTTTGGTGGACCATCAGAGCTGGAGCCCATAACGCACATCGTGCCCTAAACGGCTAAATCTCCTCCGCCGCCGAAGAGTTGAGCAAGACGAAGAAGAAGCAACAGACAGATTCACAAATGGCGGGCGGCGGGCTGTTCGGCGGCGCGGGAGCGTTCTGGGCGACCCGAGCACTGGAGGTGGTGAAGAGGAACGACTCCCCTGGGCTGCTGTGGAAGCGGATCAAGCTCACCACTACCCGCAAGAACAACGCCAAGAAACGCCTAAAGCGCCTCTGGCAGGTAACACCAGGACGCATCTGCCCTCCTCCTTCTCTTTCCGATTGCAACATTCTGGGATGATTTCCTTGTCTTCCTGATTCATGCGCGGTTCTTATGGTTGGCCTGAATCACCTAAATCGACAAGTCGTTGGTTCTCCTGAATCTTCGCCATGGTAATAGTTTGCTCTCGACATATGTCCATCTAGTGGTGCTGATATGTTTCCTAGTTTTTTTGGACGGCAACATCTGGTATAGAATTGGGTGTGTTGTTTTAGCAGCCAGGTAGGTTGACTGCGTCCTGTAGTTGAATTGATGTAAGCATGCACTGGATTCTAGAATACTTGTTTGTGATTTAACCAGGAGATTATGAAGCTTAGCCATGAACCTAGGGCAAAATGGACTTGTTGACAGCTGCTCGGTGCATGCCAAGTAGTGGATCTTGCTATAGTTTGTGTGTTCAGAACTAGATATACGTTCGAAGCTACTCTTGAGATTTATCATGAGGCAAATCGGAGTTTAACTAATTTGTTTCTTAAGCATGATGTGCTCTACAAGTTTGGGAGTCTAGCGATTCATCGTTTACTTGCCTTAACAGAAGACTACCTTCAAACTGGAACCACGGATCTTTGTAGGGGAAACCATGCTTAACAAACAATACCTAAAGAACCACATCATAAGAATTAACAACACTCCTAAGGATCATGATAATCAGTTAAGATCCAACGTTTTCTTTTCAAATTTTAACTTCTATAACCTCAAATTTGCGACTTTTTATTTTATATGTTCAGTTTTCATTATTTAAATGTTTCAACTGATATCTCTACCGAATTTTGATTTATCTGATCATATATTGGAAGTATCAACGAGTTGGCATGTGATATTGTGGTTTATCAGTAATACCTTCGAACTGGAACTACAGGAATTAGTTTTGATGGTTTGACAAATTTTGGTGAATTTCCTGAAGGCTTGTACTTCGTGTTCTCTTCCTCTTCTCTCTCTTGTAGTACATATGCTAGTTGTACTATGACAGAACATGAACTTAACGGACAGCTTGTGCATATGATTCCTGTTCCGTTTTGTCCCAGTGTGTATGGCTGATTTGTTTCCTCTTTTCTTCTCCTGGCATCTAATAGCCTTGCAACTTGATCGGCGTTGGCTTCGTGTGAGGGGGCAATGGTGCTTTTATCTGGGGACTTGGTGCATATGTTGGTTCAGATCAAATCGAGGTGCTGGTGGAGTGGTTGTTGCTGCTGCAAGGCATCAACTCTGGGTCGAGTGGATATGCTATCTCCACTCCTCTACGCTCGTATTAGTTTTATTATAATCTTTATGGTGTGGACGCTAGTAAGAGGGATGCTGCAGACCGGAAGGCAGGAAGATCAGGATGGTTGTACTGGATCAGGAGATGATCATGTGTTCGGCAACGACTTGCAACACCAAATAAAAGAGAGTTCTTTAGGAAAGTATAGGATTAGGAAAGAGTCCAATTATATTAGTAAAGATCTAATAATTCCAATCGTATTAGCCTATTAGGAGAGGTCGGAGATGGTCGTACTGTATCAGGAGATGACCAATCTTCAACACTTTCTCCTTGGTTGATCACGAACTGATGTGCACGCACATGGGCTTGAGATCATTGCAGAAAAAGAAAGGAGCATAACAATGGTTTCAGCTGCCAAGTGCCAACACAGCAGGTACGGCTGCAACAGTGTCAGCGCAGCTAGAAGTCGACACAGCAACGGCGATATATCATTAAGAAGTTGGGAGTGGAGGAGCAGCAAGAAGCAGAGACATTGAAACCAAATACCATGACTGCTAGACTCTTCACAGCGGTGGAGCTCGTTGGTTCGATGGAAGTGAAGCAGCTAGTTGTGATGGCTGCAACATGTGATTGCACAAAGATTGACATAAACAGGCCACATGTGCATCAGATTTGCAAGGAGGCGAGCCAGGAGGGCGAGCTGCAGGGCTTGGATAGAAAGCCATGTCGACCAACAGAATTGGAGGCAGATTCATGTGCAGCTGATTGCTGGAACAAGCCCATGTGCGTGCACATCAGTTCATGATCAACCAAGGAGAAAGTGTTAGAGATAAAATATCTGTTCTGTTCAAGCATCCAACAAATCTGGAAGACCTAGAGGACAAGATCTACTTGAGAGAATTGGGTAAGCACAATAGCAATTTGTGGAGCTGGAATCACAGTATAACATCATTGTGGGGTTATGAAGGCCTTCAACCCTGGCCGCCGCCCTACAGCTTGAGGGCAAGCTGCTTGTCAGGGAGGAGTATAGTGTTGTGGATGCTAGTAAGAGGGATGCGGCAGGCCGGAAGATCAGGATGGTTGTATTGGATCAGGAGATGATCAGGTGTTTGGCAAAGACTTGCAACACCAAATAAAAGAGGAGGGTCCTTTAGGAAAGTATAGGATTAGGGAAGAGTCCAATTGTGTCAGGAAAGATGAACGATTTCCTCAATGAAGCAGTAACCGGTAAACGATTTCCTCAACATTGGTATTAGGAGAGGTCAGAGGTCTGAGCATCCATTATGTAAGGATGACGTGTATCTACTTTTGGATCAAGCAAGAATAATCAATCTGATCTCTCCCTTGGTTACTCCCTCTTCTCAATCCCTCGCAGCCATGCCGTCGGGCTACACTTTACCTGAATTTTAGTAGAAGACAAAACTTACTTAAATCGGGTTCATCATGCACTCCAAACTTATAGACTAAATTAGGGACATTTTTTATGGCATAAATGCAACCATGGTCTCCCATCATCCATACAATCTGGGCACAGGGTCTCTGGAAAATCTGCACCTGTTTTTATAACACAAATTTAATGAGAATGGACAGCATGATCTAAAGAAAGTGTGTAAATGGAAGTGATAAACTGGTGTAGGCAGGTGGTTGACATGCAAACACATAGTAGTAGGTTGGGGCTATCATCAAAGTATGAAGTTTGAAAGGGTTGTTGCCCAAATAATTCAAACTATCATAACTAATGCTTTGCAGGATTCATTCGTTCTTGACCCTTTAGAGTTAAGATCACCAAGTACGCACCTATATCGTGTCGCACAACATATTATTTTTACTTAAGGAGTATGATGTGTATTACCGGTTTCCCTGCACTATGCTTTCCTTTTTTTTTTTTGTGAAGTTTGGCTCTGCAAAATTCTAACCAAGCTTTGATATTATGCTATGACTCCGGACGTTTGGACATCTGTTACAGAACTCTAAAATTATCATAACAGTGATACTAGGATATATGTTCCACGTCGCTGATGGACCTTATTTATTTCCAACGACATTGTACAATTCATCATGTTGATTTTGAATTACGTGAATGATGGCCATCATGCACACGTGCATTCCTTGAGAACTTGTGACTGTACACAACCTGTGAATCTTAGTGAGTTGGCATGTGACTGGAGAGTAAGGCAATAACGATCTGTGATATCTCATGCTTGCATGTGTAATTCTCACTTATTAGAATTCCATTGTTCATGCAGTTTCCTTGCTATTAGCCTTCCATATCATATTCTGGAATAAATACCAAGCTAGTAACACTTTGCAATATTTGCTTTCAGAACGAAGCAGTTATAAGAGCTTGTGGTCAAGTAGAATCATCGTCGACATCAAGCACCGCAGCAGCAGCAGCAGCTGGGAAACAACAGTAGTTACCAAAGTCAATTTGTGACGCGTGGGAAACTGTATGGAAGTTGAAATATGTTGCTGACCTTTGTATTAAATGCTGAAGCCTAAAACCATATCCTTTTATTGTTTCATATTTTTCAGTCTGTCGGTCCCATAAATTGGAACAAGTACATGCATGTACACATCCGCTTTCTTCATCAAAGGGGACATCATTGCTTGTCGCCATGCACTCCCTCGTGCTGACATCATGGAATTTTCGCTATTTCTTGCTTATATGGTTTGCATCACTTGACTGAAACTAGTTCGGCCATTTACAACGGACTTGGTTTGTGAAAAAAGAACTTGTTTCTGTGAGAATGCCCTCGATTTGTTTCCTTTGCTCCATTCTGCACCCTTCAAGGTCCGGGGCTGCTGCCGATGGAAACCAAAATAAAATTCGGCTCTGCACTACACATCGTCTTCACGATAAGAGTCCGTCGAGCCCGTCGCTCACCCGATTGCTCGGGGGCTACCACTGACGTTTTCACACTTATAAAAACCGTCTTTGTATAGCACATCGTTTACATGATAAATTTTACTACGGGTCAATTGAGGCGATTTACACAAAAATAACCCAAAACTGAAAGAAAAGCACAGACTGACCCTCTGGCGAAACTATTTCACGAATCTAACCCTTTTGTGTGGCGCCCCTCTCAAGGGCGCCACACATGCCCATGTGGCGCCTCTGGCTCTGGCGCCGCACACCCATCCGACGTGGCCCGTCGACGCTGAGCTGGTGACCCCGATCCGACGTGGCAGCACGAGTGGCGCCTCTCTGGCCGGCGCCACACTTTGAAAGTGTGGCGCCCCTGGCAGGGGCGCCACACATTCACTTAAGTTTGGGCGCCGCGCGCGCCCAGCCCGACCCTTCTTCTTTCTTTCTCTTCTTCTCTCCCTCCTCCCCAACCCGGTTCTCTCTCTCCTCCCTCTCCCCCCCACCAAATCCACCACCAAATCGTCAGATCTGTCCGTGGAGATCGTTCCCCATCCATTTGTCAAGGTAATCTCCTTCAAATCTTCTCCATTCATCCACTAATTTCATAGATCGGGCTAGATTTGGACATGAACCCTAGACATGTTTTTTTTCTTTTGTGCACTCTATATTGTATTGTTTGTGTTGGAGATGGTAGCCTCATGTATGCATGTGTTTGAACCATAGATTTGTAGAAATCTACATATGAAATTTCACATGTATGTGTATGAACTCTATGTATGTATGTGTATGTATGTGTATGAACCCACATGTATGCCTAGTATTTGTGATGGAGTAACTCATATTTGTTAGTTGAATGGATCGTAATATGGTTCAAAAATGTAAACATGTAGGATGGCCGGTGCCGGTGGACGGGGAAGGGGCGGCCGCCGCGGTCCTGGGCGCCCCCCGGGCCGGGGAAGGGGCCGCCGCGGTGGAGCAGCAAGGGCCCCACGATCACCGTCACCCGCATCCTCCTCGTCTTCGCATGACGAACGCTGCTTCGAGTTCCTCCTCCGCATCGACGACGACCCACTCGGCATCAAGCGGCTACCGGACAAGTTCGCCGAGTTCGTCGACGGCCACGAGCCGGCGCACTTGCAGCCTACGGGAGGCTAGCTGCAACTTCGCCGCTGGTCCGTGGAGGTCCTGTTCGACGGGCAGGGCAAGATGTACCTGCACACGGGGTGGGACAAGTTCGCCCGTGACCTCCACCTCGAGCCCGGCTGCCAGCTCACCTTCCTGTACGAGGGGGACGGCGACATGATCGTGAAGGTGTTCGACGACACCGCCTGCCGTGTGCACTACCCCCACACCGGCGAATCCGGCTCCGACACCGATAGTTAGATCGTCGAGTGTTGTCAACTCTATCTTCGTTGCTTCGTGTTGTTTGAATGCTTTCTTAAATTGTATGAAACTATGTGCTACGATGTTAGGTTTGATGATGTTATGTCCATGATGTGTGTACAAAATGGCTGTTGATATGATGTGTGTATGACATAGCTTTTGACATGATGGCAGTTTTGTTGGAATATGGTAGGATTTTTCATGGTTTTAACACATGTCAATGAGTGGCGCCCTTCCCATCGGCGCCACATTGCACAGCAGTGGCGCCCGTGGCATCGGCGCCACACATGCATGTCTAATTGCACAAAACATACTGTAAGACAAATCGTCTGGGACTTAGCCGTTTTGGCGGGGCTCTTTGTGTGGCGCCGATGCCACGGGCGCCACACAAGCTTGTGTGGCGCCGATTCCACGGGCGCCACACAAAGAGGGTCGCCAAAACGGCTAAGGACTTATCGTCCGGAGCCCTTGGATGTTTTCGACCCAATAGCTCATATAAGTTGGCATGTGTGGCGCCGATGCCACGGGCGCCACACTTGCACTTGTGGCGCCAGTGTGAAGGGCGCCACACATGGACTTGTGATAAAACCATGAAAAATCCTACCATATTCCAACAGTTTTTACAACAAGAACATTGCACTGAATATGTACGGACTCCTCCTTCTCATTGCCCTCCCATGCTCCCTTCCCCTTGGTGGGTTGAGTTGCCATACCTGTAAACCAAATTGAAAAACCAAAGTTAGTCATGGAATATGAAAATAGAAAGTACAATGCAAGTAGTAACTTCGAGACACATACGGATAAGGCCCCGCTAGGTATCGTAGCATACTAGCACCGCGACGGCCACCTCTACTAAGCCCTACGTGAATCCTTTGTTGCCTTGGAGCTTGTCGCCATTGTGGTTGATGCCTTGAGGCTTGTTGCCTTGGAGCTTGTTCCGTAGGAGCTTGTTGCCGTTGGGCTTGTGTGCTTGGAGCTTGTTGACGCGTTTGGGTTGGAGGAGGTTCACGCGTTTGGCTTGGAGGAGGTTGACGCGTTTGGCTTGGAGGAGGTTGACACGTTTGGCTTGGAGGAGTTTGACGCGGTTGGCTTGGAGCTTGTTGGCTTGGGGTTTGTTGGCTTGGAGGTTGATTTGAAGCTTGTTGGCTACTTGATGCTTGACTTGTGCTAGCATCATTGCCCTTTGATTTTTTGCCGGATGTGCACTTCCTTTTATTGTGGCCCTTACTATTGCAGGATCCACAATTAGTTGGCTCGCGAGCTTCTTGGAATAACCTGTTTCCGGAATGACCCCATCTATCCATATCTCCGTGATACCTCTTTGTCTTTCTTCTTCCACGTTTAACAACCTTCCATTCCGGATCTGGCCAAACTTGCACTCCATGATACTCCGGCCATTGTGATTGATTCAAGTAAGGACAAAACCTTGGAGCCCATGTCCTCTTTGTGGCTTCGATTGAGAACTCGGACTCCCGAACGGTGAGCGGGTTATTGTAGTCGACACGTCTAGTGCGTGCCGCTGTTAGCAAGTGGGAGCAAGCCAAATGAAGCAAAGAGGGCCTCCTACATGTGCATTCACATGTCTTTAGGGAAACACGGAAAGCCCGGCCTCCGTGTTGGACACCACCTTGTGTGGTGCCTCCCGGCTCATTCACTTGGTAAACCCAATCAACATTATCATAACATGTAGCCGTTTGGGAGTCGGCCTTCCTCGCCTCGAAAATCCATGAACTCTTGAACCTTCTTTGGGAACTCGGCATTCAAAGCAATTTCCTTCTCCGTTTCATCGGTGTAGTTCTGGAAATAGACATTCAACTTCTCGAATGTGTATTGAATGATTGCCGTCACGGGCAATGCACGGACACCCTTCAAAACATTGTTGAAGCACTCGGCCATGTTGCTTGTCATTTGGCCATATCTCCTCCCATCCTCATCATAAGCTCTCACCCACTTTGAGTTAAATACGAGGTGTCTATGAAGAAACTCTTGACCACCCGCGTTGAGGTCTTTGTGCTTCAGCAAGCCGTTGTATAGGTTTGCGAAGCGGCGCTCCGAATAAGCGAGGCAACAATCTTGAAGAAGGTCAGACAACTCTTTGCTCTTGCATGCCCGGTAGAAGTTTGCACAAAAATGCCTCATGCACCATCGGTGATGCAAGGGAGCATGCCCGGGAATTGGAACCTCCACCGCATTGAGAATTCCTTGATGACGATCGGAGATGACACACACTTCCTTTGAGGGTGGTATGACCCTCGTCCTCAATATATGAAAAAACCATTGCCAGTTATCATTGTTCTCAATCTCTACCAATGCAAAAGCCAATGGTACTAAACGGTTGCTTGCATCACTTGCTATTGCCACCAATAGTGTGCCCTTGTACTGACCGGTCAAGAAGGTACCATCCACGGCTATGACGGGCCTACAATGTTCGAATGCCCTCGTGCATTGCTGAAATGACCAAAATGCACGGTGAAATACCCTCACTCTTTTACCATCATGCAATGTCATTTTGGTTGCGGAAGGCTCGACCACATGCACCATGCCCGGGTTAGTTGCGGCCATCGCTAACAACAACCTAGGGATACGGTTGTATGCTTCCTCCCAATCACCGTACAACATCTTGAATGCGGCTTGTTTGGCCTTCCATGCCTTCCCGTACTTGATGTCGTAGGCAAACCGGGATTTGACCGTATCTTGCACGGACCTAATGCTCATGATAGGAAGTGATGATATCTCCGCCGAGAGCTTGTATGCAATGAACTCGGATGTGAGTTGACGGTGGTCCGGCTGTGCATCTTTGCCATCAAGCTTCGGTCCCCGGCACATGTGAGTGGCTACACAACTTGTTATGTGCCAAGAGGGCCCTGTTTTGAAAGGTCGTGCACGGACAACCCATGGGCACCTTTTATCCACACATTTTAGCGTGTACCGCTTCTTCAAGTCCGAGTGAACAACGATGTACGGGCGATGATGCTTAATGGAGAACTCCTTCAACCATATCTTCAATTCCAAGAATGTATCAAACGTTAGCCCTTTAGAGATCATAGCCGTCCTACCATCCACATCTCTCTTGGATAGTGGCCTAGCTCCAAGAAGTAAACTTTTGCCACCATCAACCACGGCTCCATCCGCAAGACTAACATCACGGAACAATGGTACCCGGATATCCCGTCCGGTTACCTTCTTGAAGATCTCGGCTCTTTCAGCTTCCTTAGCCGTGAAGCCATCCTCGTCAACCTCCTCTTCGGGTCCATCATCATCCGAGTCCGACGCATAGCATCGGGAATAAGGAATGGAGTGGTCCATCTCCTCTTGCGTCCAATATTGATCCAAATCACCGACATTGTTGCCATTCATCTCGAAACAATCATCACCATCGTCATGCTCATCATACTCATTATCCAACGGAGGTTGTTGGGCAATGGGAGATTGGACAATGGGAGATTGGGTGGCCTCTTCTTGGCTCATGGGTGGAGGAGTCCTCTCTCGAACGGGGAGGAGGGCCGGTTAAGGTCAAGCTCGATACGAGCCTCAACCGTCTTGGTTGCAAACAACTCCAAAGCCTTATCTTGTGACCCGGCCACCGTCTCCTTGTAAATGGACCAACGTTGCTCGGAGTTGATACGCATTATCTTCCAACGGGTGTGCATTCCAAACCCCACATTATGCCTTCCCTCTAGCTCAATACCATCATTTGGCTCATTCCAATTCAACTCAACCCTAACTTGTGCTACCACCTCCGCAAAGCTAGGGCTAACGTCAAACACCAAGTCAACCTCTTCCGGGTCCGGCTCTATGTTTCCCTTCAAGTAAGCATCCTTGTCCACATGATGAACATGAACAATTCTTTCCATCCCCCTAGCATAATGGGAACAACACATACACACATGTGTTCATTAGATACCATAATCAACATAATCTACCCATACAAACTAGCACACTACCATTTCTTCTACTTCAACAACCCTAACATCCAACCAAATCCATCTCCACCCTCAAATCAACCAAATCCACATCTAGGGTTTCACATATAGATTGGAGCAAATACACAAAATCAATGGATGAAAAGAGGGGAAACGGAGGAGATTACCTCAAGCAACGAGTTTGGAACGATCTCCACGGACAGATCTGACGATTTGGTGGTTGATTTGGTGGGGGGAGAGAGGGGGAGAGAGAAAACCGGGCGCCTTTGGAGGAGAGAAGAAGAACAGAGAAAGAAAGAAAGAAGAGGTCGGGCTGGGTGCGCGCGGCGCCCAAACTTAAGTGAATGTGTGGCGCCCCTGCCAGGGGCGCCACACTTTCAAAGTGTGGCGCCGGCCAGAGAGGCGCCACTCGTGCTGCCACGTCGGATCGGGGTCACCAGCTCAGCGTCGACGGGCCACGTCGGATGGGTGTGCGGCGTCGGAGCCAGAGGCGCCACATGGGCATGTGTGGCGCCCTTGGGAGGGGCGCCACACAAAAGGGTTAGATTCGTGAAATAGTTTCGCCGGAGGATCAGTCTGTGCTTTTCTTTCAGTTTTGGGTTATTTTTGTGTAAATCGCCGTCAATTGACACTGCGGATCGCCCATTTGCACGGGCATCGCCATCAATAAATTTCAAACACAAACAATCGGCTCAGCATGTTACATCGTTTAGGCGATAAAAGATGCTACAAGTTTTCATAATCTACAGCACACCCGGATACTCGGGGGTGAGGAAAAATTAAATCAATTATATACAAATATCACATTGTTTGCATGATCATCCGTTACACATTGCATTGATTTACATCAATCTGACCCCTTTGCTCGTTGCTTAGCTCGAGCCAGCAGATCTGCTTCGGTGGTGCCCATGTCCAGCTTGTCGACTACAATTGTAGCAGGATTTCTCACAAGGGGATAATACTGATTTAAATCAACAGGTTCCCCATCCTCTCTCAAGGGCAGTCCGTTGGCAATTAGCGCCAAATTAAGCGTTGGGTAGCGGGCTTGCACAAAGGCAAACACGACTTCAGTCCCGACAATGAGCTGATTCCACACCAGAGCTCGGACCTCAGCAACATTCTTGAACTTAGCCATCAGAGCAAGCAGCGTCGGAGGAAGCGGGTTGAACGGAAACAAGGTTCCCCATACCATCGCCAAGGATGCATGACACCTCTAGAAGAAACCATGTACTTGCTCCACCCGATCCTAAAACTTTACGACAGTAGTAGCCTTCGATTTATCGGTCCAGAACACGCTGTGCGGCTACGGCCATTGACCCTGTCATGCACGCGCTTGTTCTCTTCCGACTCGTTCAAGAAAATGACTATCGAAAAAGGAAAATAAATTCACAAGGAACAAGCACTCGAAATTCAAGACCAAAAGCATTGGCTACTCAAGATTTAGGTGGCCTTCAAAAGCTCCTCCTGTGAATATTGCTCGGCTTTGATGGCTAGTTCTCCCTTTTTTTTTCAATATGGCCACCTCGGCGTGGATAATCACCAGGTCCTTCTCCATCTGAGATATTCTGCCACGAAGTTGTTGTACAAGCCAGGATTCATCACCAACCGGATGACTCGAAGAACCTAAAGCATGCGAGGAAATTGGAGCCACCTGCAAAAAGGCATCGAGTGCGCATATATTCAGAAATACAAAAATCAAAGTCTAGGGATTTCTAATTCCATCGGGAACGCCAACGTCACAAAAGAAAGTGTTGGCAACATTGCCAACATGGTTCATTACAACACATGAGAATAAAGGTACTTATAAGAGTCGATTACAGATAAAGACAACAAATTCAACGAACTTGGGTCTGTGCAGAGGCACTCGGGGCAATCTTGGCAGCTCCCTTCTTCTTGTTAGCCTCCAGCAAATCAATCAGTTGGCGCGCACATTTGCGAGCAGATTCGGTGAAGGGGCCCAGGTCGACAGCAGAACCGTCTTCCCCGTCGTAAGCGCCTTCGACAGCTCCTCAAATTCGGCAGCGACGCCATACCCCATCATAAGTTAGAAGGAAAGGAGCGCTCCGTAAAGGCATGAATTGAGCTTCAGTACCTCGAGTGGGCGTCGATAAAGAACGCCTCCGCCAGCTCCCTTAAGGTCTTCTCTTGGCTCAGCTTCGGGAAGACAAGGGCGTACAGCTTCGACAGAGGTGCCTTCAACTTCTTCAGCAACTCCTGAATTTTCTCGCCAGAGTCCACGACGAGGGAGATGTCGTCGGTCATGGAGTCAACCCGAAGTTTATTTGTGCGGTCCATGGGGGTGTCGGCAGTACCTGAACAAGATATAAATAAAAACAATGAGTCATAGCAACCTAAGAGATGTTGAAGTGATTTACCTAGCAGAGCCTCAGTGGATTTGCGGAGCCGATCCTCCCTTTTCTCTCCTTGGGACTAGGCCTCCTCCTTCAGCTTCTGCTCATCCTCCAGCTTGGCCTTCACCTTGGCGAGCTCCTTCTCCAGACCCTCATCCTTCTTCCACGCCTCGGATGTATGCTTGTTCGCGTTCTTGATTCGTTCGGCTGAAGACTTGGTTGTAGCAAGCTCTGCGCGAAGCTCGACATTTTCGGCCTCCAGCTTGACGAACTGGGCGGCGAAGTCACCGTGGCGAAGATGGGCTGGAACAAAGAAACGAAGCAGCATTTATAACACTTGAACGTCTGTCAAGCCAACACTCGGCTGCAAGCAGCCGAGCATAGGCTCGGGGGCTACTCAGGTAAGGATTATCACAAAGGAAAACAAAACTGCAATGGCACTTACGTGTTCCCGGGAAGCCGAAGTCGTGGGAGCAGCTTTCGAGAGGGTGTCATTCTTCTTCTTCAGTGTTATCTTCGGCGGCGGAGGGACAATTGGCGTACCTTCCGGTGGAACCAACCCTTCCTTTACCGGGTCTTCGGATTCTGTGGTCGCCGTTTTCTCGGAGCTGACCCTCGGTTTCTTCGGAGGTGGAGGAGGTATCTCCCCTTCATCACTGGTCAAACAAATTCGACTACATCAACAACACAGATGAAACTATCAAGTGACTTAACGGCGTACAAAAGAAAAGGCACTTACTCGAACATCATTTCTTCCTCGTCAGCAAAGGCACCCGATGTCCGCTTCGATGTTGGAGCAGCCGACGCCTCGGGAGCTGCATCAACATGCACAACATGATCAGCATCATCGTCGTACTAGCCACTAAGACTTGACTCCGCTGTATCGGTCAGTTGATCGGTAGCAAGCTTCCGGCGTTTGACAGTAAAGGCCCTGACATCTTCGGTGTCTTCTTCGGTGGCGTCACTATCATCAACCACCTCGACATTCTCCTCCGACTCATCATCTTCGGGTTCTACCCCAATCTCGGGTGAAGCAGGATAACACCTTGTGACGCCAGTTCCCTACCAAGACAAAGGAAGTCCGAAGTTAAAACAAATCATCGAGTACAAAGGCATATCGAGTATGGAATACAAAGACAATAAAAATACCTCGCCTGGCAGATGACGGGCATCGTACGGATCCAAAAGGGCTTCGAAGGGGATGGTGTCTTCTTGGCTAAAGTGGGTCAAGCGCCTGACCTCATACATAAGCTCCTTTCTCGAGAGATCCGAGGCGTTGATTCGGGTCAAATCCTTGGTGCCGGTATATAACTACATCTGGTGGCCTCTGGACATCACCGAATGGATGCGGCGCTTCAAGAGCAGAGAGGCAAACTCGATGTCGGTCATGGTCTGGCCACCAGAGTTCTTCAGATCCATGACCCTTTCATACAATTTATCGGCTATCGGTTTCTCTTCAACAGTCAGAATGTTCCTCCAAGATTTCTTCGATGTCGCCTCCAGAACATCCGAAAACATCAGCATATTAGAGCGGTGCCCTAAGCTTGTTGGTCCCTGAGATAGAACCACTTATACCTCCAGTTCTGGACAAATTCCTTCATCGAGAAGTTGAAGTACTTCACCTCCTTTCGGACGACGAAGTCAACCCCTCCCACGACGTAGGGCTCAATGTCCCGCAATGACAGTTGACGAAGAAAATCTTCTTCCATAAGCCCCAATGCGGGTCAATGCCGAGAAAGCCCTCACAGCCAATGATAAAAATGGCAAGGTGCGGGATTGAGCTCGGTGTCAACTGCTAGAGCTGAATGCCGTAGGAAAAGAGGAGGCAGCGGAGGAACTCGTGGGTTGGGAGAGATAGCCCACGGTACAGAAAAGCGGTGAAGATCACGATGAACCCAGCAGGAGGCTTGGGACGAGAATCCGAGCCTGGGAAGCGAATGTCCTTCTCGTCGCTGGAGATCAGTCCCAGACGACGCATCCTGTTCTCCTCGCGCCTCGTAATGGAGGACCTCGTCCATTCGCACAGGAGGTCCTTGGTGGCGGCGGGGGATCTCGGCGCGGCGTCGGGCACCTTCGGACTGGTGGCGCTTGCGACGGCGCTAGATGAAGTGTCAGCCTTCTTCTTCCCCATGGCACTTGGAGTTTTTCTTGTTCCTTTGGAAGCTCTAGCGAGGTGACAATGGCGAGCAGAGGACGGAGGAAGGAGATGAACAAGTGAAGCGGTGAAGGGGTGGATTAACCCCCGTATCCATTTATAAAGAACTTTGGTTCTCAATTTGGGCCGTTAGATTCGCACCGCTAAAAATGGAGGAAGATCTGCCCCTACACGTGTTGCACAGTGCTTGTGACGGTAAAGCACACGTCCGTTGGGAACCCCAAGAGGAAGGTGTGATGCGTACAACATCAAGTTTTCCCTCAGTAAGAAACCAAGGTTATCGAACCAGTAGGAGATGAAGGCCACGTGAAGGTTGTTGGTGAAGGAGTGTAGTGCGGCGCAACACCAGGGATTCCGGCGCCAACGTGGAACCTGCACAACACAATCAAATACTTTGCCCCAACTTAACAGTGAGGTTGTCAATCTCACCGGCTTGCTGTAAACAAAGGATTAAACGTATGGTGTGGAGAATGATGTTTGTTTGCAAAGAACAACAGAGAACAATGATTGCAGTAGGTTGTATTTCAGATGTAAAAGAATGGACCGGGGTCCACAGTTCACTAGTGGTGTCTCTCCAATAAGATAAATAGCATGTTGGGTGAATAAATTACAGTTGGGAAATTGACAAATAGAGATGCACATACATATATCATGATGACTACTATGAGATTTAATCAGGGCATTACGACAAAGAACATAGACCGCTATCCAGCATGCATCTATGCCTAAAAAGTCCACCTTCGGGTTAGCATCCGCACCCCTTCCAGTATTAAGTTGCAAACAACAGACATTGCATTAAGTACTGTGCGTAATGTAATCAGTACAAATATCCTTAGACAAAGCATTGATGTTTTATCCCTAGTGGCAACAACACATCCACAACCTTAGAACTTTACGTCACATCGTCCCGATTCAATGGAGGCATGAACCCACTATCGAGCATAAATACTCCCTCTTGGAGTCACAAGTATCAACTTGGCCAGAGCCTCTACTAGCAACGGAGAGCATGCAAGAACATAAATAACACATATATGGTAGGTCGATAATCAACTTGACATAGTATTCCATATTCATCGGATCCCAACAAACACAACATGTAGCATTACAAATAGATGATCCTGATCATGATAGGCAGCTCACAATATCTAAACATGATAGCACAAGAGGATAAGACAACCATATAGCTACTGCTATGGACCCATAGTCCAAGGATGAACTACTCACGCATCAGTCCGGAGGCGGGCATGGTGATGTAGAGCCCTCCGGTGATGTTTCCCCTCTCCGGCAGGGTGCTGGAGGCGATCTTTAGAATCCCCCGAGATGGGATTGACGGCGGCGGCGTCTCAGTAACTTTTCTCGTATCGTGGCTCTCGGTACTAGGGTTTTCGCGACGGAAGGAATAAATAGGCGAAGGGGCAGAGTCGGGGGGCGCCCGAGGGGCCCACCCCATAGGCTAGCGCGGCCAGGGGTGGGGCCGTGCCACCCTATGGTGTGGCCGCCTCGCGTCCCCTCTTCGTCTCCTCTTCGGTGTTCTAGAAGGCTCCATGGAAATAAGACCGTGGGCTTTTGTTTCGTCCAATTCCGAGAATATTTCCTGTGTAGGATTTCTGAAACCAAAAACAACAGAAAACAGGAACTGGCGCTTCGGCATCTTGTTAATAGGTTAGTACCGGAAAATGCATCAAAATGATGTAAAGTGTATATAAAACATGTGAGTATTGTCATAAAACTAGCATGGAACATAAGAAATTATAGATACGTTTGAGACGTATCAAGCATCCCCAAGCTTAGTTCCTACTCGCCCTCGAGTTGGTAAACGATAACAAGGATAATTTGTGAAGTGACATGCTACTATCATAATCTTGATCAATACTATTGTAAAGCATATGAGATGAATGAAGTGATTCGAAGCAATGGTCTATAATTTGTTAACAAATAGATAATGACTAAACAACTGAATCATATAGAAAAGACTTTTCATGAATAGTACTTTCAAGACAAGCATCAATAAGTCTTGCATAAAAGTTAACTCATAAAGCAACAGATTCTTAATAGAAGGTTTTGAAGGAACACAAAGGATGATTAAGTTTCAGCAATTGCTTTCAACTTGTAACATGTATATTTCATGGATAGTTGTCAACATAAAGTAATATAACAAGTGCAATAAGTAAACATGTAAGAATCAATGCACACAGTTGACACAAGTGTTTGCTTCTAAGATAGAAAGAAGTAGGTAAACCGACTCAACATAAAGTAAAAGAAAGGCCCTTCGCAGAGGGAAGCATGGATTACTCATGTGCTAGAGCTTTTTATTTTGAAAACATGGAAACAATTTTGTCAACGGTAGTAATAATTCATATGTGTTATGCATAAAACCTCCTATAAGTTGCAAGCCTCATGCATCGAATACCAATAGTGCCCGCACCTTGTCCTAATTAGCTCGGACTTCCATGGATTATCATTGCATTACATATGTGTCAACCAAGTGTCGCAAAGGGGTACCTCTATGCCACCTGTACAAAGGTCCAAGGAGATAGATCGCATTTGATTTCTCAATTTTGATAGATCTCAACTTAAGGACATCCATACCGGGACAACATAGAAAACAGATAATGGACTCCTCTTTAATGCTTTAAGCATTCAACAACAGATAATATTCTCACAAGAGATTGAGGATTAATGTCCAAGCTGAAACTTCCACCATGATGCATGGCTTTGGTTGGCGGCCCAATGTTCTTCTCTAACAATATGCATACTCAAACCATTTAATCATGAGAAATCTCCCTTACTTCAGACAAGACGAACATGCATAGCAACTCACATGATATTCAACAAAGGTGTAACAAGTTGATGGCGTCCCCCAGATAACATGGTTACCGCTCAACAAGCAACTTATAAGAACTAAGATACATAAGCGACATATGCATTACCACAATAGTTTTTAGGCTACTTTCCCATGAGCTATTGATACGTCCAAAACGTATCTACTTTACCGAACACTTTTGCTATTGTTTTGCCTCTAATTTGTGTATTTTGGATACAACTAACAGGGACTAACACTGTTTTCAGCAGAACTGCTCTGGTGTCTCATTTTTGTGCAGAAATCCAACTTTCAGGAAAATCCTCGGAATTTATGCGGAAGGTCCTATTTTCCCAGAATAGTCATAAGATTGTTAGGGAATAGTGCCTAGTATCCGTTGTTGGTGCTTTTATGATATTGTTGCAACTTGTTATGCTTAATGCTTGTCACTAGGGCCCGAGTGCCATGATCTCAGATCTGAACATGTTATTGATTCATGAAGATATTCGTTGTTTATGATCTTACTCGCAAGTTGTATACACATGTCGTCTGTCCGGAACCCGAGGCCCCAAAGTGACGAAATTGGGACAACCGGAGGGAAGGCGGTGATGTGAGGATCACATGTGTTCACGGAGTGTTAATGCTTTGCTCCGGTACTCTATTAAAAGGAGTACCTTAATATCCAGTAGTTTCCCTAGAGGCCCGGCTGCAACCGGCTGGTAGGACAAAAGATGTTGTGCAAGTTTCTCATTGCGAGCACGTACGACTAAATATGGAACACATGCCTATTGATTGATTAGTACTTGGATACCGTTTTATTATTATCTGCAAATGCCACTGCTTTGATTGTTACATGAGTTTCTCTCATCCATGCAACGCCCGTTCATCCATCCCCTGTGCCTACGGTATTTTAATCTTGCTTGTTTATTATAATCACTACTGCTTGTCTTTGTTACTCTGTCGCTATTATTTCACTACTGCTATCGCTATAAAGCCGTCACTATCGATAAACTCTTGCGAGCAAGTCCGTTTCCAGTGCAGCTGAATTGACAACTCCATTGTTAAGGCTTTCAAGTATTCTTTGTCCCCCTTGTGTCGAATCAATAAATTGGGTTTTACTTCCCGCGAAGACTGTTGCGATCCCCTATACTTGTGGGTCATCAAGACTATTTTATGGCGCCGTTGCCGGGGGGCATAGTTTTATTTGGAAGTTCACTTGGATTGATATTGTTCGTTGGAAATTCTCCATCATGGGTAAACCTCGCGATACTAAGGTCGCCATATTACCATCCACTACAAGAAAAGGTACAACTCTGAGTACCTCTGCTGCTCTTGATTCACCATCTGTGATAAGTAAACTTGTTTCACCACCACAAGCTTCAAATGCCGGTACTTCTGCTGAATCTGAAAACTCCTATAATTTTGATGATGCTTCTACTGTGCTTGATAATGATGGTTCGTTAGGATCTTTTCAAGATGCTACAATTTCTAGGTCTAGACAAATTGAAAATACTGAAACTCCTAATGAAAATGCTGCTACACCTGTTAATTCACCTGAGTCTGTTGAATACTCTAGTGATGATCTTGATGAAGATTATGTGGAACTTGATGATGATTTTATTGAAAAATGCAATGCTACTACCGATGCAAGAAAAATTAAAAAGTTGCTTGCGTGAACATACTGTTAGATATAAACTGTCTCCTGATCCTAAATTTGCCACATCTCCTATAAACATTAAGGATAAGGATTATGATTTTTCTCTTGATCTATCTCATATAGCTATTATTGAGAAAATTCCCTTTTGTGGTACTGAAAAAGAAAGTGCTGTTGAACACATAATTGAGCTATCTACTCTGAGTAGCTTGTTTTCTGATGATGTTAAGAAGCGTACTTACTTTGTTGCTAAAATCTTTCCATTCTCATTAAAGGATGACGCTAAAACTTGGTATAATAGTTTGCCACCTGATTCTATTAATAGTCCAAAAGAATTGCTTGATGTTTTCTTCCGGAAATACTTTCCTGCTAGTGCTCAACATATTGCTTTGCAGAGAATTTATAATTTTGACCAGGAAGATGGAGGGAAATTGCCTGAAGCTTGGGCGAGTTTTTGCTCTCTTATTAGAGCTCGGCCTGAACATGATTTGGAAAAGCATGATTTACTTGATATATTTTATAGAGGACTAACCATTGAGTCTAGGGCATACCTGGATAGTTGTGCTGGTTGTGTTTTCAGGAAAAGAACTCCAGACGACGCTGAAGAATTATTGGCTAAAATAGGCCGGAATCATGATGATTGGACTACACCTGAACCAACCCCGACACCAATATTGAAGAAGAGGGGTATGATTAAATTAAATGATGAAGATATGAGGGAAGCTAAGAAGTCTCTTAAGGAGAAGGGTATTAAACCTGAAGATGTGAAGAATTTACCTCCTATAGAAGATTTATGTAAGATAACTCCCCCTTCATCCATGGTTGAGGTACACTCTCTTCAACGCTTTACTAGGGAAGATATTCCGTATTCAAAACCTCCTGCACAATGCTTAGATGAGTTTGATAATTATATTGTTAAGCAAAATAATTTTAATATAAGAATAGAGAATCATTTAATGGAAAATTCTCGAGCTATTAGTGAATTGCATGGTATTGTGGAGAGAACCTCCAATGATGTTAAGATGCTTGTTAAACATTTTCATATGGTTGAAACTCAAATTGATCAACTCACTAAAGTACAAAATGACTTGTTGGAAAATAATTCTAAAGAAAAACATGCTTATGAAGTAACAACTAGAGGTGGTGTTTCTACCCAGGATCCTCTATATCCTGAGGGACATCCCAAAAGAGTTGAACAAGATTCTCAACGAACTAAAACCAGTGCTCCATCTAAGAAAAAGAAAAAGAAACATAAGAATGTTGTAGAATCCTCCGAACTCGTTAATGATCCTAATAGTATTTCTATTTCGATCGTTGAAACTGAAAGTGGTAATGAACATGATAAAGATAATGATAAGAATGATACTCCCGATAAAGAAGAGGTTGAAGAAGAACCCGAAATGCATGCTAAAAATAAAAAGTATACTAAAGAAGATTTTATTGCTGAGAAACATGGTAATGAAAGAGAACCTTGGGTTCAAAAGCAAATGCCTTTTCCTGCTAAGAAACTAAAATCAAAGGAAGAAGAACATTATAATAAATTTTGTGATTGGATGAAACCTTTATTCTTGCAAATCCCTTTGACTGATGCTATTAAATTGCCTCCTTATTCAAAGTATATGAAAGATATTGTCACTAACAAAAGGAAAATTCCTAATGAGGAGATTTCCACTATGCTTGCTAATTACTCTTTCAATGGTAAGGTTCCAAAGAAGCTTGGCGACCCGGTATTCCAACTATTCCTTGTTCAATTAAGAATAATTATGTTAGAACTGCTCTATGTGATTTGGGAGCGGGAGTTAGTGTGATGCCTTTTTCTCTTTATAAGAGACTTTATTTAGATAAGTTGATACCAACTGATATATCTTTGCAAATGGCTAATAAATCTACTGCTATTCCTGTTGGTGTATGTGAGGATGTTCCTGTTCAAGTTACTCAAAACTGCTTGATATTAACTGATTTTGTTGTGTTGGAAATGCCTGAAGATGATAATATGTCCATTATTCTTGGGAGACCCTTTCTTAATACTGCAGGGGCTGTTATTGATTGCAATAAAGGAAAAGTCACTTTTAATGTTGATGAAAAGGAACATACTGTCTATTTTCCCAAGAAGACTGATAAAATATGTGGAGTTAATACAATTTCCAGTTCAAGAACCGTTAAAGTGGGAGTTATTGATTTTCCTATATATGATCTCAAAGAAGGATATCAAACTATTATGATTGGATCCGTATCAATACAATATAAGGTAATATGATTGATTTGAGGTTTATTTCTTCCTCTGACATGTAAAATTATTTGGTGGCAAGACTTGATCAACCTTGTTAACAAGTACATTTTATATGCATAGAAGAGCTAAACAAAATTTCTTTCTTCCTCCACGTGATCTACTTGCTGTAGCACTTTTGTTTTGCAAAGTTCTTTAGTTAATTAGAGATTTCAAAATCTTTTTCTGCCCAGTAATAATAAATTTAACACCCAGAAATGTGCATTTTTCAAAGTTTTAAAAAATTCACAAAAATTACACCATTGGTCCTATTTTTCGACGTGGCACCTGGAAACACCTGGGGATGACCAGTGGGGCACCCCAGGGTGGCACCCCACAGGCCGGCGCGGCCAGCAAGGGGGGCGCGCCACCCTGGCGTGTGGGCCCCTCCTTTCCCCACTTCATCATCTCTTCCTCCCACTCTCTTCTCTCTCCCGAAAAAACTCGCCCCAGGTTCCTCTCACTCGCGTTTTTGCTCAAGAGCTCCAGATTTCTCGATCTCTTTGCTCAGCCCAGATTTCTGTCTGAAATTTGGCACATTTGCTCTCCGGTATGTGACTCCTCCGATTATCCAAATAGAATTTTGTTTAGTGGAGTATATCTTGAATATTTTGCTGTTGTAGGTAACATGTTTAGTGAGCTTGCATGCTTGTTCTAAGTGGTAGAAACTAGTTTTGATGCATGTTTAGTACTCTAACAAGTTCCTATGGTAGTTTCCCTCAAATATATGTCACCAAATCAAATTTTATATTGTTTGTTGAAAATTTCAGAAAATGGAGTGGAATATCATCAACTAAATCAACAAGAATTGGAGGTGCAACAAGTCATGAGAGTTTACCGCGAGGAGCGAGTATACCCCTCTTACTACCCGTGCATAGATTTTATGAGAAGTGCAGGAATCTTGCGAGATGTTCAGGATCTAATCTTCCGTGCGGGATTGAATGATTTTGTTGATGGTGAACCATGCCAATATGCGAAATTGACTATGTCTGTAGTGCAGAATTTCGCATTCAATTGGTCTCAATCTAACCCCACAGTTCGGTACAAAATTTATAATAAAACTGTCAACTTGCCTTTCAATGATTTCTGTGCAGCCATTAGAGTGCCGCAATGGGGATCGTGCGAGAAGATGAGGGGATCGCCGCAAGAGCTCTTGAATCTCTACAAAATGATTTGTCATGGAAGAAGCTTCTTAGAGGATGGTGGTAAAATTAGTAGTATTCAATTCCCAACTATTCGTTACTTTGCTTATTTCATCACCAATTGTGTTCTTGCTAGAAAGAATTCAAGTAAGTTAGCTATCCAAGATTTAGCTTTCCTAGCTGCTGCATTACAAGGTGATAAGACTTATAACTTGGAGCTTTGATAGCCTATAGACTTGCTACTAACTGTGAGAGGGGAGGAATTTGCGGAGGTCTCATCGCCTCTCGTTTATTAGCTATGCATGGTGTAGAACCTCACCATCTTGATATTCAGCTTTCCGTAGAAAAACTTGATATAGTCTCCATGATAAAACATGAATTTGTTTCTGATTCGTCTAACTTGAGTAACCTGTTTTACAAGATAATATTTTATAAGAAAACTTGGAGAACAACTAAGAAAACTGAAAAACTAGTAGGATTGCCTGCACCTGTTCTGTTTAACTTTGATTCCAGGAAGAATTGGTCAGCCACAGAAGGTGAACTGAATGCATACTTGGAGGGAGATGGCCACCAAGTGAGAGGCGGCACGGAGGAGGCCGAGGAACACCTCGACTCGTCATCCGATGCAGCGAGCTCCTCGCATCAACATTACGGTCATACGAAGCCTCCACGTTATTCTTCTGCACAAGAACCTTATTATGATCACGCCATGTACGATTCGCCGGCGTGGAACCCTGACCCTCGCTGGGGTAGATCTCCACTTAGGCTAAAGCCTGAGCTTGGGGGGAGGTATACCGGCATCACTCATTCTTTGCATATTATGGTTGCTGGATACTTGTATATACTTGTTTAGTTTCTTTGAGTGGGTTTCTAATGAGAGAGAGATGATATTTGGGGAAGTGCTGCCTGAAAACAGATTCTGGGCTGTTACTAAAAAAATTCGTGCGCACAGCCAGAACGTTATTTTGAGTTGCAAATTTTTGTGCATGTTCCCCAGGTTGTTATCTAACTTTCATTAGTTGAATACTTTTCGAACTGAGCAACGGAAGATTTTTGTAAAAATCGATTTCTGTACTGCTGTCAGGTTTTGGCAGATTTCTGCCATCCTTCTTTTCTGTGTTTCTTCTAGTTTTCATTCTCTTGTTTTTGTTTTGTTTCTTCCCTAAAACACAAAAAGACCAAAAATATTTCTGTTGTTTCTCTTTACCATTTGTTATTTTGGTTTCTTGCTTTCATCTTGCTTTATTTGCTAATGTTGGTTTGCTATAAGAAAATCCAAAAAGATTTTGCTTTGTTTGCTTGTTTCCTTTTGTTCTTGTTCCCAATTCGAAAACACCAAAAATATTTTCTGTTCTTCTTTGGTTTTGTAAAGTTCATTATGGAGTTCAGTGGTCTTCGGTGGTTGGAGCTTGGTTTTCATTCCATATTATTCAAGCTACACAAGTGAAAGGCAATAATGACGATCAACAACAATCCGACTGTGGTGAGAGGCTGGTATGAACTCTATTTGTTTTCATTTTTGTACATATACTCATCCATGTGAGCATGCTTAGTTGGTTCATGTGAGGTATATGACATCTAAGAAAGTCTAGTAGTTCATGGTCTCTCATGTTTAGTTCCAATTTATTAATATGAGTACCATGTCATAAATATTTGCTTGCATTGCTTTATTCATAGATAGATATGACATTGTGGTATCCTCCTCTGAATAATCCACTTGAATCAACTTGGCACATGCTCACGCATGCATATGACTGAACAAAAGTCAATTAAGCCTCGATGATTTACTTCACCTCGAGTTCTTGTATCACTTTTATACCTCTCGTTAATTTATTTTGCCGCAAGCATGATTATGACAGCATTCTTGCTCTCTTGATTGTCGCTTCCCGGTCTATTGCTAGCCTTCACTTGTACCGAGCGGGAACACCGCTCGTGCTTCCAAACCCACGAAAACCAAGTTATTCCGGAGTGTCCACCATAAATACCTATGCATGGCATTTCAAACCATTCCAAGTAAATTCTCATGTGCTACCTTTAAAACCTTCAAAATGCTTCTCAATTTGTGTTAATGTTTTATAGCTCATGAGGAAGTATGTGGTGTTTATCTTTCAATCTTGTCATTTACTCCGGACGGACTTTCACCAATGGACTAGTGGCACATCCTCTTATCCAATAATATTGCAAAAAGAGCTGGCAACGGGGTTCCCAGCCCCAATTAACTAACCTTCATAAATTTACAAATAGACACTCCTCCATGGTATGTGATTGTTGGTCGGCACCCGAGGATTCGGTTAGCCAGGGCTTGAGAAAGCAAAGGTGGGGAGGAGTGTCATCTAAATAAAACTAAAATAAAAAGGCACTCCTTCATGGTATGAGATTGTTGGCAGGCACCCGAGGATTCGGTTAGCCATGGTTTGTGAAAGCAAGGTTGGAAGGAGTGCCACCCAAAAAATAAAATTTCATGGGAGCCGCTCTTGAAAGTCTGGTTGATGAGGTAGTTAGAGTACCCATTACCATTCGTTGACAACAACAAACACCTCTCAAAACCATTTTACTTCTGTCTTCAGAAAAATGAAAAGCTCTAGCACATGTTAATCCTCGCTTCCCTCTGCGAAGGGTCAATCTTTTACTTTTACATTGAGTCTCCATCCTTTCTTTGAGTACTTTCTTGAGAGCACAACTGTCATTCTTAGTATAATATGCTTGTCCCAAAATGTGATTAATTGTGGTATAACTTTGATGCTTTTATCTTTGATAATCTTTACTTCCATTCTTTCCATGAACTTCAAAGGTGCCCGAGCATTTATGTTTTGCTGTACAAATACGGGCAAGCGAGATACCACTTTATCATATCCTTTTATGAACATTGCAATCCTGCTCGATAGACATGATTCATGATGCTTTTTATTAATTTGTTGGTACCTTTTCCATGATTGATATAGCTATTAGATGATTTTATTTGCATGTATCTTATTATGAATTGCTTAAATACTTGCCATATCATGAGAATATTTACATCATATGAGCAAATGTGTTCGTGAAAGTTCTTTTATCGCACTCATTTGTTAACTGAATTGCTTGAGGACAAGCAATAAGCTAAGCTTGGGGGGAGTTGATACGTCCAAAACGTATCTACTTTCCCGAACACTTTTGCTATTGTTTTGCCTCTAATTTGTGTATTTTGGATACAACTAACACGGACTAACGCTGTTTTCAGCGGAACCTGCTCCGGTGTCTCGTTTTTGTGCAGAAATCCAACTTTCGGGAAAATCCTCGGAATTTATGCGGAAGGTCCTATTTCCCGTAATATTGGCGGAGCCGAAGGGCAAGCCGGTGGGGGCCCGAGGGCCCCACACGCTAGGCCGGCGCGGCCCAGGAGGGGGGCGCGCGGCCCTAGTGTGTGGCGGCCTCGGCTGGCCCCCGACGCCCTCCTTTGGACTACTTAACGCCCTCGACCTAAAAACGCACAGAGAGAAGTCGAAGTCGCCAGAAACCATCCAGTACGCCGCCACCATCGCGAAACTCCGTCTCGGGACCAGAAACTCCATTCTGGCACCTCGCCGGGACGGGGAATTGGAGGAGATCATCGCCATCATCATCACCGACGCCTCTCCATCGACCAGCCATGTTTCCCCCATCCATGTGTGAGTAATTCCCCCGCTGTAGGCTGAAGGGGATGGTAGGGATTGGATGAGATTGGTCATGTAATAGTCATAAGATTGTTAGGGCATAGTGCCTAGTATCCGTTGTTGGTGCTTTTATGATATTGTTGCAACTTGTTATGCTTAATGCTTGTCACTAGGGCCCTAGTGCCATGATCTCAGATCTGAACATGTTATTGATTCATGAAGATATTCGTTGTTTATGATCTTACCTGCAAGTTGTATACACATGTCGCTGTCCGGAACCCGAGGCCCCAAAGTGACGAAATTGGGACAACCGGAGGGGAAGGCGGTGATGTGAGGATCACATGTGTTCACGGAGTGTTAATGCTTTGCTCCGGTACTCTATTAAAAGGAGTACCTTAATATCCGAGTAGTTTCCCTAGAGGCCCGGCTGCCACTGCTGGTAGGACAAAAGATGTTGTGCAAGTTTCTCATTGCGAGCACGTACGACTAAATATGGAACACATGCCTATTGATTGATTAGTACTTGGATACCGTTTTATTATTATCCGCAAATGCCCCGCTTTGATTGTTACATGAGTTTCTCTCATCCATGCAACGCCCGTTCATCCATCCCCGTGCCTACGATATTTTAATATTGCTGTTTACTATAATCACTACTGTTGTCTTTGTTACTCTGTCGCTATTATTTCACTACTCGCTATCGCTATAAAACCGTTACTATCGATAAACTCTTGCGAGCAAGTCTGTTTCCAGGTGCAGCTGAATTGACAACTCCGCTGTTAAGGATTTCAAGTATTCTTTGTCTCCCCTTGTGTCGAATCAATAAATTGGGTTTTACTTCCCGCGAAGACTGTTGCGATCCCCTATACTTGTGGGTCATCAGCTATGTATTGCAAAGACAAAGAATGAAATTTTAAAGGTAGCACGCAAGCAATTTACTTTGGAATGGCAGAAAAATACCACATAGTAGGTAGTTATGGTGGACACAAATGGCATGAGTTTTGGCTCAAGGTTTTGGATGCACGAGAAGCATTTCCTCTCAGTACAAGGCTTTGGCTAGCAAGGTTGTTTGAAGCAAACACAAGTATGAACCGATGCTGACAAAACTTACGTAAGAACATATTGCAAGCATTATAAGACTCTACACTGTCTTCCTTGTTGTTCAAACACTTTTACCAGAAAATATCAAGACTTTAGAGAAACCAATCATGCAAACCAAAATTCAACAAGCTCTACAGGAGTTCTCCACTAATAGGTTTAAACTACATGATGCAAAAGCTTAAAAATGATCTACTTGAGAGCTCAAAACAATTGCCAAGTATCAAATTATTCAAGACAATATACCATTTACCACATGAAGCATTTTCTGTTTCCAACTAAATAGCAATCAACGAAGCGGCTTTCAACTTCGCCATGAACATTAAAGTAAAGCTAAGAACACCAGTGTTCAATATGAAAAAGCGGAGCGTGTCTTTCTCCAAGACAAGGAATGCTAGGATCCTATTTTATTCAAACATAAACAAAAATAAAAACAAACAGACGCTCCAAGTAAAGCACATAAGATGTGACGGAATAAAAATATAGTTTCACTAGAGGTGACCTGATAAGTTGTTGATGAAGAAGGGGATGCCTTGGGCATCCCCAAGCTTAGATGCTTGAGTCTTCTTGAAATATGCAGGGATGAACCACGGGGGCATCCCCAAGCTTAGACTTTTCACTCTTCTTGATCATATCATATCATCCTCCTCTCTTGACCATTGAAAACTTCCTCCACACCAGACTCAAAACAATCTCATTAGAGGGTTAGTACATAATCAAAAATTCACATGTTCAGAGAGGACACAATCATTCTTAACACTTCTGGACATTACCCAAGGTTACTGAAAGTTAATGGAACAAAGAAATCCACTCAACACAGTAAAAGAGGCAATGCGAAATAAAAGGCAGAATCTGTCAAAACAGAACAGTCCGTAAAGACGAATTTTTTCGAGGCACTTAACAGGCTCAGATGAAAAAGCTCAAATTGAACGAAAGTTACGTACATATCTGAGGATCACGCATGAGTTTTTTCAGCATTTTACGAGTTTCCTACAGAGAGATCTACTCAAATTCGTGACAGGTAAAAATCTGTTTCTGCGCAGGAATCCAAATCTAGTATCAACTTTACTATCAAAGACTTTACTTGGCACAACAATGTAATAAACATGATAAGGAGAGGTTGCTACAGTAGTAACAACTTCCAAGACACAACAAACAGTAGTAAAATAAAAAACAACATGGGTTATCTCCCAAGAAGTGCTTTTCTTTAACGCCTTTCAGCTAGGCGCAGAAAGTGCAAAATCAAGTAATATCAACGGAAGAAGCATCAACATCATAATTTGTTCTAATAATATAATCAAAAGGCAACTTCATTCTCTTTCTAGGGAAGTGTTCCATACCTTTCTTAAGAGGGAATTGATATTTAATATTTCCTTCTTTCATATCAATAATAGCACCAACAGTTCGAAGAAAGGGTCTTCCAAAAATAATAGGACAAGATGCATTGCATTCAATATCCAAGACAACAAAATCAAAGGGGACAAGGTTATTGTTAACCGTAATGTGAACATTGTCAATCCTCCCCAAAGGTTTCTTCATAGAATTATCAGCAAGATTAACATCCAAATAACAACATTCCAGAGGTGGCAAGTCAAGCATATCATAAAGTTTCTTAGGCATAACAGAAATACTTGCACCAAGATCACATAAAGCATTACAATCAAAATCACTGACTTTCATTTTAATGATGGGCTCCCAACCATCTTCCAACTTCCTAGGGATAGAAGCTTCAAGTTTTAATTTCTCTTCCCTAGCTTTAATGAGAGAATTTGTAATATGTTTTGTAAAGGCTAAATTTATAGCGCTAGCATTAGGACTTCTAGAAAGTTTTTGTAAGAACTTAATAACTTCAGAAATATGACAACTATCAAAATCTAAACCATTATGATCTACAGCATTCTGAAAAATTTCAGCACTTTTATCACAAACAGTTTCAGCAGTTTCAGGCAATTTTGCATGTTTTGTATTAGAAGTAGAAACATTGCCAACACCAATTATTCTACCATTAATAGTAGGAGGTTTAGCAACATGTGAAGCATCAACATTACTAGTGGTGGTAATAGTCCAAACTTTAGCTACATTATTCTCTTTAGCAAGTTTTTCTTCTCTTTCCCACCTAGCATGCAATTCAACCATCATTCTAATATTGTCATTAATTCGAACTTGGATAGCGTTTGCTGTAGCAAATGACTTAATTTCTTTATCTTCATTAGGCATAACTTTCAATTTTAAAAGATCAACATCAGTAGCAAGACCATCAACCTTAGAAGCAAGAACATCAATTTTACCAAGCTTTTCTTCAACAGATTTATTAAAAGCAGTTTGTGTACTAATAAATTATTTAAGCATGACTTGAAGACCAGAGGGTACACTTCTACTATTGTTGTAAGAATTACCATAAGAATTACCATTATTAGAAGGATATGGCCTATAGTTGTTGTTACCAAAATTATTCCTATAAGCATTGTTGTTGAAATTATTATTTTTAATGAAGTTAACATCAACATGCTCTTCTTGAGCAACCAATGAAGCTAAAGGAACATTATTAGGATCAACATGAGACCTACCATTAACAATCATAGACATAATAACATCAATCTTATCACTCAAAGAAGAGGTTTCTTCAACAGAATTTACCTTCTTACCTTGAGGAGTTCTTTCAGTATGTCATTCAGAGTAGTTGATCATCATATCACCAAAAAGCTTTGTTGCAGCACCCAAAGTGATGGACATAAAATTACCTCCAGCAGCTGAATCCAATAGGTTTCTTGAAGAAAAATTCAATCCTGCATAAATGGTTTGGATGATCATCCAAGTAGTTAGTCCATGGGTAGGGCAATTCTTTACCAAAGATTTCATTCTCTCCCATGCTTGGGCAACATGTTCATTATCCAATTGCTTAAAATTAATAATGCTACTTCTCAAAGATATAATCTTAGCAGGAGGATAATATTTTCCAATAAAAGCATCTTTACATTTAGTCCATGAATCAATACTATTTTTAGGCAAAGATAGCAACCAATCTTTAGCTCTTCCTCTTACGGAGAAAGGAAACAATTTCAGTTTTATAATATCCCCATCTACATCCTTATACTTTTGCATTTCACAAAGTTCAACAAAATTATTAAGATGGGCAGCAGCATCATCAGTACTAACACCAGAAAATTGCTCTCTCATAACAAGATTTAGTAAAGCAGGTTTAATTTCATAAAATTCTGCTGTAGTGGCAGGTGGAGCAATAGGAGTGCATATGAAATCATTATTATTTGTGCTAGTGAAATCACACAACTTAGTATTTTCAGGAGTATTCATTTTAACAGTAATAAAGCAAACCGAATTAAATAAAGTAAAACAAGTAACTAATTTTTTGTGTTTTTGATATAAAGAAAGCAAACAAGACAGAAAATAAAGTAAAGTAAAGCAAGACAATAAACAAAGTAAAGAGATTGGGTGTGAGAGACTCCCCTTGCAGCGTGTCTTGATCTCCCCGGCAACGGTGCCAGAAAGAGTTGCTTGTGACGGTAAAGCACACGTCCGTTGGGAACCCCAAGAGGAAGGTGTGATGCATACAGCAGCAAGTTTTCCCTCAGTAAGAAACCAAGGTTATCGAACCAGTAGGAGATGAAGGCCACGTGAAGGTTGTTGGTGAAGGAGTGTAGTGCGGCGCAACACCGGGGATTCCGGCGCCAACGTGGAACCCGCACAACACAATCAAAATACTTTGCCCCAACTTAACAGTGAGGTTGTCAATCTCACCGGCTTGCTGTAAACAAAGGATTAAACATATGGTGTGGAGAATGATGTTTGTTTCCAAAGAACAACAGAGAACAATGATTGCAGTAGGTTGTATTTCAGATGTAAAAGAATGGACCGGGGTCCACAGTTCACTAGTGGTGTCTCTCCAATAAGATAAATAGCATGTTGGGTGAACAAATTACGGTTGGGCAATTGATAAATAGAGAGGGCATAACAATGCACATACATATCATGATGACTACTATGCGATTTACTTAGGGCATTACGACAAAGAACATAGACCTCTATCCCAGCATGCATCTATGCCTAAAAAGTCCACCTTCGGGTTAGCATCTGCACCCCTTCCAGTATTAAGTTGCAAACAACAGACAATTGCATTAAGTACCGTAGCGTAATGTAATCAATACAAATATCCTTAGACAAAGCATTGATGTTTTATCCCTAGTGGCAACAAGACATCCACAACCTTAGAACTTTACGTCACCTGTCCTGCATTCAATGGAGGCATGAACCCACTATCGAGCATAAATACTCCCTCTTGGAGTCACAAGTATCAACTTGGCCGCAGCCTCTACTAGCAACGGAGAGCATGCAAGAACATAAATAACACATATATGATAGATCGATAATCAACTTGACATAGTATTCCATGTTCATCGGATCCCAACAAAAACAACATGTAGCATTACAAATAGATGATCCTGATCATGATAGGCAGCTCACAAGATCTAAACATGATAGCACAAGAGGAGAATACAACCATCTAGCTACTGCTATGGACCCATAGTCCAAGGATGAACTACTCACACATCAGTCCGGAGGCGGGCATGGTGATGTAGAGCCCTCCGGTGATGATTCCCCTCTCCGGCAGGGTGCCGAAGGCGATCTTCAGAATCCCCCGAGATGGGATTGACGGCGGCGGTGTCTCAGTAACTGTTGACGTCAGAAACCCCCTGGCGGGCAGAGACGGGCAACACCGTAGAGCCGGGAACAACTAGGGCTGCGGCTGGCCCCAGTCCCTCAGAGCGACGGCCCGCAAAGCCTCCCGGTCGCACGCGCCGATGTTTATCACAAGGGCGTGCCACCCGACCTATACCTGGTCAGGAAGGTGTGGATGATGCCTCGCTTAGTTTCCTGCAGGGCACACACGTAAACATTAAATACGAGCCTCGATCGGCTCTCAGGTTATCCTGTGAATCGGCTCAAAGAGCCGATCCACCCATGATTCAGATGAGGTGTCCGAATATATGGTGGTCCTGCTTGATCAAGGTAAAGCTGATGAGATCTACGACGATCTGGGGTTTTCACCGCATAATCGGATCGTCCTACTCCAGGTTGGGCCTCGCGGCCACGCACGGTGATCGTAAGCCGATCCTAAACAAGGCCTAAAAACCAACACGAGGTTGATCCCCGGAACATCCTGCTTAGGGCCAACGAACGACACCCTACGTGCCGCTGGATCCTCCCCCTTTGTAAGGCCTAACTATTGCAGATATTAAACTAATCCTTGTAGAACAAGGAGCAATCGTAACGGATCAGATCTACTAAACTATGATCAAGCGGGGTGCCGCCCCTACACCTAAGATAGGTGTAAGGGCGGCCGGACATGCAAGGGTTGCACTACGAAAGCATGTAATATGAAGAACAATGCTAACCCTAACATGTCTAAGATAACTACGTTGCTCGCCATCAAAAAGGCTTCGATACGAGCAACGCATGAACAACGTGGGCAGGCTTGTGCTGCCTAGATCGCAAGATGCGATCTAGGCAGCATGATGCTTACCGGTAGAAACCCTCGAGACGAAGGAGTTGGCGATGCGCCGAGATTTGTTTGTGGTTGAACGTTGGTTGTTGTTTATTCCATAAACCCTAGGTACATATTTATAGTCCAGCGGACTTTCTAATGTGGGAATAATCCCACCGTGTACAAGACAAACTCTAACTTTTAATCTAGATACAATCTACTATAATTAAAGATACACGGGCAAACAAGCCCAACTTCTCCGCGCAAGGCCGCTTCAGAGATCTTTCACGTGTAATCTTCTAAGCCCATCCTGATCGCGGCCCACCTCCTGATTTGGCCAAAATCTGGTGATAACACATGCCCCCCTGGTTTTGGAAATGACATTTCCAAAATCATTATGCTCTTCTTTCGTCGGGTCATGTCGTGGCAGAGCAGAACTGTCGCAGAATCTTCCATCATTACGCCTCGTCTCCTGGGCTTCTCTGTATGAATTGTCAATTTTGGCCTCACGTCCTCGAGAACCGTCATGGCATTAAATCTCCACTACACTCTCTTTATTTATCTGTGCCAAACGGTTCACCACTCCATCGCCTTGCTCTGCTCTGTTCACCAAACCAAAAAACCCTTCTCTCCTGCAGCCATGTCTTCCTCTTCCTCCTCCGCTTCCGGCCTCTCTCTCCAACCGTTGCCGAAGAACAAAGAAGAAGACGATCCCCGCTCCGGGGCGCACCCCATCTCCTCTGACAAGGAGAAGAAGGGAGGAGGAGCGGAGAGGACCAAGGCCTCCCCCTCCGCCAGGCTTCCGCCGAAGAAGCGCCCCCGCATGTGGGCGGACAGCGAGGACGACGATGACGACGAGGAAGAAGAAGATGAGGAGGTTCTTCCTCCTCCATTGGGTATCCTCCAACGAAGCGCTTCCGCAGCTGGGCGGATAGCGAGGATGATGATGATGACGAGGAGGAGGAGGAAGCTCCAGCCGACGGCTGGGGCAGCAGCGGCGAGGAGCTTCCCGGGAGCGGCGCCGACGACCTCGACGACGGCGACGATGAGGACAGCGACGACTAGTAGAGTAGGACTAGCAGTAGCAGTGCACTAGGCACTAGATCCCTCTTTTGAGAGCCATCGGCTCTTCTTGTAAAGCTGCTCCTTTGAATTAATGAGAATTGTTCTTCCAATTTCTCCTTTCATTAATCCAATTTCCATCCTCCCGCTTGCCACACCAAGTCCGATAGTAACGAATCGGGCTATTACTGTTTCTCTTGACCGTGGCGTCTTGCAGTCCCGCAGCCGATGACTGTTCATCGGCTAATTTGAGGAACCAATCTCTTCTTTTCTTGCAGCACCAGCACGGTCCAAACCTTGTACCAGACGACGGCTTTTCCTTCCCAGTTCCTCCCTGAGACGATCATGATGCAGCAACAGCCGAGGTAACTCCAATCGGCTCTTAAAAACAGGGCACCTACCAGGCCTGTTGCCCCCCGAGTCTCAGCCAGGGCAAAACAGAGACGAGGATACGCAAATTAGTTGTATGGACCTGGGCTTGATCATGTCTGAGGGAGCTTCTTATGCAGAGCCAGCCGATTTGAACATAAATCGGCTTCTCAAAGCAGAGAGCCTTCAAGGTGAGCTGCCCCCCGAGCTTCTTCAGTTCTTGCCGGCTAGATCGGCTCCTTTCCTTTGGTGGATCTATTGCGATCCATCCTTGACCTGATCTGCACGTCCAGGCTGCTCTTGGACTTGTCCTTGAAGAGAGGATCCGAGCTCTTAAACTACTGCTTTCATATCCTTAAGTCGATGTCTGCTGCATCGGCTGCGCTCGAAAATTTTCGAATTTCCAGAATTTTTTTTTTTTACGGCCGACTTGTGCATCGGCCCCCATACTCCAATACCCATCACCAAAGGATGAGCTATTTCTACTGCATATCCTCGTGTTTTATCCACCAATTGCATATCCTCGTGTTTTATCCACCTGGGTGCCCCCCCGAGCCGATTCTGTCAAGAGAATTGATGGTATCGGCTCTGTTGGATAACATGTCGAACCCAGGCAAAATGGATGGTGAGGATAATTTTGGCCGATTGCTGGAATCGGCCTTCATGTTGCTTGTTCGATGAAGGTTTTGTACTGGCCCTTCATAAATTTTTGGGGCCGATCACAAGGATCAGCCTCGCCATGTTTGCTCATTGACGTGTTCTTGCTACTCGTTCAGGCCGGTAGATAAAACCAGCCCAATCTCTGACTTTATCATGTTGGTGCGCTTGCTGTCGTCCACCTTGAGTGCATCGTGAAATCGTGGAGCACTAAGCTTTGTCGGAAGAACGAGCACCATGTTTGTGCCAGCCGATGTTTCATCATCGGCTTTCCTTTGCTTGGGGCGCCACTCCATTTTCCGTGGACGACCCTCTTCATCCAGGGTTCGCTGAATCTTCGCAGCCAGATCAGGCCTTGCTTTCCTCAATGTATGCAAGTATAACCTCTCGGCTTCTTCCAGGCCGCGCAATCGTTGAACCCTGCGTTTCTGGGAACGGCTGAGTCCATCAGGGCACCACCTTGGCCGGTGATACCTGTCTTCTTCTTCCCCCTCGTCTTCTGAATCTTCGAGATCTTTCAACCGAGGGGACTCAGCTCGTTTGCTCTGTGGCGGGAGAGGTCCTAAGCGCTCGAACACGGACACGTTGGCTGCCTCCTTCTTCTTCCGGTTGCATTCGGGCAATTGCCGATTGTTGGCAATCGGCTCATTCCTGAATCCCAGCAGTGTCTGAAGAAGGGACAATCCCAGTGCCTGTCCTCGTCGTCTCGCTCCCTTGCCTTTTCCTTGGCACAACGCTCGTGCTCCTCCTCATCGCGATTATGCCGACGATGCCTTCTGGCTTCTCTAGCCAGACGATCTCTTTCATCATCATTGCTGGACCGTCGGCGTTGGTCGTACTGACTCACATACTTGTTGAGGAGGTGATCAGAGAGAGGTCGCTGATATCTTATGTTCTTCACTTCTCCCTCTGTGACGTAGCGCTTGCCGTCTTGGCGGAGCCGATCGCGTGGAGCGGCTTCCTCTCGTATCTTTGCTATGAGAGCAGCTGCCCTCATCTCCATCCTTGCCAGCGTGGTGTCCAAGATCTACCATGTTGATATTGCACAGGAAACCCGGCTGGCACCCTCCATGGCACGCATACTCCACCATGTTTACGGCGGGGAAGGGGTGTGTGTCGACCTTCATGGCGTATTGGTTGAAAATCAACCGTCCGTTTTCTATCGCCACTTGGATCTGCTGCCGCCACACCCTGCAGTCGTTGGTGGTGTGGGAGAACGTGTTATGCCATTTGCAGTACGGACTTCCGTTCAGCTCTTGCACCGTGGGGAACTTGTGGCCTTCGGGTACCTTTATATGCTTCTCCGTGAGCAAGAGATCAAAAATCTGCTCCGTCTTGGTCACGTCGAAGTCGAACCCTTTTGGAGGGCCTTGTGGCTTCACCCATTTGCAGGTCACGGGGCCTCGTCGCTCGAGTCCATTCAGCCACTCGCTACCTCCTGATCTCCCATGGCACCTTCATCTTCGTCCGCCTCAACCAAAGTCACCACCCGCTTGAATTTGTCCCGGTAAACATCCGGGTGGCGCTGTTCATATGCCGACAGCCTCTCGCACCATGTGCGCCAATGAAGGGTAGTCTCGCTTGGGAGGCCACGTCCTTGATTGATGATGAGAGACCCACCACCGCCAACTCGATCGCTTCTTTTTCACTTATATGAGCCGAAAAGCATCGGTTCCTAATGGTCCTAAAGCGCCGGACGTAATCCGCCATCGTTTCCCGCGCTTCGTCGTACTTGCGCTAGATCGGCAATGCCAACATCGGAAGCCTCCGAGTGATACCGCTCATGGAACCGCTCTTCCAACTCGCTTCCAAGTCCGGATGGAGTTCGGTGGTAGCGATGTGTACCACCCGAAAGCCGATCCCGTGAGGGACTGTGCGAAGAACCTCACGCGCAACTCGTCTGACGCTGAGATCGTGCCCAGCTGTGCCAAATATCGGCTCACATGCTCGATGGAGCTGGACCCATCTGATCCACTAAACTTCGTGAAGTCCGGGAGCCGATATTTGGGTGGCAGCGGGATCAGTTCGTAGCTATTGGGGTACGGCTTGGTGTAGCCGAACGCCTTCCTTTTCGGCATCATACCGAACTGATCTTTCAAAATTGCACAAATCTGATCCGCTGTGATGGCTGAAGGTGTCGAACCCTGAAGATTCGCCGGGGTGGCATACTTAACCAGCCATGCTTGCTTTTCTGGTTCTAAGCCAACTGCAGGAGCTGGGCTTTGGAGGTTTGTCGGGGTGGCGTACTTAGCCAGCCACGATTGCTTCTCAGGATCGGCTCCCGACGTTCCTCCCGCCGTTCCGGAGGCCGCCGATATTGCAGCCTGGTTCGAGAGTGCCCGGGCGTTGCGGTCGAGGTACGTACGCGCACGCGTATCCGTGCGGGATCTCCTTGGGTGCCTCAGGTAGGAATTGGTAGTCACTAGGATCACCACCAATCTTGTAGACGATGTATGCCGATGAGTTCGGCAGTTCCGGTGCTGCCCATGCGAACGGCTGGGGCTGGAGCGGCATCTCTCCCTTGAAAGTCCCCAGAGCTGGTCCCGATGGAGAATTACGGTGGCTCATGATTTCCTTGACGACGCGCAGAGCGACACGCTCCAAGGTGTTCACCAGGCTCTCAGAGTGGCGGTGCAGCGAATGAGCCACCATGTAGTTGATCTCCTGCCGCAGCGACCTGGTGCGTTCTTCTGACGGGGCGGACAGGTCCACTCCATCGAGCGCGCCTTCAGGCGTGAAACCCTTCCACCTGACGCATGGGAGCGGGTTCGGTGGAAGGAGCCGATGAGTTCGGCTTCGAGGGTTGCCTTGATCTCGTCATGCTTCTTCTTGAGCTCATCAGGCAAATCCTCGTACGTGACCGGAGTGTCTTCCGCCATCTCGGATGTAGATGGCGATGTTGTGGATGTCGAAGGCGGTCCCACCGGGCGTGCCGAATGTGTTGACGTCGAAACCCTGCGGCGGGCAGAGACGGGCAACACCGTAGAGCCGGGAACAACTAGGGCTGCGGCTGGCCCCGGTCCCTCGGAGCGACGGCCCGCAAAGCCTCCCGGTCGCACGCGCCGATGTTTATCACAAGGGCGTGCCACCTGACCTATACCCGGTCGGAAGGTGTGGATGATGCCTCGCTTAGTTTCCTGCAGGGCACACACGTAAACATTAAATATGAGCCTCGATCGGCTCTCGGGTTATCTCGTGAATCGGCTCAAAGAGCCGATCCACCCATGATTCAGACGAGGTGTCCGAATATATGGTGGTCCTGCTTGATCAAGGTAAAGCTGATGAGATCTACGACGATCCGGGGTTTTCACCGCATAATCGGATCGTCCTACTCCGAGGTTGGGCCTCGCGGCCACGCACGGTGATCGTAAGCCGATCCTAAACAAGGCCTAAAAACCAACACGAGGTTGATCCCCGGAACATCCTCGCTTAGGGCCAACGAACGACACCCTACGTGCCGCTGGATCCTCCCCCTTTGTAAGGCCTAACTATTGCAGATATTAAACTAATCCTTGTAGAACAAGGAGCAATCGTAACGGATCAGATCTACTAAACTATGATCAAGCGGGGTGCCGCCCCTACACCTAAGATAGGTGTAAGGGCGGCCAGACATGCAAGGGTTGCACTACGAAAGCATGTAATATGAAGAACAATGCTAACCCTAACATGTCTAAGATAACTACGTTGCTCGCCATAAAAAAGGCTTCAGTACGAGCAACGCATGAACAACGTGGGCAGGCTTGTGCTTCCTAGATCGCAAGATGCGATCTAGGCAGCATGATGCTTACCGGTAGAAACCCTCGAGACGAAGGAGTTGGCGATGCGCCGAGATTTGTTTGTGGTTGAACGTTGGTTGTTGTTTATTCCATAAACCCTAGGTACATATTTATAGTCCAGCGGACTTTCTAATGTGGGAATAATCCCACCGTGTACAAGACAAACTCTAACTTTTAATCTAGATACAATCTACTATAATTAAAGATACACGGGCAAACAAGCCCAACTTCTCCGCGCAAGGCCGCTTCAGAGATCTTTCACGTGTAATCTTCTAAGCCCATCCTGATCGCGGCCCACCTCCTGATTTGGCCAAAATCTGGTGATAACAGTAACTTTTCTCGTATCGTGGCTCTCGGTACTAGGGTTTTCGCGACGGAATGAATAAATAGGCGAAGGGGCAGAGTCGGGGGGCGCCCGAGGGGCCCACTCCATAGGCCGGCGCGGCCAGGGGTGGGGCCGCGCCACCCTATGGTGTGGCCGCCTCGCGTCCCCTCTTCGTCTCCTCTTCGGTGTTCTGGAAGGCTCCGTGGAAAATAAGACCGCGGGCTTTTGTTTCGTCCAATTCCGAGAATATTTCCTGTGTAGGATTTCTGAAACCAAAAACAGCAGAAAACATGAACTGGCACTTCGGCATCTTGTTAATAGGTTAGTACCGGAAAATGCATCAAAATGATGTAAAGTGTATATAAAACATGTGAGTATTGTCATAAAACTAGCATGGAACATAGGAAATTATAGATACGTTTGAGACGTATCACACAGGGAGAGACAACGGCGGCCCACTACCTCCCACTACACACGAGGATCGAGGAAACGCATCGGTTAACGCGCAATGTTCGGTCTTTTCCAAACTATCTGCACAGACGTGGGTCGGGCCCACCATGTCACGTCGCGTCAGCTACGCCAAAGCAGTTGCCACGTTACTGGTGATGTCATTGAAACTATCGGTTCCTCCATGGTGGAGCACCGGAATATATCTCGGAACTCGAAGAGATCTACGATATTCGACTCTTTACAACCTATACATGACTACTACACAGTCATCCACATGCTCGGGGGCTACTCCCATCGGGAGCGCTGGTCACGCACCCGATAAAAAAGATGGAAGCCTTGTCGACAGAAAGTTTTCAAGGAAAAACGAACCCAAAGGTTCTTGCTTTTTTACTTCGGGAGATCCTGAAGGTTATGAAATTTCTCACGAACCCGAAGGTTCCAACAATCCAGGTTCGGGCCCGGGGACTCAAACATGTGTAGGGTAACGTTATTTTGCTTCGGCAGTTAACCAGTCTCGATTCATCGAGTAAATCGGGGCTAGTTACTCCATCCCTTACGCATGATCAATTATTCAGCTTCTATTGAGCTTGAAGACCTGATGGATTGTCAAGTATCAGCTAATACAACTTTAGTCCCTGCCCGAAGCTTCGCTTCAGCCAGTCACTCGAGGGTTACAGATGTAGGCATTACCTTTCGGGTACCCGACATTATCCTACCACATTTGGCCCAACAAGGGGCCCGTCTGAAGCACTGCAGCCTGATGTCTACGGGAGCTTCTATTCTTGTAGACAGTGTTGGGCCTCCAAGAGCAGAGGTTTGTAGAACAGCAGCAAGTTTCCCTTAAGTGGATTACCCAAGGTTTATCGATCTCAGGGAGGAAGAGGTCAAAGATATCCCTCTCATGCAACCCCGCAACCACAAAGCAAGAAGTCTCTTGTGTCCCCAACACACCTAATAGGTGCACTAGTTCGGCGAAGAGATAGTGAAATACGGGTGGTATGAATAAGTAGTAGCAACGGCACCGAGAAAAGTGCTTTGCCCAGGACGAGTAAACAAGCGGTAGTAACGCAGCAGTAGTAACGCAGATAGTAGTAACGCAAGAAAACGAGTAAACAAGCAGCGATAGCGATATTTAGGAACAAGGCCTAGGGATTAGACTTTCACTAGTGGACACTCTCAACATTGATCACATAACAGAATAGATAAATGCATACTCTACACTCTTGTTGGATGATGAACACATTGCGTAGGATTACACGAACCCTCAATGCCGGAGTTAACAAGCTCCACAATAATGCTCATATTTTAGTAACCTTTAGTGTAAGATAGATCAAAAGACTAAACCAAGTACTAACATAGCATGCACACTTGTCACCTTCATGCATATGTAGGAGGAATAGATCACATCAATATTATCATAGCAATAGTTAACTTCGCAATCTACAAGAGATCATGATCATAGCATAAACCAAGTACTAACACGGTGCACACACTCTGTCACCTTTGCACACGTGCAGGAGGAATAAAACTACTTTAATAACATTGCTAGAGTAGCACATAGATAAATTGTGATACAAACACATTGCAATCATAAAGAGATATAAATAAGCACCTCACTATGCCATTCAACGAGTGAATAAGTATTCTGTGAAATATAGCCTAAGAGACCCACACGGTGCACACACTGTCACCTTTACACACGTGGGACAAGGAGTCTCCGGAGATCACATAAGTAAAACTCACTTGACTAGCATAATGACATCTAGATTACAAGCATCATCATATGAATCTCAATCATATAAGGCAGCTCATGAGATTATTGTATTGAAGCACATAGGAGAGAGATGAACCACATAGCTACCGGTACAGCCCCGAGCCTCGATGGAGAACTACTCCCTCCTCATGGGAGCAGCAGCGGTGATGAAGATGACGGTGGAGATGGCATCGGTGTCGATGGAGAAGCCTTCCGGGGCACTTCCCCGCTCCGGCAGGTGCCGGAACAGAGACTCCTGTCCCCCAGATCTTGGCTTCGCGATGGCGGCGGCTCTGGAAGGTTTTTCGTATCGTGGTTCTTCGCATCAGGGTTTTCGCGACGGAGGCTTTATATAGGCGAAGAGGCGGCGTAGGAGGGTCGAAGGGGTGGCCACACCATATGGCGGCGCAGCCAGGGCCTGGGCCGCGCCGGCCTATGGTGCAGGGGCCCGAGTGCCCCCTCCGGTCCTTCCCGGGTGTTCGGATGCTTCCGGTGAAAATAGGAACCCGGGTCTTGATTTCGTCCGATTCCGAGAATATTTCGTTACTAGAATTTCTGAAACCAAAAACAGCGAGAAAACAGAACCGGCACTTCGGCATCTTGTTAATAGGTTAGTTCCATAAAATGCACGAATATGACATAAAGTGTGCATAAAACATGTAGGTATCATCAATAATATGGCATGGAACATAAGAAATTATCGATACGTCGGAGACGTATCAAGCATCCCGAAGCTTAGTTCTGCTCGTCCCGAGCAGGTAAAACGATAACAAAGATAATTTCTGAAGTGACATGCCATCATAAACTTGATCATATTGTAAACATATGTAATGAATGCAGCGATCAAAACAATGGTAATGACATGAGTAAACAATTGAATCATAAAGCAATGACTTTTCATGAATAGCACTTTCAAGACAGGCATCAATAAGTCTTGCATAAGAGTTAACTCATAAAGCAATAATTTAAAGTAAAGATATTGAAGCAACACAATGGAAGATAAAGTTTCAGCAATTGCTTTCAACTTGTAACATGTATATCTCAATGATAGTTTGTCAACATAGAGTAATATAACAAGTGCAATATGCAAGTATGTAGGAATCAATGCACAGTTCACACAAGTGTTTGCTTCTTGAGGTGGAGAGAGATAGGTGAACTGACTCAACATAAAAAGTAAAAGAAAGGTCCTTCAAAGAGGAAAAGCATCGATTGCTATATTTGTGCTAGAGCTTTGGTTTTTGAAAACATAAAGAGAGCATAAAAGTAAAGTTTTGAGAGGTGTTTGTTGTTGTCAACGAATGGTAGTGGGCACTCTAACTACCTCATCAACCGGACTTTCAAGAGCGGCTCCCATGAAGGACGTTATCTCTACCAACAAGGTAGATCATCCCTCTTCTCTTTTGTTTACACATGTACTTTAGTTTAGTTTTTCTTTATTTATGGATGACACTCCTCCCAACCTTTTGCTTACACAAGCCATGGCTAACCGAATCCTCGGGTGCCTTCCAACAATCACATACCATGAAGGAGTGTCTATTTGCAAAATTAAGTTGCTTACTGATGAATCAGAGCAAAACATGTGAAGAGAATTATTAATGCAAGTTAATTAATCGGGGCTGGGGACCCCATTGCCAGCTCTTTTTGCAAAATTATTGGATAAGCGGATGAAGCCACTAGTCCATTGTGAAAGTCTGTCAGAAGTAAATGACAAGATCGAAAGATAAAACACCACATACTTCCTCATGAGCTATAAAACATTGACACAAATCAGAGGTGATAAATTTTGAATTATTTAAAGGTAGCACTCAAGCAATTTACTTTGGAATGGCGGAGAAATACCATGTAGTAGGTAGGTATGGTGGACACAAATGGCATAGTTATTGGCTCAAGGATTTTGGATGCATGAGAAGTATTCCCTCTCGATACAAGGCTTAGGCTAGCAAGGTTATTTGAAACAAACACAAGGATGAACCGGTGCAGCAAAACTCACATAAAAGACATATTGTAAACATTATAAGACTCTACACCGTCTTCCTTGTTGTTCAAAACTCAATACTAGAAATTATCTAGACTTTAGAGAGACCAATTATGCAAACCAAATTTTAGCAAGCTCTATGTATTTATTCATTAATAGGTGCAAAGCATATGATGCAAGAGCTTAAACATGAGCACAACAATTGCCAAATATCGCATTATCCAAGACATTATAGCAATTTACTACATGTATCATTTTCCAATTCCAACCATATAACAAATTAACGAAGAAGAAACTTCGCCATGAAAATTAAAAGCTAAGAACACATGTGTTCATATGAACCAGCGGAGCGTGTCTCTCTCCCACACAAGCATTTATTCAAACAAAAACAAAAACAAAAGCACACAGACGCTCCAAGTAAAGTACATAAGATGTGACCGAATAAAAATATAGTTTCAGGGGAGGAACCTGATAATGTTGTCGATGAAGAAGGGGATGCCTTGGGCATCCCCAAGCTTAGATGCTTGAGTCTTCTTGAAATATGCAGGGGTGAACCACCGGGGCATCCCCAAGCTTAGAGCTTTCACTCTCCTTGATCATATTGTATCATCCTCCTCTCTTGAGCCTTGAAAACTTCCTCCACACCAAACTCGAAACAAACTTATTAGAGGGTTAGTGCATAATTAAAAATTCACATGTTCAGAGGTGACACAATCATTCTTAACACTTCTGGACATTGCTCAAAGCTACTGGAAGGTAATGGAATAAAGAAATCCACCCAACACAGCGAAAAAAGCAATGCGAAATAAAAGGCAGAATCTGTCAAAACAGAACAGTCCGTAAAGACGAATTTTAAAAGGGCACCAGACTTGCTCAAATGAAAATGCTCAAATTGAATGAAAGTTGCGTACATATCTGAGGATCATGCACGTAAATTGGCTTAATTTTCTGAGCTACCTACAGGGAGGTAGACCCAGATTCGTGACAGCAAAGAAATCTGTTTCTGCGCAGTAATCCAAATCTAGTACTTACTTTTCTATCAACGGCTTAACTTGGCACAACAAAACACAAAACTAAGATAAGGAGAGGTTGCTACAGTAGTAAACAACTTCCAAGACACAAATATTAAACAAAGTACTGTAGCAAAATAACACATGGGTTATCTCCCAAGAAGTTCTTTCTTTTTAGCCATTAAGATGGGCTCAGCAGTTTTAATGATGCACTCGCAAGAAATAGTATTTGAAGCAAAAGAGAGCATCAAGAGGCAAATTCAAAACACATTTAAGTCTAACATGCTTCCTATGCATAGGAATCTTGTAAATAAACAAGTTCATGAAGAGCAAAGTAACAAGCATAGGAAGATAGAACAAGTGTAGCTTCAAAAATTTCAGCACATAGAGAGGTGTTTTAGTAACATGAAAATTTCTACAACCATATTTTCCTCTCTCATAATAACTTTCAGTAGCAACATGAGCAAACTCAACAATATAACTATCACATAAAGCATTATCATGAGTCTCATGCATAAAATTATTATTCTCCACATAAGCATAATCAATTTTATTAGTTGTAGTGGGAGCAAATTCAACAAAGTAGCTATCATTATTATTCTCATCAAGTGTAGGAGGCATAGTATAATCACAACAAAATTTACTCTCCATAGTAGGTTGTACCAAAAGACCACTATTATAATCATCACAAATAGGAGGCAAAGTATCCTCAAAGAAAATTTTCTCCTCAATGCTTGGGGGACTAAAAATATCATGAAAACCAGCTTCCCCAAGCTTAGAACTTTCTATATCTTTATCAACAATGGTGTTCAAAGCGTTCATACTAATATTACTACCAGCATGCAAAGAAGATTTCATAGGTTTTTTAATTTTCGCATCAAACAATCCATGTTTTAAATCAGGAAATAGAATAAGAAGCTCACTCTTGTACATTATGCCAAACTAGTGTAAACAAGAAACAACAAGATGCAATTGCAGGATCTAAAGGAAATAGCTTCGAGCACACACACGACGGCGCCAGAAAAATACTTTACCTGAGACCGTAGTATGAGAGCCTTTTACCTTTCCTCCCCGGCAACGGCGCCAGAAAAGTGCTTGATGTCTACGGGAGCTTCTATTCTTGTAGACAGTGTTGGGCCTCCAAGAGCAGAGGTTTGTAGAACAGCAGCAAGTTTCCCTTAAGGGGATTACCCAAGGTTTATCGATCTCAGGGAGGAAGAGGTCAAAGATATCCCTCTCATGCAACCCTGCAACCACAAAGCAAGAAGTCTCTTGTGTCCCCAACACACCTAATAGGTGCACTAGTTCGGCGAAGAGATAGTGAAATACAGGTGGTATGAATAAGTAGTAGCAACGGCACCAGAAAAGTGCTTTGCCCAGGACAGTAAACAAGCAGTAGTAACGCAGCAGTAGTAACGCAGTAGTAGTAACGCAGTAAAACAGTAAACAAGCAGCGATAGCAGTATTTAGGAACAAGGCCTAGGGATTAGACTTTCACTAGTGGACACTCTCAACATTGATCACATAACAGAATAGATAAATGCATACTCTACACTCTTGTTGGATGATGAACAACGGAGCTGTAGAGAAGAGAGAGAGAGGAGATGGAAAAGAGCGATCCCCTCAACAGTCAAACTGAAAAGATTGTGAGGGCAAACGACATCTTTTCAGTTCATTGTGATTTATTTATTTCAAGTCAGAACTGCCCATATCTTGATTACTGGTGCCGTCAGTTGACTTGACCATGGAAAAATATGTCATGCACCGTACTGTTTCAACATTCAGAGGGAGCATCATTTAAAGTACTCCATGATCGTAGCCCATCACTTGATTAATAGTGCCATCCGTTGGATAAATATGAATGTCTTTCAACAGGTCCTTTCACTTGTAGCCTCCACTTTGCTCGTCACCGTTAACTCTAGTGTGCTCTGAACTCCAATGATGTCTCTTAACACTCCTGTCTTCTCTTCTCCATTGACTGGCCTGTCCACTCCGTTGTCGGTAATGAAAGTACGTAACAATCACACTGGCAATTCAACCTGGTACGTTATCCTAACACGTAGCTTGCATCTTTCTGATCCGATCTAATCCGTCAATGTCAGGAAACCTCATATAGATCGACGCCTCACGTACGATAATTTCTTCCCGAGGTAAGAGCATCTTGAACGGGTGCGACGTAAACGGATGCGAAGCAACTGTTTGCGACCGCGCGGTCGAAAATGCGTCTGGTACCAGGTCACCGGCCCGACGTATAATGACTGGAGTGCCGCGGAGAAGCAAACGTGGCCTAAATATGCGTCTCGAATGCGTCTCCGCAGACGCTGCGGTCGCGCCGAGTGTCTGCTCGCATCTGACGAACGTTACGTCAGGTCCGCCTGGCAGTGACCCAGACTCGATGCATCTTCTCAGGCGCTCCAGTACTAGCGCCGAGGCATCGCTTCGGCAGTCTGCATCACGTTAATGACGATGACTCGCCTGTTGAGTGGCCGCCGCCCACCTCTACCAATGAAGTAATGGCGATGCCATGCGTGCCGCGCCCCTCGGCTGCCTCCGACGTATATAAAGAGGGGCGCACGCTCGTCTTTCTCATCCTCTCCTCCACATAAACCTAGCCGCCACAACCTCCACCGTAGCGCCGCCTCGCTCTTCCTGCGACGCAACCAACCCGGCGAGGTACTCCATGGTAGGTCCTGGTGGCCGGCGAGGTGCGAGGCAGCGGGCGTGGCCGCCGCGGCCAGGGCCGCCAAGTTGGAGCAGCTACGACCCCACGCTCACCGTCGCCTACGCCGTCGTCGTCTTCGCATGAGGACCTGTGCTTCGAGTTCCTCCTCCGCATCGACCAGGACCCCCTCGGCATCAAGCGGCTCCCGGAAAAAATCGCCTCTTTCGTTGACGGCCGAGCCGGCCGAGTTGCAACTAAGGGAGGCCAGCTGCAACTTTTGCTGGTGTCCTGTCGAGGTCTTGTTCGACGAGAAAGGCAAGATGTACATGCACATCGGGTGAGACAAGTTCGCCCGCGACCTCGATCTCGAGCCCGGCGGCCGGCTCACCTTCCTCTACGAGGGAGATGGCGAGATGATCGTGAAGGTGTTCGACGACACATCCTGCCGCATGCACTACCACAACTGCGAGTCCGGCTCGAACACCGACAGTTAGATGGCCACGGGCCAATTGATGCCACTAGTGGAGGTTTCTCTATGTCTCCCTTGGTAGGAACAACATGGCTATCATAGCAAGCTGGATTTTCCAGTTTGGGTGATTGAGAGTGCCAAGAGTGTTCTTTCTTGGCAGTAAACATAAGAAACCTACGTGGCCAACACTAGTTAGGTTTTCTCATTTTGCAATGTTTTAACCATATTTCGTACTATGTATTAGTTAGTGTAATGTTTGTATCTATGTTTAAATGAAAAAAGGAAAAAAATAAAAAAAAATGCGGCAGGCTGCTGGGGCAGCCCTGGCGGAAACGAACGCGCGGTAAAAAATGATCATTTTTTTTATCTGCGATGAGATGTAAACGGACGCACGTGGACAATTAAAACGTCCGAAATGCGTCGCCCTCTTGGAGATGGAGATGCCATGACTGCCCAACTTTCGCTGGAGATGGCTGCGCACTCGCCGTGCTTCTTTCTACCGTTAATTTTTTCCTTTAGAAATTAATCAAGTATTGGTGGTAAAGGAATGGACGGAGGCACTGGACATCGCAGCAAGTGACCACCATTGCTTGAATCTCATGATCCCACCACTTGCTCTCTTGCTTTTGTTTGAGCGGTATATATCGAGCCAGGGAAGAAGGGGAAAGGAGGACCGAAAAGAACTGCTGCCCAAATGATTAATATGTTGTCTGGTAGCTACTTGGATACCTAGCCTACCATGGAAAAGGTATCCCTGAAAGAAACTACTCTAATTAGTTAGGGTAGATACGGGAGTGGTGTTTTGGAACATGGGAGCATATGCTCTCTCTATTTTGAAATTCATCTTACACAAATTTTGAATTTAAAAAAAATTGAAACGAAAAATTCGCACGCACATCTTCACGTGCTACGCGCTCACAAAGTTGTTTCATAAAAAATAGACTTGTCATGTGACGTGTGTAAAAAGACAAAGCTCAGTGCTAAAAATAATGTTTTTTACAAGATAAATTTTCTCTTTTTTACATAGACCACAAAAAATATTGATTTTTCATGAAACTTGATGAATGCTCATATATTATGGAGATGTACACGTAGAATTTTTTGTCAAAATTTTTCAACAACTCGAAATATAATTTTTTGGTATAGGGAGCATACGCACCCGGGAGCCGAATTGAATTTCTGGGTAGACACTCAATTCAATCATTTTTATGGCTTCTATTTGGGAGCGGCATTTGTGGCCCCGAGCTCAGATGAGCTCGTTTGCTGGACCGCTCGTCAGCTCTAGGGATCAGTGCATGTCAGCCTTTTCGGTACCCATATAAGACTATTATAGTGGGAGAAACTAAGGTACGTAGTAATATAGAGCTACATGCATTGTCAACTAGGCAAATTGATGACATAGCATGACATTAAATGAAGAAAAAATGGTTGTGGTAACTAGCTATGTTACCATAACAACACACTTTTCAATGTAGGATGAGTCTACAAGCTAATTAATACACTCACCCATGATACTACATCTAAGTTACTATGCACTATGAAGATAGTAACATAGGCTAGTGTCATATGCATGACACTAGTCGATGTTACTCCCCACTATGACTAGTCTGACACGCATAAATCGGTGAAGAAGGTCGATACGTGTATCCGTCGATGGGTTACGGTAGGCCAGGCTATGACGGTCAGTGAACGCCGTCCCTCGACTCAACAACGTTGACTCGTGTGTGTGGTATGTATAGATGGCCGACATTCCTGTGCCCGTTGTACAGAAGATAAAAAATCTGTGCGCATTTGGTCGGAGTTGTAGGTGGTCGGCGACGACGGAGAGTATATGAGGGCGCCAGTCAGAGAGAGCTTTCCTACCATGGAGGTGGCCCAAGACATGCGGGCACCGATCTGGACGGCGAGCAGTCCGCAGTTGTGGCAAAGATTGTCACAGCGACAGAGTTGACTCTAGGTATGCGGGGGGAACTGGAGGTTGAAGATGATGGAGTGAAATCTAGGGTCTCAAGGTGACAGCTCAAAGAAAGAATCAGCTCAGTTCGTACTCCGTACCGAAAGCAGAACCTAATAAGCTACCGACTGGTCCAAAAGGTGTGTCTCTAATCCCAGCTTTCTGCAATCTTGGAACTGCAGAAATCATTATGTGTGGAATGTGGAAATCTTGGAACTCCGTAGGGAAAGCAGAACCTCAACATTTGTTGTGGGTGGAGAACAAGTGAGACGCAGAAGAATTGAAATCTGGTGCTAAAAATACATGTTCTCTATAAAAAAAATAGCGTTCGAGGCGGCTGACGACATGCTGGTGCGGTGGGTTGTGAGAGCGAATCCTGGTGCTAAGTAGTGGGTGATGTCTACGCACGCTTCTATTCTTGTAGACAGTATTGGGCCTCCAAGTGCAGAGGTTTGTAGAACAGCAGCAAGTTTCTCTTAAGTGGATCACCCAAGGTTTATCGAACTCAGGAAGGTAGAGGTCAAAGATATCCCTCTCAAGCAACCCTGCAATTACGATACAAGAAGTCTCTTGTGTCCCCAATACATTCGTCAGGTGTATAGGTGCACTAGTTCGGCGAAGAGATAGTGAAATACAAAATATGGATGATTGTAAGTAGTAATTGCAATCTAAAAAAAATGGCAGCAAACAAACATGTAGCAGAACTGGTTGTAAACGGTGTTTCAATGCTTGGAAACAAGGCCTAGGGATCATACTTTCACTAGTGGACACTCTCAACAATGATACCATAACTGAATACATAGATATTATCACTTCACTATGCTACTCTGAACCACTCTCCGGTTTGATAATAAACATAAATTCATTGCGTAGGTCTGCATAAGCATTCCTTAAAGTTCGCATTTCCAATCTATGGACACCCACACTTTCACTTTGAGCATACAAAGATGGTACTAACTAGTCACCACGGTTCATAGGTATTTCTATAAATTAAGCATAAGAAACAAACACGGTGTTCACACTGTCACCTTCACACCGTTGGACAAGGTGTCCCCGGAGATCACATAATAAAACCACTTGATTAGCACAATAGTTGAAGCATAACATCTACTTATTCAACTAAATTACAAAGCTAATGATCACATAAAGATCATACATGGAGAGATAGATAGACCACATAGCTACTGGTAAAGCCATCAGCCTCAGGGGAGAACTACTCAGTCCTCATCGTGGGAGTCAGCAACGGCGATGGAGATGGCGGTGGAGTCGAGTGGAGATGGTTCCGGGGGTAATTTCCCGTTGAGTTTCAAAAAAAAAAATTTCCCGTCCCGGCAGGGTGCCGGAACAAAGACTTCTATCCCCCGAATCTTGTCTGCGATGGCGGCGGAGCTACGGAATTTTTCGTGGGCGGAGGCTGATTGATTCAGGGTTCACGCGTCCGGAGGCTTCTTATAGAGGTTGGTGGAGGCCAGGGGGCCCACACCACCCCTAGGTGCGGGCCAGGGCTAGGCCGCGCCTAGGCATGGTCCGGCCACCCTGTGGCCCCCCTTCGTCTCCGCAAGACTTTGTCTTCGTTACGGAAAAATAAGATCTTCGGCTTTTGTTTCGTCCAATTCCGAGAATTTTTTCTGTAGAACTTTTCTGAAATATAAAACAACAGAAAACAGAGAACTGACATTGTGGCATCTTGTCAATAGGTTAGTGCCGGAAAATGTATAAAAGTGCAACAAATTGTAAACAGAACATATAGAAATTGGTGTAAAACAAGCATGAAACATCAAAAATTATAGATACGTTTGCAACGTATCAGTGGGAAAAGCAGAGCGAGGGACATGAGATTTGAGGAAGATAGCTAGGTTGAAGCTCACGATGCATAGTTGAGCGAATGGAAAAATCGCCGGTTGCAGAGATGCACTGGGGGATAGGAGTTGGAGTTGGATTTGGCTTAGAAGCAGGTGTGGGGCGGTGACAATCGAAAACGGATCAAGACGGAATAAAACGGCATCTACCGCATTGATTCAACCGACAAGTGTGGGCCATGGCACTGTTACACAATTGCTAGAAAATAGAATACGGTATGGATTACAGTTGTTGCCGGTGAATCTTGGCGTGTTTGAAGGGACAAGATAATGAGCTCATCTGAGCCCGAGATCAGATGACCATTTTCCCTACTATTTCAATTTGTTTGTTACAAGCAAGCATATGCAACTGTCACATGCATAGGTTTTTAGCGCCTAGGAGTAAGGCTGGACACGAGCCTTGGCTCGCTGGCTTCTGGTTCAGCTCAGGCTGGTTCTTTTGGCTGTCGAGGAAAAGTTGGCTCAGCTCGACCCATCAATGAACTCGGTGAAACTCGTTCTGGATCGCAAGCCTGACGTGGCAGGTTAATGACAGGTGGGCCCATCTTTCTATGGGGGCGGAATCGAAAGCTACATGCAGACTGGCGGCGAGGCATCTCAGAGCTTTAGGGGAGGAAGCTGCGGTAGTTTGGCGACAATCCGGTCCGGAAGAGGGCTTTCAGTGGAAGCTAGATTGGTCGGGGATAGCCTTCTTCTTCCTCGCCGGCGTCGGGTTTTTGTACAACGAGGGCATGGCTTCTGCTTCTTTGAGTCCATGGCGTCATGGATGGACGCGGAGTGATTCTGCAGCAGAGACGCCGCTCGTGGGACGGGGGAGTCCGGGAGTGGGCAAGGAGGATGCGATTTCGTCATGTACCACCGGCGGCGGCGACATCTGAGGCGGTTGGGCGGCGGTGCGTGGGGGCTCTGTGCATGTGCGGGTTGGAGAACAGTCTCATGGAGAACAAGGCGACCGACTGTGAGGAGCGAAATGTGCCATAGTCCCTCGCTGATCCCCTCACGGGCAAGAAACGAGCGCACCTCTCCCTTCTCATAATTCATCAAAAATTGCGAGTTTCCGAGCCGGACCGAGCCAAGCTGCCGAGCCAAAAGCCTGTAGCAGTCCAAGTTTTTGGGCTCGACTCGGTCCACTTCTATTGCGGGCTGAGCTCAACTCAGGCCAAGCCAACAAAAGCTCGGTCTGAGCCAAAAGATTGCTCCGAACGTCCAACCTTACATAGGAGCATGTATTCTACACAAGGTTTGGTTCCCCGTAGAAAAACAAATTCATAGGACAGTTGGAATTTCTTGTTACTACGGTTATCGAAAAATTCTAACCAGTTATTGGACAAATTGGTGAGCGAAATTTTGAATTCAAAATTTCTTAGTAAGATATAAATAGCTTCTAAAACTGGTGCTAATCACCAAACTAGTTGTGCATTGCTCTGTTGCATTATTCTCTACACTAATAGGTCGCGCGATCTGTTACTTACACTTGACTTTTTGCATTAGTTTCTCCAAGGAGGAATACCTTTTTTTAAACCAAAAAAGTGCAGCTGGGATTCAAACCAGCTGACCTACAGGAAGAGGTGACACCGGCAACGGAGCTACCCACTGTGCCAAGTCGTGCTGCAGTAACCGAATAGAGATACACACTTATTTATCCATAAGCCATTTAAATTCAAAAGTTTCACAAAAAAAGTTGGTATTCTTGCCTGGTATCTCTATTAACCGACAGGGATCTGGTTACCGAGACAGGGATCTGGTTACCGAGGTAGCTGAATTTACGGCCCAGTAACCAAAATCCTACCTTTTTTTTTTGAGAAACACAGTACAAACGCAGACGCTCACACACGCGCATACACTCACCCCTATGAACGCACACACGCACACCCTACCCCTATGAGCACCTCCGAAAGACTGAGTCGGCGGATTGGATCTTGAAATTGACGAAGTCACCACAGGCGCCTCGCTGTCGACGGGAACGTCGCCTCCCACTGAATGAATATTCCGCCTTTATGAGACACACAGATGTCAAACCTGGGGTTTGAACTCCGGTGGGCTGGGGGTACAACCACCCTCCTAACCACCCAACCTCAGGTTGGTTCTCTAGGCATCAAACATCTGCTCTTTGTCTGAGAACAGCACCATTTTCTTTGACGATTAGTTGATTAATGATTAGATCTTATAGTTGTCTGCTGCTCCTCCAACCCCTATCTAACGTCCAGCTCGTGTGTCAGCTGTGCCATGTAGCCGTTGCACCTTCGGCACTTGGTGCCAAGAGCATCTCCACTAGGCTCCCCAGCACCCTCTCTCATGCCGAAAGTTATCGTCGGATGGACGAAAATTCTCCAGCCACGTCTCCAAAGCCTAATTTTTGTCGGATTAGGCCTATTTTTCATCCGGCGATCGCAGGCCGAATCCAACACTCCGGGGAGCGCATGCGAGCGCCGGATGAATAGAAAAAGCGCGTGGGCCAGGTCCGTCGTGTCATACCCACAAAGATTCCCCTCACTCCACTCGCGCTGCCCAAACCACCTCGTCGCCGCCACCTCGCCGCCGGCACCACCCCCACCCTCCACCGTCGCGTATACGCCGGTAGAAAGGCCGCACCCCCTAGCTACTGCCGAGATCACCGTTGTAATCACCTCACCGGCATTCCGTTGCCGATCCCCGTGCTGATCCCTGTGCCGACCTTTACAACACCATGCCCTTGAGGTGTTCGGTGTTTTGATTGCTCGGCTATGGACTCCGACGACGAGGACGAGCAAATGTTTTTTTCGCTGTTGGAGGAGGAGAACGCCGCTGCCGCCAAAGATGAAGAGCACATGATGATCATGGCATCTCTGGCCACCCTATACGCTGAGCGGAACTTAAAGCCGCAGCGTGGCGGCTCTCCCCCGGGACGCCGGAAGGCCAAGGCGAGGCATCGCTTGGATGGGCACATCATGTTGTACGCCGATTACTTGGTTGATGAACCGCTTCAACCTGAGGTAGTATTTGGCACCGGTTCAGGGTGAGCCGGGATCTCTTTCTGAAGATTGTGTATGCCGTCTGGGACTTGGACCCATACTTCTGATGCAAACCGGACTGCACCGGCATGACCTAGCTACAGAAGTGCACGGTCACTATGCGATTGCTTGCATATGGAGCTCCGGTTGACAGTGTCGATGACTATCTGCGCATAGTCGAGAGCATCGCGATTGATTGCTTATACAAGTTTTGCAGGGCAATCATAGCAGTGTTCGGAGAACTATACTTGAGATCACCCACTGCTCAAGATACTGAGCAGATACTTGCAATCATTGCAGTAAGAGGATTTCCTGGGATGCTTGGAAGCATCGACTGCATGCATTGGAAATGGAAGAACTGTCCAATGACTTGGCAGGGCATGTACAAGGGCCACAAAGGAGGATGTAGTGTGGTACTTGAGGCAGTGGCTACATATGATACCTGGATTGGCACTCCTTCTTTGGAATGGCAGGCTCAAACAACGACATCAACGTCTTGCAGTGCTCTCCTGTCTTTGCCAAGGTTGTTGAGGGCCATGCTCCCCTGGTGAACTATGAGGTCAATGGACACCATTATAACAAGGGATACTACCTTGCAGATCGCATCTATCCTACATGGTCAGCATTTGTGAAGACGATTGATAACCCACAAGTATAGGGGATCGCAACAGTCTTCGAGGGAAGTAAAACCCAAATTTATTGATTCGACACAAGGGGAGGTACAAAATACTTATAAGCCTTAACAACTGAGTTTTCAATTCAGCTGCACCTGGAAAAGCACTAGTAACAGGGGTGATGTGAAAGCAGCAGTAATATGAGAGCAATAGTAACAGTAACACAGCAGCAGTAACAGTAACACAGAGGCAATGGCACCAGAAAATAGTTGATACTACTTCCAATGACATATAGAACGAGTATATGATGATAAGAGATGGACCGGGGTTCCCAGCTATCTACACTAGTGGTAACTCTCAAATAACAAGTAACAAGTGTTGGGTGAACAAATTACAGTTGGGCAATTGATAAGATTGAAATAGCATTAAGACAGAACATCAAGATTATTAATCATGTAGGCATGTTTTCCAGATATAGTCATACGTGCTCGCAATGAGAAACTTGCATAACATCTTTTGTCCTACCAGCCGGTGGCGATCGGGCCTCAAGGGAATCTATCGGCAATTAAGGTACTCCTTTTAATAGAGCACCGGAGCAAAAGCATTAACACTTGGTGAAAACATGTGATCCTCATACCTACGCCTTCCCCTCCGGTTATCCCGAGTTGCTTTCACTGCGGGGCCTCGGGTTCCGGACATAGACATGTGCAAACAACTTGTAGATACAATCTAAGCAATAATTATAGAGCTTAAATCTAAGATCATGCCACTCGTGCACTAGTGACAAGCATTAAACACAACAAGATTGCAGCAACAATAACTTCACAAACTTATATAGATAGACTGATCATAATGTAACAATCCATCGGATCCCAACAAACACAACACCGATTACATCAGATGGATCTCAATCATGTAAGGCAGCTCATGAGATCATTGTATTGAAGTACATGTGAGAGAGAGTACCAACTAGCTACAGCTAGAACCCATAGTCCATGGGGGAACTACTCACGGAGCACGATGGAGGCAGTGGCGTCGATGGAGATGGCTTCCGGGGGCACTTCCCCGTCCCGGCGGCGTGCCGGAATAGAGATTCTGTCCCCCGAAACGGAGTTTCGCGATGGCGGCGGCGCCCCTGGAGTCTTTCTGGAGTTTCGTCAATTGGTGTAGGGTTTTTACGTCGCGAGGGGTTATATAGGCGAAGAGGCGGAGTCGGAGGGGCCAGGGGGCTTCCTCCCCATAGGCTGGTGCACCCCCCCTCTAGGCCGCGCCGCCCTGTGGTCTGGGGGCCCTGGGCCTCCTCTCCGGTTCCCCTTCGGTGTTCTGGTCCGTCTCGGTGAAATAAGATGTTTGGCTTTTGTTTCGTCGAATTCGAGAATATTGCCCGAACAGCCTTTACGGAACCAAAAACGAGGAGAAAACGAGAACCGGCACTTCGGCATCTTGTTAATAGGTTAGTTCCGGAAAATGCATAAAATCATTATAAAGTGTGAGCAAAACATGTAGGTATTGTCATAAAACTAGCATGGAACATCAGAAATTATAGATACGTTGGAGACGTATCAAGCATCCCCAAGCTTAGTTCCTACTCGCCCTCGAGTAGGTAAACGATAAAAGAATAATTTCTGAAGTGACATGCTACTAACATAATCTTGATCATACTATTGTAAAGCATATGAGATGAATGAAGTGACTCAAGGCAATGATCTATAGTTTGCTAACAAATAGATAACATATAGCAAAACTTTTCATGAATAGTACTTTCAAGACAAGCATAAAAAAGTCATGCATAAGAGTTAACTCATAAAGCAATAAATTCTTAATAAGAGGTTTTGAAGCAACACAAAGGAAGAATTAAGTTTCAGCAATTGCTTTCAACTTTCAACATGCATATCTCATGGATATTTGTCAACACAAAGTAATATAATAAGTGCAAAGAAGCAAGTATGTAACAATTAATGCACAGTTGACACAAGTGTTTGCTTCTAAGATAGAAGGAAATAGGTAAAGTGACTCAACATAAAGTAAAAGAAAGGCACTTCGCAGAGGGAAGCAGGGATTAAATCATGTGCTAGAGCTTTTTAAGTTTTTGAAATCATATAGAGAGCATAAAAGTAAAGTTTTGAGAGGTGTTTATTGTTGTTAACGAATGGTAGCGGGTACTCTAACTACCTTATCAACCAGACTTTCAAGAGCGGCTCCCATGAAGGACGTTATCTCTACCAGCAAGGTAGATCATCCCTCTTCTCTTTTGTTTACACATGTACTTTAGTTTTATTTATTAGATGACACTCCTCCCAACCTTTTGCTTACACAAGCCATGGCTAACCGAATCCTCGGGTGCGTTCCAACATTCTCATACCATGAAGGAGTGTCTATTTGCAAAATTAAGTTGCTTACTGATGGATTAGGGCAAAATATGTGAAGAGAATTATTAATGCAAGTTAATTAATTCGGGTTGGGAACCCCATTGCCAGCTCTTTTTGCAAAATTATTGGATAAGCGGATGTATATGCCACTAGTCCATTGTGAAAGTCTGTCAGAAGTAAATGACAAGATCGAAAGATAAACACCACATACTTCCTCATGAGCTATAAAACATTGACACAAATAAGAGATAATAGCTTTTGAATTATTTAAAGGTAGCACATGAAGTATTTACTTGGAATGGCAGGAAATACCACATCGTAGGTAGATATGGTGGACACAAATGGCATAGGTTTTGGCTCAAGGTTTTGGATGCACGAGAAGCATTCCCTCTCAGTACAAGGCTTTGGCTAGTAAGGTTGTTTGAAGCAAACACAAGTATGAACCGATGCAAACAAAACTTACATAAGAACATATTGCAAGCATTATAAGACTCTACACTGTCTTCCTTGTTGCTCAAACACTTTTACCAGAAAATATCTAGATCTTAGAGAGAACAATCATGCAAACCAAATTTCAACAAGCTCTATGGTAGTTCTCCACTAATAGGTTTAAACTACATGGTGCATGAGCTTAAACATGATCTACTTGACAGCTCAAAACAATTGCCAAGTATCAAATTATTCAAGACAATATGAAGCATTTTCTGTTTCCAACCAAATATCAATAAGTGCAATGGTTTTCAACTCCGCCATGAACATTAAAATAAAGTTAAGAACACCAGTGTTCATATGAAAAAGCGGAGCGTGTCTCTCTCCCATACAAGGATTGCTAGGATCCGAATTTATTCAAACACAAAAAATAAAAACAAACAGACGCTCCAAGTAAAGAACATATAATGTGACTGAATAAAAATATAGTTTCACTAGAAGTGACCTGATAAGTTGTTGATGAAGAAGGGGATGCCTTGGGCATCCCCAAGCTTAGATGCTTGAGTCTTCTTGAAATATGTAGGGATGAACCACGGGGGCATCCCCAAGCTTAGACTTTTCACTCTTCTTGATCATATATCATCCTCCTCTCTTGACCCTTGAAAACTTTGCCACACCAAACTTCTCATAAACTTCATTAGAGGGGTTAGTACTCAAAAAACTTTAATCCGCTTTGGTCCTGTAGTGACACATTGCAAGAACTCAATAAAACATTAGCTACAGCTCTCCACGTCTAGAAAGCCTTACTTAAAGTCCACAAGAGACAATGCAAAAAAACAGAGACAGAATCTGTCAAAACAGAACAGCCAGTAAAGACGAATTTGTAAGAGGTACTTCCGTTGCTCAAATCAGAAAACTCAAAACTAATGAAAGTTGCGTACATATCTGAGGATCACACACGTAAATTGGCAGATTTTTCTGAGTTTCCTACAGATAGACCTACTCAAATTCGTGACAGATAGAAATCTGTTTCTGCGCAGAAATCCAAATCTAGCATCAACCTTCTATTAGAGACTTTACTTGGCACAACAATGCAATAAAATAAAGATAAGGAGAGGTTGCTACAGTAGTAACAACTTCTAAGACACAACAAAACAGTAGCAAAATAAAGACATGGGTTATCTCCCAAGAAGTGCTTTCTTTATAGCCATTAAGATGGGCTCATCAATTTTAATGATGCTCACATAAGGATGAGAGTTGAAGCAAAAGAGAGCATCAAAAAGCAAGTTCAAAACACATTTAAGTCTAACCCGCTTCCTATGCATAGGAATCTTGTACACAAATAAATTCATGAAGAACAAAGCGACAAGCATAGCAAGATAAAACAAGAGTAACTTTAAAATTTTCAGCATATAGAGAGGTGTTTTAGTACTATGAAAATTTCTACAACCATATTTTCCTCTCTCATAATAATTTTCAGTAGCTTCATGAATAAACTCAACAACATAACTATCACATTCAGCATGCTTTTCATGATGTACAAACACATAATTTTTATCAAGCTCAAAAATAGTGGGATTAAAACTATCAAACCCACTTTTATCAATAACATAACAAGATGATTGATCAATCTCAAAAGATATGGGACTCCTAGATAAAGTCAAGACCTCTCCAATCCCATTTTCATTAGTAGTACAATTAATATTATCAAGTAACATAGGACCATCATCTAGAGATTTATCATAAACATTTGCTAAACAAAACTCTTTAGTACCATGCATTTCGACATCAGGCACAAACAAAGCATTATCATAAGATTTATCAAAATAGCATGGATTCTCATAGATAACAGTAGCACAATTATTCTCACAAGTTTTAATCATAGGGAATATTTCAAGAGAATCCACAGGCATATACCATTCATCCTCCTTTGGTAAGCATGGAGGACAATCAAATAGTGTAAGAGATAAAGAGTTACTCTCATTAGAAGGTTGGCATGGGTAGCCAATCCATTCTTCCTCCTTTTGTTCATCACTCTCCTCCTCTTTTTTATCCAATGAGCTTTCAGGTTCATCAATTTCCTCCTCTTTTTCATCCAATGAGCTTTCAGGTTCATCAATTTCTTCTTTCATAGGTTCCTACAAATTGTGAGTGCATTCTTGTGCATTAATGAGTCTCTCTTTATAATCAATGATATAAGGATTATCACTGTAACTTTCTATGCAAAAAATAAGGATAGAAGAGACATAATCTTTAAGGTCCTTACAAACAACACAAGTTTCGTAATTTTTAGACATGAAGGATTCTATCTCAGAAGCTCCCATAAATAAAACAAATTGTTCTACTTCTTCGAACCCAAAATGAATATAGTTATTCCAATTATAGTTCTTAATTAAAACTTCTTCACTAAAGCCACATTGGAATTTCAGATGTTTAGTATCCTGTTTAGAGCAACAGTTTATATCATGGCGTTGAAGCAAGATTTTAGCAATTGTATTCAATTTTTCTATCACAGCACTCATGACTTTACCCGTTCTTGATTCTCTATAATTCATATATATTTCAATAAGCTCCAAATAGGTTGTGGGTTCTCCCATAACAACAGTTTTTAATTTTTTGGTTTTTAAAATTTTTATGGATTTTTGGGTATATAAGAAAAATAAAATAAAACAAAACAAACTAGGCAAAAGTAAACTAAGCAAAATAAACTAAGCAAAAATAAACTAGACAAAAGTAAACTAAGCAAAACAAAATAAAAACAGAGAGAGAGAGGTAGAGTGTACTCCCCAGGTGAACTTATGAGTAGAGCTATGCCTCCCCGGCAACGGCGCCAGAAAATAGTCTTGATAACCCACAAGTATAGGGGATCGCAACAAACTTCGAGGGAAGTAAAACCCAAATTTATTGATTCAACACAAGGGGAGGTAAAGAATACTTATAAGCCTTAACAACTGAGTTGTCAATTCAGCTGCACCTGGAAAAGCACTAGTAACAGGGGTGATGTGAAAGCGACGATAATATGACAGTAATAGTAACAGTAACACATCAGCAGTAACAGTAACACAGAGGCAATGACACCAGAAAATAGTTGATACTACTTCCAATGACATATAGAACGAGTATATGATGATAAGAGATGCACCGGGGTTCCCAACTATCTACACTAGTGGTAACTCTCAAATAACAAGTAACAAGTGTTGGGTGAACAAATTACAGTTGGGCAATTGATAGGATTGAAATAGCATTAAGACAGAACATCAAGATTATTAATCATGTAGGCATGTTTTCCATATATAGTCATACGTGCTCGCAATGAGAAACTTGCATAACATCTTTTGTCCTACTAGCCGGTGGCAGCCGGGCCTCAAGGGAATCTACTGGCAATTAAGGTACTCCTTTTAATAGAGCACCGGAGCAAAGCATTAACACTTGGTGAAAACATGTGATCCTCATACCTACGCCTTCCCCTCCGGTTATCCCGATTCTTTGTCACTGCGGGGCCTCGGGTTCCGGACATAAACATGTGCAAACAACTTGTAGATACAATCTAAGCAATAATTATAGAGCTTAAATCTAAGATCATGCCACTCGTGCACTAGCGACAAGCATTAAACACAACAAGATTGCAGCAACAATAGCTTCACAAACTTATATAGATAGACTGATCATAATGTAACAATCCATCGGATCCCAACAAACACAACACATCAGATGGATCTCAATCATGTAAGGCAGCTCATGAGATCATTGTATTGAAGTACATGGGAGAGAGAGTACCAACTAGCTACAGCTAGAACCCGTAGTCCATGGGTGAACTACTCACGGAGCATGATGGAGGCGGTGGCGTCAATGGAGATGGCTTCCGGGGGCACTTCCCCGTCCCGGCGGCGTGCCGGAACAGAGATTCTGTCCCCCGAAACGGAGTTCCGCGATGGCGGCGGCGCCCCTGGAGTCTTTCTGGAGTTTCGTCAATTGGTGTAGGGTTTTTAAGTCGCGAGGGGTTATATAGGCAAAGAGGCGGAGTCGGAGGGGCCAGGGGGCTTCCTCCCCATAGGCTGGCGCGCCCCCCCTCTAGGCCGCGCCGCCCTGTGGTCTGGGGGCCCTGGGCCTCCTCTCCGGTTCCCCTTCGATGTTCTGGTCCGTCTCGGTGAAATAAGATGCTTGGCTTTTGTTTCGTCGAATTCCGAGAATATTGCCCGAACAGCCTTTCTGGAACCAAAAACAGGAGAAAACAGGAACTGGCACTTCGGCATCTTGTTAATAGGTTAGTTCCGGAAAATGCATAAAATCATTATAAAGTGTGAGCAAAACATGTAGGTATTGTCATAAAACTAGCATGGAACATCAGAAATTATAGATACGTTGGAGACGTATGAACGATCTCAAGCCCGAAGCTACCAAAATAAGCGTGGTTTGCCAAGGAGCAAGAAGCTTCCATGAAGGACGTCGAGCGAGCATTTAGTATCCTCCAACAGAGATTTGCAGTTGTCTGATTTCCAACTATGACTTGGTCGCATGATCATATGTGGGAGGTGATAAACTGTTGTGTGATAGTGCACAACATGATCATAGAGAATGAGCCGATACATCCAGTTCCCGAGGTCGAGTTGTTCACTAGTAGGGAAAGACTCACCTGTGGTGCACCTAAATGCCTATTCTGTGGCGCACGGGTGGTGCGCCACAGAATCCTCGCCATAAAAATTGGAATTCTGTGGCGCACCAGCCCATGCGCCAGATAATATAGTCTTTCTGTGGCGCATTGCTGCCTCGGTGCGCCACCGAATTAGTTTTAGGTGCACCACATAATTAGTTACATGTATACACGATTTTGTACTGCTTGCTATACACATACATGTTATATACACCAATATACAGATATTACACAGATTATATACAACAATATACAAATATAATATAAATAGCATGTACATTGCACACATATACACATCATCATTACATTGCTTAGAGTCCGATCGAGATACACATATATTCTCGATTCGTAGAAATTTATACATACAAATCTTAATTCATACAAAGTTCATCAACTCGAGATACAAATAGATGAGAGTCACTACGAGCATCATCGCGATGAAAGTGGTCTTCATCCGGTTCCTCCTCTGCTCCCTCCTCTCTCCCGACAGGCTCGCTTGCACCGTCCCCGAGTGTGTAATGACTAAGATGGAAGAAAGACCAAAATAAACGAAGAAGGTCAACGCAAATAAGAGCCAACAAGATCAAATAAATAAATGCCTCATACATTTGTTGATCAAAACAAATATTAACAGTCAGGGATGACGTAACTGAGGCCAAGTCCGATGCACAAGAGTTTGATATTTGAGCCATCTTACCAGGGTCACTTACGCCACCCCAGAGTGTACGGTGACCAAACATTCTAATCATCGGAGCTATCTCGAAGAAAGAACAAAATAAACGAAGAAGGCCAACACAAATAAGAGACAACTAGGATCGAATAAATAAATGCCTCATATATTATTGACCGAAATAAATATTAACATTCAAGGATGGAGTCAGTGAGGCTAGGTAGGATGCACAAGAGATTGATATTTGTGCCATCACACAAGACTCACTAGATCCACCCCAGAGTGTACGAGTGGCCAAACATTTTAATCATCGGCACTAAAATAGAAGAAAGGCCAAAGTTAATAAAGAATGCCAACTCAAATACGAGCCAAGTAGTATCAACTAGATATCATATGCCTCATACTTTGTTTGTCTAAACAAATATTAACATTCAGGGATGGTGTAAGCGAGGCTGGGTAGGATGCACAAGAGATTGATATTTGTGTCATCACACCAGGCTCGTTTGCACCACCCCCGAGTGTACAGGTGACCAAACATTCTAATCATCGACACTAAAATGGAAAAAAACCAAAATAAACGAAGAATGTCAACTCAAATACGAGCCAAGTAGTATCAACTAAATAGCATGTCTCATACTTTATTGGTCGAAACAAATATTAACATTCAGGGATGGGGTCAGCGAAGCCAAGTAGGATGCACAAGAGATTGATATTTGTGCCACCACACTAGGTCCACTGGCCCCACCCCAGAGTGTACAGGTGACCAAACATTCTAATCATAGGCCAATGCAATTACAAAGTTCAAATAAAATGAAAGACCAAATCAAATGCGCGAAACGATTGTCAAAACTAAAGAGCCATATATATGAGTTCACAAAGCATGGCCTTCCACCACATTTACTATATTTTTCGTATATTGGAAAGCTACTATAGTAATAAAAATCCTCATTTTAAACAGACTCATTTCAAATGTTATTGACAAATTTTTACTGCGCTACCACTTGTAAACATATTGGAACTGAACTAGTCAAGTAGCTTTGCTGAATTACTATGTAGCGATGTTGTCAGATCCACCAGTACTCGCAACAAGACATGATTTAACTAAGAACCGTTGCCGCTCCACATAGAATCTGACAACATAGTCTACCAGTACTTCGCTAATTATGGAAGGAAAATAACTGGCGCATAGTCTACCAACAAGGGACCGAGCCTACCACAACAAATCCACAGAAAAGAACAAGACATCAAGATATCTGAGGTGATGGGGGCAGAAGATCGTTACCCCCATGCGGGATGGTGGTGGGGCAGAAGATCCACCATATAGAGCACTCCGTGCCCGTGATGATAGGGGGGATCCCAGCAGATCCACCTAGGTTGATTCCCGATCTTTCACAGCGCGCGATGAACGCAGCCTGGAGAAGAGGGAACGAATCCAGCAAGCAACGGATCGATGAACGATACGCCTCAAACCTTGAGCTAGATAATCCTTGATGAACACAAGAACCTTCACAGCGGATATAATAGATAAAAGGCAGCGCCGTACCCCCGGAGGAATGATACACGTGAACACACGCAATGGGGAAAACCCTAATCTTTAGTCTAAACTTGTCTATCCCTAACCCTAACCGCTGGGCTGGGCGCCCCACTATGGGCCTCCCTAACTTGGTTGGACATGCCCAAACCAAGACTGACTCGATTTATTAAAAATCCCTAATTGGTCCATATATGACCATTACATAAACTAAGATAATTAAGCTGGTGGAGTCCTAAATCTGGGCTCCACATAGACCTCCATGCCCGTATCATCCTCCCCCTTCAATAAGCGTTGTCCCCAACGCGTGAGGGTCTTCTGGAAAAGGTGACGTGATATGAACATGACACATCCTCGCCGTCCTCAAGTCTTGCTTGCCTTCCACACCACATCCTCCCTCCCGGCCTGCTTGACTTGATACAACACTTGGCGCCTCCTTTCTTCTCCACATGAGCTTGGACTTCGGCGCAAATACCTTCTTCTTGCGAGGTTTTGATGGACCCCTATGTCGCTGAACATGACCCTGCACAAGATGTGTAATGCCTGGGCCACATAAGTGTCTCACACGTCCATCCTTGCCTCGATGCATCCGCGGTGTCGCGGAAAACTGGACTGCAGTACTCCTAACACGGTAGTGCCGCTGCCCACTGTCTCCACTGACGCGCTCGCCTCCCACTCCTCCCACGCGCATTTGCGCTATATGTACTGACACACCATCAGCACAAACATCACCAGTCTGTATACTGGCATCAACACAAACTGGAACTGTAGCACATGCTGCAACATCCACATCAACAACAAGTGTAGCTTCATCCGGCTTGTCACCAACAAGAACTGGCTTGTCATCTACAGGCATGGCTGAAACATCACCAACATCAATGCTCGGAACATCATGCACATCTTGCTGCACATTAGGCTTGTGCAACTTCTCCTTACGCACCACTAACTCCACATCGGACTTGATATGATCATCACCCATAGGCTTCAAAGTCCGCTGTTTGCCATCATGCATAAAAGAATATGTATTTGCTCTCCCAGCATGTGTTACATTGCGATCATACTGCCAAGGACGCCCAAGTAGCAATCCACACACCTCCAATAGCAACACATCGCACTCTATCGCATCATCATAATCATCAACTATAAATGGCACACGCACCTTGTGAGTAATCTTCAGCATACCTGATACGTCTCCGACGTATCGATAATTTTGTTCCATGCCACATTATTGATGATATCTACATGTTTTATGCACACTTTATGTCATATTCGTGCATTTTATGGAACTAACCTATTAACAAGATGCCGAAGAGCCAGTTGCTGTTTTCTGCTGTTTTTGGTTTCGGAAATCCTAGTAACGAAATATTCTCGGAATTGGACGAAATCAACGCCCGGGGTCCTATTTTGCCACGAAGCTTCCGGAAGACCGAAGAGGAGTCGAAGTGGGGCCACGAGGCGCCGCCACACTAGGGCGGCGCGGCCCGAGCCCGAGGCTGCGCCGACCTATGGTGTGGGGCCCTCGTGTGGCCCCCGCGTTGCCCTTCCGCCTACTTAAAGCCTCCGTCGCGAAACCCCCGCATGCGAGAGCCACGATACGGAAAACCTTGCGAGACGCCGCCGCCGCCGCCAATCCCATCTCGGGGGATTACGGAGATCTCCTCCGGCACCCTCGCCGGAGAGGGGATTCATCTCCCGGAGGACTCTTCACCGCCATGGTCGCCTCCGGAGTGATGAGTGAGTAGTTCACCCCTGGACTATGGTTCCATAGCGGTAGCTAGATGGTTTTCTTCTCCTCATTGTGCTTCATTGTTGGATCTTGTGAGCTGCCTAACATGATCAAGATCATCTATCTGTAATGCTATATGTTGTGTTTGTCGGGATCCGATGGATAGAGAATATTATGTTATGTTAATTATCAAGTTATTACCTATATGTTGTTTATGATCTTGCATGCTCTCCGTTATTAGTAGAGGCTCTGGCCAAGTTTTTGCTCTTAACTCCAAGAGGGAGTATTTATGCTCGATAGTGGGTTCATGCCTCCATTGATATCTGGGACAGTGACAGAAAGTTCTAAGGTTGTGGATGTGTTGTTGCCACTAGGGATAAAACATTGATGCTATGTCCGAGGATGTAGTTGTTGATTACATTACGCACCATACTTAATGAAGGAGATATGCCCTAGAGGCAATAATAAAGTGGTTATTATTTATATCTTTATGTTTATGATAAATGTTTATATATCATGCTATAATTGTATTAACCGAAACATTAGTACATGTGTGATATGTAGACAAACAAGAAGTCCCTAGTATGCCTCTTAAACTAGCTTGTTGATTAATGGATGATTAGTTTCATAATCATGAACATTGGATGTTATTAATAACAAGGTTATGTCATTGTATGAATGATATAATGGACACACCCAATTAAGCGTAGCATAAGATCTCGTCATTAAGTTATTTGCTATAAGCTTTCGATACATAGTTACCTAGTCCTTATGACCATGAGATCATGTAAATCACTTATACCAGAAAGGTACTTTGATTACACCAAACACCACTGCGTAAATGGGTGGCTATAAAGGTGGGATTAAGTATCCGGAAAGTATCACTACAAGAAAAGTTGCCATGGCCGACGAAGTTGAAGTCGCGCCGTGGTTGCTGGTGTACCATGGCCGACGATTTTTGGTCCCTCCGTGGTGCATGTCAAAAGTTTTTTTTCTCGTTTTTGAGGCCACCTAGCCCGACGAAAGCGGCCAAAACGTCGCGTATGGTGGCCGGGACGTGGTGCATCTCGAAATCTCGGGTTCACCGGCCGAGTCAACGCAAATCCGCACCGCCGAGGGATGTAGGGCCCGGATGGCAGCCTCTGCGGCATTGTTTTTTTCTCGATCGCGCCATCTCGTTCAACGTTCTCCGATCGAGCCGTTTACGATGCGGGATCATGGGTCCCTCATGTCATCCTCTATGAACCAAAATTCTTTCTATTCTTGGAATTTTTTTGACCCCCGATTTACGGCTACTTCCTTTTTCTTTTGATCCCTTGCCGCCTTGGAAACGTTGAGACCGCTGCTTGCTAAATGGGACCCGCATGTCATCCTCTATGTGCAATCAACTTTCTTTTCTTGGAGTTTTTTTTGGCACCTCAAATTTGGTCACTTGCCTTTTTCTTTCGATCCCTGCCGCCTCTCAAACGGTGATACCGCTGCTGCTAACTCGGGACCCGCATGTCATCCTCTATGTACTATAAAACTTTCTTTTCTTGAATTATTTTTGGCACCTCATATTTGGTCACTTACCTTTTTCTTTCGATCCCCTGCCGCCTCTCAAACGGTGATACCGCTGCTGCTAAATGGGACCCGCATGTCATCCTCTAATGTACTATAAAACTTTCTTTTCTTGGAGTTTTTTTTGGCACCTCAAATTTGGTCACTTGCCTTTTTCTTTCGATCCCCTGCCGTCTCTCAAACGGTGATACCGCTGCTGCTAAATGGGACCCGCATGTCATCCTCTATGTACTATAAAACTTTCTTTTCTTGAATTATTTTTGGCACCTCATATTTGGTCACTTACCTTTTTCTTTCGATCCCTACCGCCTCTCAAACGGTGATACCGCTGCTGCTAAATGGGACCCGCATGTCATCCTCTATGTACTATAAAACTTTCTTTTCTTGAATTATTTTTGGCTCCTCATATTTTTTCACTTGCCGTTTTCTTTCGATCCCCTGCCGCCTCTCAAACGGTGATACCGCTGCTGCTAAATGGGACCCGCATGTCATCCTCTATGTACTATAAAACTTTCTTTTCTTGAATTATTTTTGGCTCCGATATTTTTTCACTTGCCTTTTTCTTTCGATCTCATGCCACGTT
>NC_061512.1:83663963-83735781 GCF_022539505.1 Lolium rigidum | reverse complement strand
CCCTTCCTCGCCCCTTTCGCCACCGCCGCCCCAACCGCGACCAAAGGTCCCTCCCTATTTAAACTCGCGCGTGCCGCGAGGCGGTTCACACTTCGTCTCCCCGCGCCGATCGACTTAAATTTGACTAAAAAGAAACTCAAATTTGACTTAACAAAAAAAACTACAGTTAACGCATTCCTCCTCTCGGGCCTCTCTCTTCCCGAAAAGTCGAAATCAAAATCCGCGCGCGTGCCCCCTCCTTTTGGCACCGCCCTTTCTCCACCGCCACCGCCCCCCTTCTTCACTTAATTAATTTGTTTTGACTACATGTTTTCAGGACTGACATATGGCGGACGATAGAGCTGACCCAATTATGGACAACTATGATCCGGACGCTGAAGAACAAATCTTCGGCATCATAAAAGGCGATGTTCTATATGTGCCGACCGGACAAGAAGAAGATGATATCGATTCTTATCCGAACCTTGACGGTGAAGATGAAGGGCATGGTCGGCAAGATGGTGCCGAAGAAACGTCGATAAACGACGATCTTCGCTTGGAAGTAGCAACCACCTCCGGCGCCGAGGTATATATATATACATTGAGCCTCTGGTGATACAAACTCACTTATTTGAATAAATATGTGTGTACTAACGCGCGCGCCTCTCTTTCTTATTTTAGCCCTCGGCCGGATCGTCGAAACAATCGAGTACGTCGTCGTCAAAGCGTGGCGCAACCAAGACGATGAAAGCAGGAGAAACATGCACCAATGATGTTGTCGAGGAAGCAACCGGCAGGCCGCTGGAGCCCATCAAGAACGCCACCAAGTTTGTCAGCCAATGCGGAGCCGTTGTTAGAGACAACGTCTCGATCACCGTCCAGGAGTGGAATGAGCCAAAGAAGGCACGTGTTGGTTTCACTTTGTCGATAAGAGAACAAAAAAGATTGCTTCAATAAGCTTATGGAACATTTCGTTCTACCTCCGAATACCGCAAATACGATGAGGAGGGTAACAAGATTGCGGAAAACAAGGAGAGGCGCAAGCTAGTCAAACAAGCTCGCTCTTTCTAGGATGGCCAACGCATTCCGGAAATACAAGCAAAATCTAGCCCATGACTTTGTCAAGACGGGCAAGACTCCGGATTTCAAAGGACAATATGAGAAACCGCAACATGATTGGCCAGAATTTGTGAAGCAAAAGAAATCGGAGCAGTTCCTTGAAATATCGAAAAAATAAGGATAATGCGGCCAAGAAGGAGTACAATCATAAAATGGGGCCAGGAGGGTATCGCTTTTGGCAGCCTAGGTGGGAGAAGATGGAGAACGAGCTGAGGACGCGAGGAATCCGTCCAGGTACGGAGGGATGGGACCCAAGGGCCAAAAGCTGGTGGTACGGGCATGGGGGATCGCTGAACCCGGAGACGAGGGAGTGTGTTTACCAGGGCAAAATAATTACACCCACCCAAAATCTTATTGAGGCAATGAGGGATGCTCAAGAGGGGAGGATCAAGTTCAACAGAGAGAACGACGCCCTGACAAAAGCCCTCGGGAATCCTGAACACGGAGGACATGTACGAGGCATGGGGCACATTCCGTGGAAAATAGGGTTCCCCCAGAACAATGACCCGTATGGTTACAGAAACCGTAAGAGAAAGATGGATCAGGAAGCAGATGTTGTGGCGCGGTTGGCATCGGAAATGGATGTCATGAAGAAAACCGTGAGTGTACTAGTAGCCGAAAGAGATGAAGCTCGGGCGCAGCATGAATATCATCCATTGGATCTCGGAAGCGGCCAGAAGCGGAGAAGCAGCGTGGCTTCCACGGAGGCCCCATCGGCTGGTGCACCGACGATCGAAATTACTGCACCGGAGCCTCTGGTGGTCGAAATTACTGCACCGGAGCCTCCTCGCTACCCCGTGGACGATATAAAGGAGATGAAAGCATGTCATCCGTATTATCCTATCGGGAACATGTCCATGAAGGTAGCCATCGGCGGTGCTTTACCACTCGGAGCACTCCACCACAACAACCCCATTCAAGATGGCTATGCTCGTGTCACGGTGGAGGACATAGTCCAAGGGTTTGAGGACCCGGACATTGACATTGCTACACCCGAAGGGGCGACAAGACTTGGAGATGTCAAGCGCCAGTTCATTCTATGGCGAAGAAGTTTATCAAGTTTCCGTGCGAGGCGCCAACAAGTCCACCCCTACGGTGGTGGTGGTGGCGGCGGTGGCGGTGGTGGTGGTGGTGCTTCACCTACACCTCCTTCACGAGGGCCGACGCCGCCCCCCAATTCACCTCCGGCGGGGAAGCAGCCGCCGCACCCTAGTCCGCCCCGGGCGGGTGCGCACGCCGCCCCCCAATCCACCTCCGGCGAAGAAGCGTGAAGCAGCAGTCCCGGATTATTAACCCGGACCCTTACGTACCTAAGAAAACAAAGGTACCGGAGGTATCACCGAAGCCTCTCCCCACGAGGCCTTGGGAAAGTAGTGCCGAGGAAGTCGAGGCGGCGCGGCTGCTGATTTACAGAAATGGAAGGCGAGCTGCAAGAAGAAAATAGAGGGCGAGCCCAAGCCGTATTTTCTCGATGAGCAAAAGAAGTGGGCTAAGTCATTTTTGAACACACCGTCCCAAGACGCAAAGAATCTGCCTGACGACTATGCACGTGAACTTCGTAGGCAAGCACTCGCGTTCAAGAGGAACCAAGATTTGGCGGAGAAGCGGGAGAAGAAAGCCTTGGAGGAGGCCGAGAAAAAATTAGAAAGGGGGAAAGAAGTTGCCCAGCTCGGGGAACAAAGTAAACAATCGATCGCCCCGCTCATAGTGCAAGCCGCCGGTCCGGATGCCCCCGATATCATAGCAGCTGCGGCAGCACATGGATTGACCGTAACGAGTGCCGGAGAACAAGCGGCCGAGTTAGGTATCACTCTTCGTGCACTCGTTAGGCCTTGATGAGGCGCCAATGAAGGACGTAGTTTTTACATATGTGAAGAATGGCCCTCTCGTCGAGCCTGCGCAGGAAGAGGATCTACCTCGACAAATGAAAGGTCCGCTAAATTGGTACAAGAGTTACATAAAACTTAAAAACGCCAAAGACTATATTTATGCGGAAGTTAGAGTTGAGCATCACTTCAAACATTACTATATAACAATTCATCGGAGTGAATTGTTCCAGCTGTTCAATCTGCGCGACCTCGACAAATCTATCATCAGTTGCTACGTTCTGTAAGTGATTTATTAATTTCTACCCCATCTCGTTCATTGCCTACACTATATATTGTCCTAACTATCTTGTTGTCTACGCTATTATGCAGAATGAAGAAGCGGGAAATGCAAATAAGGAACATCAATGATGTTGGGTTCATTGACCCACACATCGTTAATTCATATGTGTTAGAACACCACCCCGCCGACGTGGAGGAAGACCTGTTTCGGTTTCTTAGAAAACAGCAACTCAAAAGTGATATTCTATTTCCTTACCATTTTGGGTGAGTGTTTCTGTCTTGAGCACATTCTCTTTTGTTTACTCTCCATGCATGGTATGTGGCTAATCCATGAGTTATATATGCATGACTGTGCATGTATCGTGTCCGCAGGTTCCACTGGATTCTGATGGTAATTCAAATTCACACCTCCACAGTTCTCGTCCACGACTCTCTGAATATGGATGCGGCGCTTTGGGCCGACATGAGAAAAATGATGCAAAAGTAATTGTTTTCATTCATTTGCGCTCTATATCGATCGGCCTATTTCGTTCATCATTTCCTAATATCAAGTAACTAATTAATAACTCTCTTGTTCATTTAATTTTCTTTGCCTCGTAGGGTTTGGAGACGGTTCGTAGATGAAAAGGTCGGTGAATTCAAAAAAGAGCTACATTTTAAAAGGACAGTGCGGACGACTGGGGATATTCAGCCACCGGGGACCAATCTATTTGGATACTATGTTTGTGAGAGGATCCGGAGATACACCAATGAGCGGGACCAGTCGGATAAGATCAACATCAAGAGGAATAACCTCCGGAAGACGCTTAGTCCAAAAGCTCGCTTCCGGCCACTTCAGGAGGAACTAGCTGGATGGTTCGCGAGGGAAGTCATCGATCCTACAGGACAACACTACGTAGAGGACGTAGAACTATACATGCATTAAATTATGTATGGAAACTTGTTCAAACTTGTATATGGTCATCCGATGATATTGAATATATATTGTATATTCCTCTTAAATTCTTTTTGGTTCTAATTTCAAATTTGTTTGAAATTGTACATTCATATGCATGCATGTATGTAGTACCGTAGAATATGTGAAACTCCTTCAAAATTACAATAAAGCACAAAAGAAATAAAACAATACAAATTAAACAGAAAACAGGTTTAGGGGGGGCCTAAAACCCTAAACCTGCGGCGGCCTTTAGTCGCGGTCGGCCAGAAGAACAGCGACTAAAGGGCCTCCGCCCCGACGGTTGCCTGGCGCCCACGTGGACGGGCCTTTAGTCGCGGTTCGTAAGCGACCGCGACTAAAGGGGGGGGCCTTTAGTCGCGTTACTTTGGTCGCGGTTGCGCAACCGCGACTAATGGCAGTTGCGAACCGCGATCAAAGGACCTTTTTCCACAAGTGGAACAGGAAGTATATATGTCGACCTACAAAAAGTATACATTCCAGCGGACGATCAACCTTTGTCTCTCTAGATAAAAAGGAAGAAAAAAGAAAGGTGCTTCTTATCGGACCAGTATTTTACCGTAGGATTGAAAGGTGCTTGACCGTAGGATTCTCAGCCAGGCTCGCGTGGCACTTTCCGTGATTAGTGGGATTGATTACGTGTTTGCTCTGTAAAAACTGCTCCCAATAATTACTCTCGTAATGCACGGCGCATGCAATTTTTTTTCTAGAAAAACTGCTACCAGTAACGCTAGTAGAATCCATGGTCTGGAAAGTGATCGTTAGATTTTCGGACGCATGTTAATTGGTTGTAAGAAGCATACGTACGACATCCTCCGTGAGACGGAAAAACCCTAGCGCTCTCGCGCCGCTCCCGCGAGCGGCCGGGAGCCCGTGGCGGCGCTCTTCCCCGACCCCCCCTCCCCTCCCCCTCCGTCTCGCCGCCGCCAGAGGGCGTAGCCGGGCAAAGCCCGCGCGGCGCCGGCGGCGGCGGGCCCCCCCTCTCCCTCGCGCTGTGGTGGCAGCGCGGGCCGTCCGCTGCCGGTGAGGGCGCCGCGCTGGGTGTCGGGCGTGGCGGCGCGGAGCTCCGGCGTCGGTGTGGAGACGGCGCATCCCTTGGCGTGCTCGCGGCGGTGGTACCTCCCCGGAGCGACCTCGACGGCGGGCGGCGCGGCCTCTGCCCTGGTGGTCTGGTGGAGGCGACGGCGGCGCGGATGACGACCGGCGCGGCGGGAGGTATGGCCGGCGGCGGCGGAGCGCCTGCTCGGGCTCGACGTGGAGGCCGCCTGGTGCGGTGGTGGCGGCTCCTTGGGCCTCCGCGGGTCCGGACCAAGGCAGGGGCCTGATCCCCTTCGAGCCGTCTTCGTCCCAGATCTGCTGGCGCCGACAGCCATGGGGGCTGAAGGTGGCCTCTTTCGCAGGTTCGGCTCGGATCTCCTCGCGTCTTGCTTCGGTGGTGCTGGTTGCGGCGGCCGGCCTGCGCCTTGGTTGGCGGTCGGTGGCCACTCGACGTTGCCCTTTGCTCTCCCCTAGGTTTCCAGTTTGCAGAGGTGGGACGCCGGGGCGGCGGCCCCGGACGGTGGGAGTTCTGCTGGTTGGCGGGCGAGCCAGAGACTCGGGTGCTGGTCGGGAGCCTCGGCCGTGTGGACGGCGTGGTTCCGGCGAGCCACATGCTGTGTCAGCGGGGCGGATGTTGCTACGGCGGCGACCGCTCCCCTGTGTGGATGGGCAGAGTGCTATTGCCGGGGGAAACCCTTGCCCGTTTGGGCCACGACGGCGACGTCCGTGGACGTCGTTCCCTTGTTGAAGGCGTCGGTGTGGCGGCGCTCGGTTCAGCCACGACCTCCGGGTGAAAACCCAAGATCTTTGGATTGGGCGGTAGCGACGCTTTGGCGCCGTGCTCTTCTTGAAGATGCCGCCTTGGAGTTCATGGCGTGTGGCTCTCCGTTGGTTGTGGGGCGGAGGTGCGGTGCCTCTTGGTGCTGGCTCTTCGTCTGGCGATCCTCGGCAAAGCTTGCTTCGTGCCCTTCGCTTGTCGAGCTTCCTTGGCGCTGCTGTTTGGTTTGTGAGCAACGAGGGTTGGCCCCCGGTGGTGGTCGGCTTCCGGTGGCGTTTCTGCGTCGGAGGAGTGTTGTTGAGGCGCGCGTGAAAATGGCTCGCTCTCGGGTGAGCTCCGGCCCGACACTGTAGACTCCTGCTCTTCTCCGAGTCTCGTAGGCGCTTTGGCTAAGTTCGTTGATCACGCTTCCGGCTGTAGCTTCTTCGGTAGTTCGTGTGGGTGTGTGGTGTCGTTTTGTAAGCTGGGTTCAGCACTATGTATCTTTCTCGCCCGTTGGTGGCTTTGTTAATTCAAAGTTGGGCACTTGAGTGCCTTTTATCTAAAAAAAGAAGCATACGTATGTATATACATGGGAAGCACTGCTATTTTCGGCTGCGGCGCCTTCTATGAAAGAAACAAAGATATAGTACGAAGTAGGAACTAGGAAGTATCGCGCAGTCATCGCTAGAGGCGGAGGCGTCCGGCGTCTCACACCACACGACGATCTGCGCAGAGAAAGCAGCATCCGTGCGCTCCGCGCGCTCGCCAAGGTCGAGCCCCACGAGCTCGCCGACGAGACCCATGAACCACTCAACAGCGGGCAGTGCTTCCTCACCGTGATGCAGCACGCGCTGGGATGCTTCGCCGTCGTGCCCGATGCGGCAATGCTATGCTCCTCTACGTCACAGGCTGAAGGGCCTCAACTTGAGGTCCAAGCTATGAAGCATGCAGCATCGATGAGCTCCTTCAGAAGCTCGAGCAGCATCGGCGAACTTCAACAGAAGCTCGAGTGGCATCTGTTAGATGTATATATCTATCTATTGTAGTTTTTCCAAGGTTGGCCACACTTCCTCCACCTGCTGGACGCGGGATCCCAGTTTACGTCCGCAGTTCCAGGATCGTCAGCAGGCTGGCTCTTCAGGATCTTCTGCAGTTGCACTCTCTGATCAGGACATTCTCAGGGGTCTTCGTGGTCTGCTCGCTACTACAGACTCTTCCTCGCCGAGCGCTGCTGGTTCTGTGACTGGCTCTTCTGGCACTACGCGACCACCACTTTCTACACAGTCAGGTACGTCCCCGTGGTATCTGGATTCTGGAGCTTCCTTTCATATGACCTCTGAGTCCTCGATTCTGTCTGCTCTTCGGTCTCTTATTTCTCCTGTCCGTGTTGTCACGGCTGATGGTACCTCTATTCCGGTTTCTAGTAGAGGCACCCTTTCTACTCCCTCTCTCTGTCCCTGATGTTTCTCATGTTCCTCGCCTTCAGATGAACCTTTTCTCTGCTAGCCAGCTCGCCGATTCTGGTTGTCGCGTCATTCTTGACGCTGAGTCTTGCGCGGTTCAGGATCGTCGCACACAGGCCCTGGTTGGAGATGGCCCTCGTAGCCGTAAGTCTCCGGGGCTTTGGGAGTTAGACTGGCTTCGTGTTCCTTCCGCTGCCACTTCATCTGCCAGTTCTCCTCCGGTTGTTGGATCTGTCACCGGCTCTTTTCAGCAGTGGCATCATCGTCTTGGTCACCTTTGTGACTCTCGCCTGTCGTCTTTGGTTCATCGTGGCTTTCTGGGGTCTGTCTCAGGAGATGGGTCGTTACACTGTCAGGGTTGTAGGTTAGGCAAACAGATTCAGCTTCCCTATCCTACTAGTGTGTCTGTCTCTCAGCGACCGATCGATTTAGTCCATTCAGATGTTTGGGGTCCGGCTCCCTTCTCTTCGAAAGGGGGCCATCGATACTATATCTTATTCATTGATGATTTTTCACGGTACACCTGGGTGTTTTTCATGCGCTCTCGCAGTGAGGTGCTCTCTATTTATCAGCGTTTTGCGGCCATGGTCCGCACCCAGTATTCCTCACCCATTCGCGTGTTCCGTGCTGATTCTGCTGGTGAGTATATCTCTCAGCACCTTCGTGGTGTCCTTGCTGAGGAGGGCACCCTCGCTCAGTTTTCTTGTCCCGGCGCGCATGCTCAAAATGGCGTCGCCGAGCGTAAGCATCGTCATCTTCTTGAGACCACCCGTGCTATGATGATTGCTTCTTCTCTTCCGCCACATTTCTGGGCTGAGGCTGTCGCTACGTCCGCCCACCTTATTAACATTCAGCCTTCCGCTGCTCTACAGGGTGGCATTCCTCTCGAGTGTCTCTCTGGTGTTTCTCCAGACTACTCGACTCTCCGTTCATTTGGTTGCGTTTGCTATGTCCTTCTGCCTCCTCGCGAACGCACCAAACTGACCGCTCAGTCTGTTGAGTATGCTTTTCTTGGATACAGTGATGAGCATAAGGTCTATCGCTGTTGGGACCTCGTTGGTCGTCGAATGCGCATCTCTCGTGACGTCACGTTTGATGAGACGCGTCCCTTCTATCCTCGCCCCACCTCGGGTACTTACCCGGTGGATGATATCTCTTTTCTTCTTTTTCCGGATGCACCCCCTGCTGTCCCTCCTCCCCTCCCTCCTACTTCTGATGCGCCCCCTTCGGCGCCATCCTCTCGTTCGTCTAGTCCACCTAGTACTCCTCGTTCTCCGGCTTCGGCTCCTTCCGATGCTGTCCCTTCTTCCTCTTCTTTCTGATGACTTGTCTTCTGCAGATGAGCTTCCCCCTTCACGGCCTGTTCGTCAGCGTCGTGCTCCAGTTCTTTACTCTCCTAGTCAGTATGGTCTCTCTGTCGTTTCCGAGCCGACTTCTTATCGGGATGCCGAGCGTCATCCTGAATGGCAGCTTGCCATGGCTGAGGAGATCGCTGCGCTTGAGCGCACTGGCACTTGGGATCTTGTTTCTCCCCCTTCTGGTGTTCATCCCATCACGTGTAAGTGGGTCTATAAAATTAAGACTCGCTCTGATGGATCTCTTGAGCGCTATAAAGCGCGTCTTGTGGCTCGTGGTTTTCAGCAGGAGCACGGCCGTGACTATGATGAGACTTTTGCCCCTGTGGCTCATATGACTACTGTGCGTACCCATCTTGTCTGTTGCTTCGTTCGCCGCTGGTCTGTCTCCCAGCTTGATGTTCAGAATGCTTTTCTTAATGGCGATTTGAGTGAGGAGGTTTACATGCAGCCTCCTCCTGGGTATTCTGTTCCCGATGGGATGGTTTGTCGTCTTCGACGTTCTTTCTATGGTCTCAAACAGGCCCCTCGTGCCTGGTTCGAGCGCTTCGCCTCTGTGGTGACTGCTGCTGGTTTCTCTCCTAGTCTTCATGATCTAGCATTTTTCGTTCACACTTCTCCTCGTGGACGTACTCTTCTTCTTCTCTATGTTGATGATATGATCATTACTGGTGATGATCCTGAGTATATTGCCTTCGTTAAGGCTCGTCTTCGTGATCAGTTTCTTATGACTGATCTTGGTTCTCTTCTCTATTTTCTTGGCATTGAGGTTTCCTCCACTTCTGATGGCTTTTCTATCTCTCAGGAAAAGTACATTCAAGATCTTCTTGCTCGTGCTGCTCTTGGGGATGAGCGCACAGTCGATACTCCTATGGAGCTTAATGTTAAGCTTCGTCCTACTGATGGTGATCCTCTTCCTGATCCCACCCGTTATCGCCATCTTGTTGGGAGTCTTGTTTATCTTGCTGTCACTCGTCCTGATATTTCTTATCCTGTTCATATTCTGAGTCAGTTTGTCTCAGCTCCTACCACTGTTCACTATAGTCATCTCCTCCGTGTTCTTCGTTATCTTCGTGGCACGATCACTCGTCGCCTTTTCTTTCCCCGTTCCAGCTCTCTTCAGCTCCAGTGCTATTCGGATGCTACGTGGGCGAGTGATCCTACGGATCGTCGTTCGCTTTCTGCTTACTGTGTGTTTCTTGGTGGTTCGCTTGTTGCTTGGAAGACGAAGAAACAGGTCGCAGTTTCCCGTTCGAGTGTTGAGGCTGAGTTGCGGGCTATGGCTTTGTTGATTGCTGAGGTGACTTGGTTACGGTGGTTGCTTGCAGATTTTGGGGTCTCTGTTACGACACCCACTCCACTTTTGTCTGACAGTACAGGTGCTATCAGTATTGCACGTGATCCGGTCAAGCATGAGCTGACCAAGCATATCGGTGTTGATGCTTTTTACACACGTGCACAGGTACAGGATGATGTTGTTGCGGTTCATTATGTTCCTTCAGATTTGCAGTTGGCGGATTTTCTTTACGAAGGCACAGACTCGAGTGCAGCATGATTTCTTACTCTCCAAACTCAGTGTTGTGGATCCACCATGAGTTTGAGGGGGGTGTTAGATGTATATATCTGTCTATTGTAGTTTCCCCATATGTTAGGGGGCTTTCTGCATATGTGCACCTGTACATGTACTATATATTGTGGCCTTTGACCCCCTGATAATACATCAAGCATATTGCCCTAACAGCATCAGCGAAAGGCTGGAAACGACGGCGACTCTAGGTCCGGTTGAACAACCAATGGTGTGGCGCAGATCATTATATAGCCAGGCCATAACTCGTCAGATGCAGCGTTCCAAATAAACAGCTAGACGCTAGTCCGATGTTTTGCTTCACGGACTACGATGTGTAGTGTTTACCAAAATGAAAACATTCATCTCCCCTACCGGCTACACATTCTAGAACTTATTTAATTAGTTTCCTTAAAAGCTAAACGAGGGGTAGTTATAAGAATCAATATGGAAACTTCACGTTATGAGTGGTGACCGAATCCTTTCATGTACTTGTTGTTTTTGGTGTAACGATGCGTAACCCTCTCGGGCCATCGGTTACGTGTTATATAGAGTAGGGAAAAGCCCCCTACGTGGCAGTACATGGGGTGTACGTGTATAGTCGGAGTACTACTCCGTACAGATACACGTACCATATTACATACGCTAACATCCCCCCTTAATCTAAAGCACGGGAGAGGTTTAGATTACGCTTAAACTCATCTAAGCTTTTAACCGGAAGAGCCTTAGTGAACCCATCAGCTATCTGATCTTTGGTGGAGATAAATTTGATAGCTAGGCGGTTGTTTGCAACACGTTCACGAACAAAATGATAGTCGATCTCAATATGCTTTGTGCGGGCATGAAAAACAGGATTTGCCGAGAGATAGGTCGCCCCCAAGTTATCACACCAAAGATAAGGCTTTTCACGAAGACGTACGCCAAGTTCACGAAGAAGAGCTTCCACCCATATTAATTTTGTAGTGGCATTTGCCAATGCTTTATATTCAGCTTCAGTACTAGAGCGAGAAACATAATCTTGTTTCCGAGCAATCCAAGAAACCAGATTTGGACCAATGTAAATAGCAAAACCTCCAGTAGAGCGTCGATCCTCAATACATCCTGCCCAATCAGCATCTGAAAAGGCACTAAGAAGTGTAGAAGAAGATTGTCTGAAGGTAATACCAAGCTGATGTGTATTTTTAACATAACGAAGTATACGTTTAACGGCAGTCCAATGAGCAGTAGTGGGAGCATGAAGGTATTGACAGACCTTGTTTACCGAAAAAGACAAGTCTGGGCGAGTAAGAGTAAGGTACTGGAGAGCACCAATAATGCTTCGATACTGAGAGCTGTCCTCAGGACCAAGAAGAGTACCTTCATGTAATGATAGTGGCTCAGATGGAGACAGAGGTGTAGGCGCCGGCTTGCAATCAAGCATACCAACTCTGGCAAGAAGATCATGTGCATATTTTGCCTGTGTGAGAAGAAGACTCTCAGCCGTCCGATGAACTTCAATACCGAGAAAGAAGTGAAGCGCACCCAAATCTTTAATAGCAAAGTGAGCATTGAGATCCTGAAGCAAGACTGATATAGCACGATCAGAGGAGCTGGTCACAATAATATCATCCACATAAATCAGAACAAATATAGTGACACAGACTTGCTGTAGAGGAATAATGAGGTATCAGCCTTGGAGGGAATAAAACCAAAATCTTGTAATTTTGCACTCAGCCGAGAATACCAGGCTCGAGGAGCTTGCTTGACTCCATAAAGGGCTTTGTCAAGTCTACAAACATGATGTGGAGCATCAGGATGTTCAAAACCAGGTGGTTGTTTCATGTAGACTTCCTCTTCCAGAACACCATGAAGAAACGGGTTCTTGACATCTAGTTGCCGAAGACTCCAACCACGGGAGACAGCAATAGAGAGAACAATTCTGATAGTAGCGATTTTAACAACTGGACTGAACGTGCCTTCATAATCAATGCCATACCTTTGTTTAAAACCTTTAGCAACAAGACATGCTTTGTAACGATCAATTGTACCATCAGCACGACGCTTGATACGATAAACCCACTTGCATTCAATCAGATTTTTTGTTTGGCTAGAGGGAACAAGAGTCCATGTTTTATTTTCCAAGAGGGCATTATATTCTTCTTGCATCGCAGCACGCCAATGAGGATCACGGAGAGCGGCAGGTAAATTCCGAGGCTCTCCTGAAGAAGCAAGCATGCCATAGCGAACAGTACCGTCAGTATATTTTTTCGGTTGTCGAATACCTTGTTGCAGTCGTGTGCGAGGTCGAGGAGGAGGAGGGGCAGCAGCAGCAGCTGGCTGTACTGCCGAGGCACCAGCAGAAGCACTGCTTGAATCACACACGGGCGTGGACGGTGGGGAAGGCGAGACGCCACGGCCCCGCGCATGGGAAGACAGCGACGTGGCGGGGCTGGGCTGCTCCAGCGCGGCCGAATCGTCCTCGGAAGCTGGCGACGCGGCGCGGGAGCCTGATGATGGTGACACGGGAGGATCCTCCTCGGGATCGGCGTGGACAGAGGTGTCAGCGGAGTCGGCGGTAGAGGCCAGATTCGAACCATCGTCAGTAGGAGCTGCAGAAGGAGAGTGCGACGGCGTAGGGCCATTGTTTGGAGCAATAGTTTCACCAGCATCTGTAGTATCCTATGGAGCATCAGAAAAAGGAACCGTGACAGGCACAATAGTAGTCATATGATCATCAGTTATAGAGGCACTCTCATGAGGAGTATGTGTGTGTAAAAGGAGGATTTCTCGTTTGAGTAGGGCACCGGCATTGGGATGTAGGGCTTGAAAGGGAAAGACGTTTTCATCGAAAACAACGTCACGAGATATGTAGACACATCCGGTGGATACGTCAAGACATTTAACTCCTTTATGCATGGGACTATAGCCAAGAAAAACACACCGTTGTGAGCGGAAAGCGAGCTTGCGTTTGTTATAGGGACGAAGATTGGGCCAACAGGCACAACCAAAAATACGAAGTGCATCATAGTTGGGCATAACATGAAGAAGGCGCTCAGCTGGAGACTGAAAATCAATAACTTTACTAGGGAGCAAGTTAATGAGAAAGGTGGCAGTGAGAAAGGCTTCGTCCCAATATTTAAGAGGCATATATGCATGTGCAAGCAAGGCAAGACCAACTTCAACTATATGAAGGTGTTTGCGTTCAGCAGAGCCATTTTGTTGGTGAGCATGATGACATGAAACATGATGTGTAATGCCAGCCTTTTGAAAGAAGGAATTTAACTTTTCATACTCACCCCCCCAGTCAGTTTGCATAGTGACAATTTTCCTAGCAAACTTACGCTCAACATATTGCTGAAAATTGAGAAAGGCTTGATAAACATCGGAGTGCTTTCTAAGCAAATAGATCCAAGTGAATTTGCTAAAATCATCAATGAAACTTACATAGTACTCATGTTTCCCAACAGAAAGAGGTGCTGGTCCCCATACATCAGAAAAGACCTGTTCCAAAGGAACAGTGGATCGACTGGTAGAGATGGGGTATGGCAACTGGTGGCTCTTGGCAAGTTGACAAGAGTCACATACATAAGGAGTACTTTCTGGGGTGTAGTCTATTTTATTTCTTCTAAGAACTTGCTGAACGACAAATGAAGAAGGATGTCCTAGACAGCGATGCCACGTGGAGGAGGACGGCTTTATGGTGATGAAGGCATGCTTGGAGGCCGCGGAGGTGATGGGCATCAGGGGATAGAGGCCTCCATAGCACGGGCCTCTAAACAGAATTCGGCGTGTTGCTTGGTCCTTTATCAAAAAATGAAAAGGATGAAACTCAATAAATACATGATTATCAAGAGTAAATCGATGTACGGATAATAGATTTTTGGTGGCAATAGGTGTAAGATATCAGTAAGGATGAAAGAATTATGAGGAGTGCTTAAAACTGAGTGACCAATATGACTAATGCGCATACCTGTGTCGTCTGCGGTGCGCACACGGTCTTCGCCTGGATATGGATCATAGGTGGTAAGCTTGTTTAGCTGACCCATGAGATGCTCAGTAGCCCCCGTGTCGTAGTACCAGTTGGTGTCAAGTCCATGAGCAGCAACAAAATTTGCACCTTTGTTATCACGATCACCGCGGTCAGCGCGGTTAGAGCGATCATCTTTGTTGCGCCACCAGCAGTCACGAGCAGGATGCCCATGAATGTCACATATTTGACAGGTTACGTTGACGTAGGGCGTGGGGCGACGGTCACGGCGGCGACCACCATCATCGCGACGGCGACGATCATCATCATAGCGGCGAGGGCGATCGTCACGGTATTCCTGGCGTGGACGGTCTTGGCGTCGTCGATCATCATAGCGAGGCCGGTCATCCTGGCGGGGACGCCGGTCGTCGTAGCGGGGGCGGTCCTCCTGGCGCTCCTCCTGGCGTGGGCGGCGATCATCATGGCGGGGGCGGTTATCGCAGCGAGCCACGTTGGCAGAGGAGGTAAACCCCGGCTCATCGGTCTTGTGCTGCCGATCGAAAGCTTGTATTTGAGTAAGGAGTTCGGCGAGGCTGGTGTTGGGATTGGCATTGACAACAGTACGGAGGTTGTTGTAGTGACTCCCGAGGCCTTGCAGGACGTAGTAGACGAGCTCATCTTCATCAAGAGATTTTCCCACCGCGGCAAGCTCAGCGGCAATACACTTCATCTTGGCAATATATTTTTCCGCAGACAGATCACCTTTGCGCGTGTCGTTGAGGGCGGAGCGAAGCTGTTGAACCCTTGTTTTGGACTGACCAGAGACGTGGGCGTTGAGGGCTGCCCAAACGGCGGACGAGGAGTCGAGGCCGATGACGTGAGCGAGCACATCGGGCGACAGCGCATTGAGAAGCCAACGCAGGACTTGCTGATCACGAGAGATCCACGCCTCGTAGTCAGGATTGACGACGGTGATCGGCTTGTTGTTGGCATCCTCGGCGGAGACGGACTCAGCGGGTGCCTTGTCCTTACCCTCAACCAGATCGAGCACACGGGCGCCGCGCAGCGTGGGTATCACCAGTGCCTTCCATACGAGCGCGTTTTCATGCGTAAGCGGCTGGGATGGAGGTGTCCCGAGCGCGGCAGCGAGAGCTGTCGAGGGTGCTCCTCGGCAATGCCCTCCGATAGGGGCTTAGGGTTGATGGAATCCTGCAAGCTGACACGAGACATCGGTTCACAGACAAGCGGGGAGAGCAATTTACCCAGGTTCGGGGCCCTCGATGAGGTAAAACCCTTACGTCCTGCCTGTCTGTTCGTTGATTATGATGAAAACATGTTACAATGGGGTGCCGAATAGTTCGGCTGTGATCTCGTCGAGATGCTAGTTGCTAGGGTAACCTAGTTCTAAGCTTCGCCGGCTATTGTGGCTAAGATTGATTGTCCCCCTCGGCAGCCCCTCTCCTGGCCTTTATATAGGAGGCCAGGTCTCAAGGGTCCTAACCGAGGACGACTAGGTTTACGATAGATTAGATCCAATTCTTTCCTTGTTTGTCCGTTTCCTGATCTTGTCCGCCAAGGAATCTTCGACACACCGGCCTAGTGGCCCATCTCGCCTTCCGGTAGCTTCATGGGCTTCCAACTTGTCAATATCGGATAGGGAAATACTGGTTACCCGAAGGGTAATGCCCACGTCGATACCCCCGAGTGTCTAGCCGAAAATAATTCGGGTAGAGACTGATGCATGTTTTCTCCTGATATTCTTTTCCTTCACTGTTCTTGCTCATCTTAATTGTGCTTCATCTTATTCTTATCGGGTGCGCGTCAGCGCTCCCGATGGGAGTAGCCCCCGAGTCTAGGTACGGATGCTTGCAATCCGTGCGTAGACTCAAGTTGTACCACTCGAATACTTTCCTCTGCCGAGGTCTTCATAAATCATCTGATATATTTTTTACGCAAAGGATAATGAGTAACGTGCCCAACTGTTGTTTAGTTAACTGCCGATGGCAAAACATCGTTACCCTACACAGAATCAAGTCCCGGGCATGATCTCGGAGTGCACAAAATTTCTATCGGGTGTGCATCACGAACTCCCGATGGGAGTAACGGAGCCCGAGTATGCGGGTGCGAGCGTTTTGCAACCGAGTGCTGGCTCAAAACTTTATCCTTTGATCTGCTCATTCCGTCGAGTCCTCATTTATCGGGTGCGCGTCGGCGCTCCCGATGGGAGTAGCCCCGAGTCTAGGTATGGATGCTCGCAATCCGTGCTTAGACTCAAGTCCTTCATCCGATAACTTTTCATGTTTCCTTCGAATGCTTTCAAATCATGACGTCATTGATGACGTATAAGCTGCTGCGAGCTGATTTGACGGGTCCATCATGACAAGCTAGCCCTAGCCCTGTTCATTCAACGTTTTAGGGTTTGACCGTGTAACGATCGAGGTGGCTCCTCGATTTCCGCGCAATCGTGGGCGTAGTGGGCCGTTAGTTCTCTCCCTTCCTTAAACGCCACGTGCTTGCTTTAATTTTTCCCTCAGAGTTCCCAGTTTTCTCCACAGTTCCCGTAGCACCTCCTCATTCTTCCTCTTCTTCCTTCTTCCGCCATTGTTGCGCCGCCGCCACAGTTCCAATCTTCTCCAGATCTCGCGATGGTGAAGAAGAGGAATACCACCGCCGCTGCTAGCTCCACCAGCGAAGGTGCCGCTGCCAAGTCTTCTTCTTCCCTTCCGAAGGGGAACGCTCCAAACGCCCCTCCCCCAGCTCCGGCGCCGCCAGCGCCGTCGGGCTCGATGGCCAAACCCGGAGATTGGGTAGCTTCAACCGTCACCAAGCGTGACGAAAACAGGTCTCGAAGCCTAGGATTGATATCCTCTAATGCCGGAGATGTAATCCTTCCAGGTGCGATCTCTCGGCCTGATCCTCCTGCTGTATTTTCTGTGATGTTCTTATCTTTTCTTCATCGAGGCCTTTCACTCCCTGCTCATGGATTCCTCCTCCATCTCTTGCGGACGTATGAAATTCAATTATGGCAACTTACCCCCAATTCGATCCTTCACGTTGCTGTGTTCATCACCCTTTGCGAGGCGTTTTTGGGCATTGAGCCTCATTTCGGGCTGTGGAAGAAGATCTTCTATGTGAAAAGATACAGCAGTAGTAATGGGCACTTTGTCACCGGAGGAGTAGGTTTTGTTGCTCGCTCAGAAGTTAATTATTTTAATTTCCCAATGAGAGAGTCCGTGCAAGGATGGAGGTTGAAATGGTTTTACGTTAGGGATTCCTCATCACCCGAATGTCGACTCCCCTGCTATGCCGACGTTTCTGAAGCCAAACCTAAAGACCCCTGGAAGAACATCCTCTCAACCGACGAAAGGGCATCAGCCGAAGAATTGTTTGCCAAATTCCTTCAAATTAAAGAAGCTGACGGCCAAACTATGACTGGTACGGAGGTGGCAGCAGTTTTCCTGAGGCGCCGAATCCAACCAGTCATGGCCAGAATTCACCCGATGTGGTTGTACTCAGGTCCAAAGGATGTGACCAGGATCAATGCTGCCGATCTATCAGAAAAAGAGTTGCTCGATGAAGTTCGTCGCCTCACTTCCTTTAATCAGGAAGATTCGATTCCGCTGATCTCTTCTTATGCTCCCCTAGACGTTGATCATCCGCCATTAGGGGTACTTTCCTTTCTTTTTCGTATCTCTTACTACAGCTCTTTGCTTAGCCGACATGATTATCTTTGTTCTTATTTGTCATTCTTCTTTGTCAGATCCTTGTGCCTTCTTAAAATACACATGACTCACCGGATGACACTTCTGAGGGAAAAGGCTCCTCAATCCCCGTAGATTTCCATACCATGGATCGTGGCCCGTGCTGATCTTCCCTCCTCAGCCGATAACACCTGTACCGCAGACGGATCAGTGCGCAACATCGACGCTGATCGTGATACTTTTGTTGATGCAGCTGCGGATGGGGCCAAGGCTTCTCCCGCGAAGAGATCAACCGGCGGCTTCGCCGATGAAGATGATCTCTTCGACATGTAAGTAGTTCCCTCTCGAAGGTTATACTGTGCCTTTTTTATCTGTCGTACTCCTATTTTAATCACAGCCGACTGTTCACTTGTGCAGTGATGAGGGCTTTGTTGAGCCTCCTCCTAAGAAGGCCAAGTCCGATGCTGTTTCGCCAGTCGTGGTAGCTTCTGAAGCTTCGGCGCCTAAGGCCGCTCCCACGGCTCAAGCTTCGACCGCGTCTTCCCTTTCCAAAGGAAAGGATATTTCTCCAACTGCTGCTACTGCGGCTCCTTTTTCTGTAAGTCCTCTTTTGATCTCAATATGAATTTCTTGGAGCGTGCCTTGTTTAATTATTTTTGTTTCTCTCTTACTTAAGGACCTGCGTGGCGTTATCTCTTCTCTGGAGATTTTCGCCTCCCGGTTCACTTTTCTAGAGGCTGACAAAGTTCGGCTACAAAAGGAGGTCGAATCTCCTTCCTCAAAACTGGATGGCGCAGTCAAGATAGCTGCCGCGGCTTGCCAAGAGATTGATTCTCTGAAGGAGGAGCTGGCCAGACTGAAAGGGAAGTTGAAGGAGGAGGAAGCATCTAGGCTGGTGGCTGAGGCTCGAGCAGCCGAAAAGGATGAAATCCTTCGCCAATCTTCTTTGGCCTTGCTTGGTAATCTTCAACATACCTTTGTCGGAAGACGTTGTTAAGGATTTAAACTTTTGTCAATGACTAAATTTCTTCATTCCTTTCTATTACAGAGGCGGCGAACATTCCTGTCGATGCCCTAGAAAGAGTTGCAAATAACTCCCCGTCGAACGCTGTGTCGATGGTTCTTGCTTCTCACCAGCTTACACAAGAGCTTCTCGTAAAGGGGAAGAGTGTTCTGGCACAGATACACTCGATGATCTTCCCCAAGATCAATCAAGAAAAGACCACGGGACAGCTGATCGATACCTTCGCGGTTAACACCAAGGAGGCCATCGAGGTATTCAAGCGTACATCGCGCACTTTTGGTGCTTGTCCTTGCCTTCCGGCTTATGATGGGTTACGGCTTTAAGGGTGATATCGAGGAAATGACTAAAGGGCTTCCAAAAGGGCAGGACGGGCAATCTGTTGATTTGAGCACCTTTAAGGCGTCTGCTCTTACTTGTGCCCGCCAGCTCCTTGAATTGGTTTCATCAAGGAAATCATCGGCTGGCCCTAGTTCATCGACTCAAACTCAGCTTCCTTGATTCTTGTAACAAACTTGTGTCTTTGAGCTTGATGCAAAACATTGCTCTGCCGCCAAACTCATGCTTTGTAATAAACTTCGTGCTGTCATTGTCGTAGACACACTCTTGCTTATGATATCAGTTTCTTGTAGTTCTCCCGATGGGAGTTATTTTGGATGTTCGGTTGTCCCATATCCATCACTTCTTTATAACCAGTACTTTCCGCAGGTCTTCCCAGTACCTTCGTTTGCAGACGACTCGTCGGGTGCGCTTCCCGAAAGCGATCGGATCCAGCGCATGAAAGACCGAATGACGCAGATGGAGAAGGATTTACGCAGCACTTATGCCTTAGCTGCCATCATCAATAAAAAAGGCGAGACTGCAGCCGCCGTGGAACGGTACATTCTTGGCGAGCTGCAGAAGGCTACCGAAAGTTTAAACTGTAAGTTTCTTGATCCTTTTGCCTGCTTGCTAGCAACTTCTTGTCTGGATCTTTGACTGATTCTTTTGGCAGTCATAGCGTTGAATCCTGCGGAAGAGAACAAGCGGATACACGAGCGGGTGCGTGCTTTGACTCAGCTTTCCTCATCCGAAGAAATTTTCTGGCGGGACCAATCGAAGACCTCGGCTGTCGTTAAATTCCAGGATCGGGTGCAACAGGTCCACCAGTTCTTCGACAAGTGCTACAAGGCCATGAGGGTAGTTTGGAAAACAATGTTCCCTCTGAATGCAGTTACCCCTACCCTTTTGACTTTGATGTCTGAATTTGGAAGTGCCAAGAAGGTTCGGGAGCTAGTAAGATCTCAAGTCTTTGCAGGGGCCAAATGCACGCTTGCCCTTGTGCTTGCTTGTTATCCTTCAGTTCACTTGCAGTCTATTGCCAGCGCAACTGGTGACTTTGAGGAGCTATACCCGAAAGTTTTGGCTCCTGCTCATGTAATTGTCGACAGGCTGGAGGAGATGTCAAAGGTACCTGAAGAAAAGGAAACTCCGCAAGGGTGATAGAAAGGTGTAAAGTTACTTTTGTATATTGTATCGGCTAATCCGTCCGAGTATTCGGGTTTTTTGGGCCGAAAAACTTCTTAACTGGTTGGTACACGAATGTGTACTTTCACCATGCCGTTGGCAGATATTAAAAGGGGCGGAGCTTAATTGCCCGTTGGATGTATGTATTAGTTGGTTAGCAAATCATTATGAGTGATCAGCTCGTGTTGCAGGTTTTGCTAAACCTGTTGTATGCGCAACTTTGCTTTCAACCGTTTGTAAAGTTCGACAGTTATTCCCGAATTTTTCGGGTATAATAATTCTGTCGATGGGCCCGTTGCTCTTTGATATTTCCATAAGTGAAATATCGAGCGTGGGTTGTGTGTAAGTTTTTCCAAACTCTTGCTTTGTTCGGCGCTCGTAGAGGCATCTAAAGCAGAGGGAAAGATGTCGTCATTTTAGCACTTGCAGAGGCTTTTTGGAGCACAATCTTCGGCCCTGTACTATGTTTGCATAGTGATGGGGTTTAGAAGTTTATAGGTACTGCAATGCTTAACAAGAATCGAAGCTTTAAGTTCTTATTAATAAAGTAAGGATGGTGCTAAAGGGCGGAAGGAGGGAGGCCCTGTTTATAATGAAGGAAAAAAAACATAATAAAAGCTAGTAAGCTGCTTAGGCAAGGAAGGGATTCTTCTCTTCTTCTGGCTTCTTCACCGCTTTAGTATTTGCAGCAGCGTTTCTGATTTCATCAAGGGTTTGAACGGTGGTTGCCATCGTCTTGCTATCTCCTAGGCCTTCTGTGCCGTCAACTGCCGAGCCTTTTGCTGCCGAAGCTTCTGCTGCCGAAGCCTCAGCTGCCGATGCTTTAAGGGCGAGAGCAGCTGGCTTCTTCTTGATTTCCCTGCCATCCTTTTCTTCCTTGATCTCTCGTAAGGACAACTTGGGCGGAGGGCCGACGATTTCTCGCTGTGGCCCAAACTTTGCAGCAATCCTCTGGAAGTCGCGATCACAATTGTCCGAGCGTGAAAAACTTCCATGGACTGTGAGGTTTGTCCCATTGTTCCGAGGCATTTTCAGCTTGAGGTATGCATAATGTGGCACAGCCATGAACTTGGCATAAGCTGGTCTTCCGAGTATGGCGTGATACTGTGATTCCCAGTTCACCACTTCAAACTCGATTTTCTCCTTCCTGAAATTATCGGCTTTGCCGAAGATGACATTCAGGTTCTTTGCCAAGAGAGTGTCCCGGTGCGGTTGGAAGGATCCCGTGGAAGCAGGTGTCTGTTTCTTCCAACATGCTCATGGTGATCCCCATACTCCTGATTGTATCGACGAATATCAGGTTTAGCCCGCTGCCGCCATCCATAAACACTTTGCTCATCTTGAACCCTCCAATTTGTGCTTCGAATACCAAGGCGGCATGTCCTGGTTTTGGTATGGTCATCGGATGATCTGTTCGGCTGAACGTAATGCTTTGAGAAGACCAGTCGACGTACTCGGGGATGTTTGCCATGATGCTTTCTGCCAAATTGATCTCTCGGGTGAGTTTCTTCATCTCTCTTCTTGAAACGCCTGTCCTGTGGATCATACTCATCTGCCCACGTGGCGGTGGGAATGCCTCGTTGGGTTGAGCCTGCTGGACTTGGTGCTGCGGTGGAGGTGGTGGTGGTGGTGGTAGCTGTTGCTGGCCTGACTGCTGAATGAGTTTGTGCATGTCAAGGAACTGTCGACAGTCCCTGAGCAGGTGACTCGACTTCGTTTTGCCGTCTTTGGAATCGACATACGAATGTAGGTAACAAGGGGCGTTGACCTGTTCAGCGTAGGGTAGTTCGGGAGTCCTCTGCTGCCGTGGTTTATAGTTACCACGGTTCCCAGAGTTGTTCCGGTTACCATCGTGCCTGTCGTCTCGGTCGTCCTACCGATCGGCATACCCTGCTGCTACCAGATTGTTATCATCGTAGTTGCGGTTTTTCCTCCTCTTGTGTCGATCCCTTCGGCTACTCGAGTCGTGCTTCGGCTGATCATCGTCTTCGTCATCGCTGCGTTGCCGTGGCCTTCGCACGTTATCTTCGCCATCGGCCCAGCTGTTGGCAATTTCCATTAACTTGGTTATGGTTTTTGGCTTCTTGCGCCCGAGTTCTTCTATGTAACTTTCCCGCTGGACGCCGTCGCTGAAAGCGTCGATTGCTCTGTCGACAGATACGTCTTCGGCAGCATTCAGGAGCTTTGTGAATCTCCCAATGTAAGAACGCATCGACTCCTTCTGCTTCTGCCGACAATTCCGTAGCTCTTCGATCCCGACGGGCCTCTTATATGTTGCTTGGAAGTTGGCAACGAAGGCGTCTACTAGGTCATCCCATGATTTGACAGAACCTTTCGGCAGACCCCGTAGCCAGGCCCGTGCTGAATCCTTCAAGTAAAGTTGTAAGCATTGCATTGCCGCTATCTGGTTTCCTTTGTGCAAGATCACTGTCTGCAGGTAATCATCTATCCAAGATCTTGGTTCTTGCTGCCCATCGTACTTGGCAGCGTCAGTAGGGGTAGGCTTAAACTTTTTAGGCGGCATTGCTTCGCGTATCTTGTAACTTAGGCAGTCGGCTCCCCTGAGCTCGCCGTCGTACTCCTGGTCTTCATCCGAAGAATCGCTATCGTCGTCTTTCCTGGTGGCACGTCGACGCCTTGCTTTGTCGATCCTGCTCTGGGTGATCTCGTCCCGAGCGTCTCTCGCATGATGTTTTGACCCACTGCCTTGGACCATAGTTTTTTCCTTTTGCGGGACTAGGTTGTTTCCCAATATCGCGAGACTCTCGAGGGCACCTCGGTGAGCCTGAGCCATAGATCCTTCGGGGCGCTGGTTGATGAGGTAAGCGGCGAGGTTGGCCGTTGCTGCTGCAACGGTTTTTGGCCGTGGCATGCCCGCGGTATCCGTGGTCATGAAAGATTTAGTCAGATTTGACGTTATCTCTCTGGCGTCATCTTCCGAAAGCCTGGACATCCTCGACCGGTGCTTGCCTGCTCCCTGGGTGTTTCGGGAGGCACTCCCCTGTGAACCCCTTCTTCGTTCGCTGGATCGATCCGCATCAGTTAAGCGTCTCTCGAGGGAGGCTTGCTCTTTCGACAAGTGTTCTCGGTTTTTCTCTAGTATAGAGCGGTAAGCATTGAAGGTTCCGACCGAAGTTCCTGCGGGGAGCGGTGTGTTGTTGAGTACTGCTGCCCGTGATGTCGCCCACTCCTCATCCGCAATGGTGTAATCGCTATCGCGGTTGCTGGCGCTGTCCTCAAAACTTGCCCTTCTGCTAGAGCGGGGGGTATGGTCCTCGTCTCCTCTGCGCCTTGTGTTCCCTATGTTATTGGCAACATAGACCTGATGGCGTGCCGCCCTTTGGTTGGTTCGTAGGATGGTGCTGTCGATACTGTCTTCTCCCGATGAATACTGGGCGTTGCAGATGAACGGCGTGTCGGTAGATCCCAGTCCGTGCCTGGTGTCGCAGTTCAGGCAATAATACGAGGTCAACTTCGAAGACGAAGAATCGTCCGACCCTACTGACATAGAGGACGTCGAGCGAGGAGCCGATGGTGTAGGAGAGCATGTCGATCCGGAAGCGGGGGATTCCAGCAGTTGAAGGATTCCTTCTGCGTTGACGTTGTAATGGACGCTGCCGAAGGTCATCTCCATGTTCCCTTGTAGATCCGAAAAGTTTGAGCGGGAGGACTCGCTGTGTGGAGTAAACTCGTAGGAGCCGAATCGAATCGGGCTTCCCAGGATGGGCGACGCTGGTGTCGTTGAAGTTGCTGATGAAGTTACTGGCGGACTTGCTGGCGAAATTGCCAGCAAGTTTGCCGATGAGGCTGCCGATGTCATGATCGGATCTGCCGATGCCCTGCCTTGTGCCAACAGGGTTCCCACAGACGGCGCCAATTGTCGAGGGTGCTCCTCGGCAATGCCCTCCGATAGGGGCTTAGGGTTGATGGAATCCTGCAAGCTGACACGAGACATCGGTTCACAGACAAGCGGGGAGAGCAATTTACCCGAGGTTCGGGGCCCTCGATGAGGTAAAACCCTTACGTCCTGCCTGTCTGTTCTTTGATTATGATGAAAACAGGTTACAATGGGGTGCCGAATAGTTCGGCTGTGATCTCGTCGAGATGCTAGTTGCTAGGGTAACCTAGTTCTAAGCTTCTGCTGGCTATTGTGGCTAAGATTGATTGTCCCCCTCGGCAGCCCCTCTCCTGGCCTTTATATAGGAGGCCAGGTCTCAAGGGTCCTAACCGAGGACGACTAGGTTTACAGTAGATTAGATCCAATTCTTTCCTTGTTTGTCCGTTTCCTGATCTTGTCCGCCAAGGAATCTTCTGACACACCGGCCTAGTGGCCCATCTCGCCTTCTGGTAGCTTCATGGGCTTCCAACTTGTCAATATCAGATAGGGCAATACTGGTTACCCGAAGGGTAATGCCCACGTCAAGAGCGGTGACGGACATGGACGTAGAGGAGGCCATCAGATCGGAAGACGAGAACGATGGCAGCAGCAGCGATTTTGGTGTTTGTTTTTGGTGTGAGCGGCAGCGGCAACAAGGCGGCGGCGGCTAGGGTTTTTGGTGTGTGGGCGGCGGCGGCAGCAGCAAGTGCAATGGCGGCGGCTAGGTTTTGTAGTTTGGCGGCGGCGGCAGACTAAGGCTACGGCGGCGGCTAGGTTTGTAGTGCGGCGGTAGCAGACAAGGGCTGCGACGACGGCAGATGGTGTTTGGCGGCGGCGGCAACAAGATGCGGCGGCGGCGATTTTGTTTTAGGGTTTTGGCAGCTAGAGGGAAGAGACCCGCTCTGATACCATGTTGTTTTTGGTGTAACGATGCGTAACCCTCTCGGGCCATCGGTTGCGTGTTATCTAGAGTAGGGAAAAGCCCCCTACGTGGCAGTACATGGGGTGTACGTGTATAGTCGGAGTACTACTCCGTACAGATACACGTACCATATTACATACGCTAACAGTACTCCCTCCATAAACCGGTTGGCAAAGAAATTGGGGCCTCCCTCATATAAAAGTCTAACATTTTGCTTATTTCAGAAAGCACGGGTTCTTTATTATCACCAGAAATTCCATGCGCTTTTAGAAGGTTGATTGACAACCGGCTCGGGCAGTAACATTTCAGTCATCTCCTTGGGCTTGGTCAGTTCCACCCCTTTAAAAAGGGACTCATATAAACTGAATGACAATCCAATTCAGGAAGGGCAAAATCCCGAATGAAAGAATGGACGTGAGAGATGCGATGCGACAATCGGTCGTTCATTTGGCACAATCTCAAAAACTAGACAAATAGTTATCAGTGGTGACCGAATCCTTTCTTGTACTCCCTCCGTTCTAGGGTTATGGGACAAATAGTTTTTGGGATTGTGCCTTGAGTAGCAAATATGATGTGCTTAACAATAACGGAAGAGCATTAAACTGGATCTATTTATAACAAAAGCATGCAAATCGATCCTTGATTTACGGAAGCAGACATGTCATTCTATTTGCATATCGAATGGTTGGGATCCTTCCAATCTTACGCGATGCATTGGTCCGATTGGAAGCAAGGATCACCGGGGAGAAGATGAGCGCCAGTGGATCGGCAAGTTAGAGAGCATGAGTCAGATGATGTGTGATTTTTCGCGGTTCGAGATCCAAAATGATGAGGTGACGTGTCAGTGACTTAAAATCCGTGTGTGTTTATCCAATGGTTTGGCCAATCAAAAGACGGCTTGGTTTTAAATTTGGGTAAATACATTATAGGTAACGATCCCATGTGATTTTAGTACCACTCTCACACTTTTGGTTCCGCCCCAGTTTGGTTCCGTCTATTTACCACCATCTGATCTAGGTGGATGGCCGATTTCTAAAAATGTGAACCATTGTAAAACTATAATTGAATAATGGGTATCCACTTTGTCCTCTGGGCAAGCTTATTTGGAGTACTTCCTCCAAATAAATGTTTTGTGGTTGGAGTAAAGAGAAGTGTTTTTTCTTTAGTGCTAATAAGAAATTGACAATTTATTGTTTTATGACTATTTGGTACTCTCTTCCTAGTAGGATGTATTATTTTTTGAATGTGTACCGAGAAGCTCCTACAATTTCACTGTTTCGATCTTTAAATCTTAGCCCAAAACATCTTTTCATAAATTAATGTGTTCATCCTCTTCACTACCCTCTATTATCATCATAACTCTGCAAGGCTAATATCAAGAAATGAGGGTTCAAATGTTTAAGGGAACCTGTAACTTGGGGAATCCTAAAACCAATAGGTCGTTCTCAAGAAGGAAGATGTGCATATAAAATTTATTTAGATATAATGCACAATCCATCTAAATTAACATATATACTTGCAATATGCCCTTAAACTTCTTTGGACAAGAATGAAATGTTGGTTTTGTAGGTTGAACTGTAACTTTGTGGGAACTATATATGGAAAAGAAGGAGAAGTTCATTATATTTGGTCGTGGGATTGATCGTCAGGCATCATAAAGAAAGAAAGCCAAGGAGAACATATGCGCCGAAGCATGATAAAAGCTAAGGTTAGTGGATGATGAGATTTGTGGTAGGGCACAAAGTTGAGCTGCAACATGCGTGTCTTGCAATTTCTATTATTATTTTTTCACTAAATTCTAAATGTTGTTGGTTAAATTAAGTTTTTCCAAGACAGTAACATAAGTTTCCTTCATTTTAATAGCAAGCATTTTGATGTTTTCGTATCTACTTGTGTGACTCACTTGGTTTCATCAACGAAACGGGGGATTCACTTCCCTTTCTCAAACATCAAATGTATTTTCTATGAAAATTGAAACAACTCAATTACTACAAGGTTTCATATGAAACCCCAACCTCAATTAGTATGGATGCACGATGGAAATGGGCTGGTCTAGGTCGGTTTGCCTGCCTCTAAGACTTCGTGTATCGAAGCTTTCCGGTATAAATAATATCGATGAATGAGAAACATAAACAATGGTGAGATAGGTTTATAGATTGGTTTTTGTGATTGTGTGTTGTTGTGAAGTTGAATATTACTCCACACGTATATAAGGGACAAATGAGCTTGTCGTGCAAGTATTAGGCTTCGATTCATGTCCAAAATCCTAGTTTAGTCTAATTTGGATGGTTTGGTCTGAACTTTCTATAACTTTTCGCTTAAAAACTGGTTGAACCTTCCAGACCATTTTTAAGGCGGTAAACAAGTTTGGACCGATATGATTAATAGGGAACTTGTTCTCCTAAAAAATGCCAAGAACTTTCATGTTGACCACTTTTCCATCGAGTAGATTTTGATAGCTTTTTAGCTTTGTTTCTAACTTTGGCTCATATCCGTCCTGGACTGAACCTGGCTAGTACTTGTACCGACTAGTCTCCGTTTTAGCTTTGAAAATTTATAACCCATCTAGTACTTGTACTATCCAGGCTCTGTCATTTTTCTTCTTTTTTGCTTTAAAAATCACATAAAATCTCAGATTGAGATAATCTAAGAAGGAAAGTTTCTTCTCTTGATGTGATCCACGACTTTCTTGTTGGGTACTTTTTCATTTAAGGCCATCTTGAGGATGTCTAGTTTGAAGGAAAAGATGATTGTCAACACATGCCCCTTTTATTTTTAGCAAAACTTGTGTGCTGAAAAATAATTGGCACCACTTTTAGGCTAAGAACGATGTCAACAGTTGACCCACCATTCATCGTTAGGGCGATACCTATGTATCAGCCATAATACATATTGGTCACGCGTGTGTTTAAGTTTCTTGCCATGCACTCGGGTAGAACTTCTTTGGATGTCTTCCATTAAGAGCGCGAGGTTGTAAGCCCCCTATAGATTCTAGCAAATACAAGTTTTTGGGAACCACTATCATGACCTTGAAAGGACCCTCTCATCTTGGAGTCAATTTGCTATTTTTTTTTGTATTTCTAACTAAATGGTAGGATCACTTTCTAAACAAGACCACAAACTTAGAATCTCTTCAACTTAATTTTTTTGTCGTACGCTTTTACTTCCCACAATTCTTTCTTTCTCTATGTATCTTAAAGAAACGTTTATCGGTGACTATTTCGAGTTTATCCATCAGAAACTTATGAAATCCACCACCAATAAACATGTTGCCTACCAAATCTTACGGTAGTTAGATTTACATATAACGATAATAAAATATCATGTCTCTACATAAGTTCCTATGGAGTTACCTTTGTAGAACCATGCCTCAAGATTAGATGCGCACGCAAACCTTTGGACAATATTTCGTGACATTAGCTCGGATAATCATTAATCTTCTTCTTGATGAGTTTGATCAAATTTTATTGCTAGATTCAACTTGTTTGTTAGCTTGGGCATAATATGGAGATGAATGGACCACCTTTATCTTGTAAAATTGAAACAATCCTTTCACTTCTTTTGCCATGAGTGGCGAACCTTGATCTGTAGTCAATGTTTGAGGAAAGTCAAATCTATATATATTTTTCTTAGTTTTGAATTGAATCATCTCCTTATGAGTCATATTTCTAGAGAGGTATTGCTTTAAACCACTTGATAAAATAATCAGTGGCTACCAGCACGGACCGATGCCTTTTCAACGAATGAAATTCAATCCCCAACCCCTAAATGGTCACAACTAGATAGCATGATTCAACATAGCACCAAAGCAAAATTAAATATCACCAAAATTTTGACATCCTGATGCATGTAAAATATATGCATGAACTTTTAGTTTCTTGAAACATATTCCCACATATTTCCAACATATATGATGTTATATCCATGTTTTATATTGTTTTTGGGGGATTTACCAAAGATCCCCCTTTCTCTGATTTATAACTCTCGAGGACATGAAAACCATGTTTTATGTATTTTTGAATTTCAGGGACCTTAACGAAGTCAAATTGAGCTAAGATTTCGGTGATGTGAATATTTCATCAAAAGAAGTATCTGGAGTGCTTGGACCTCACGAGACGGGCCAGAAGGGCCAAAATAGGGCAGGTGGCACGGCCTAGCAAGGAGGGTGCACCACCACCCCTATTGTCCTCCTCGGGCGTCATATTCGCCTGATTCTTTTGCCCACGGACTTTGTTTGACCTAAAAAACCCTATGTATATGACTTCCCAAGGATTCCTCGAGGAGAGCGCGTTAGAAACATAGAAACACCAAAACAGAGCCAGAACCAACGAAGATTGGAGGTGGGAATTCTGTCGTAGCCGCCGCCGAAGAGATCTCCACCTTCTCCAACATCTCCACCATCATCACCATGATTAAGAGGGAGTAGTCCACCTCTGGACTATGGTTTGTGGCAGTAGCTTGATCTATCTCTCTCTTGTTCTTCATAGATTGCAGTACCATACTAGCTGCCCAACATGATTATAGTCATATATGTAATCCTATGTGGTGGATCTTTATCCTATGATACTGATATATGAGATTGGAATCTATTATGTGTAAGATATATTGATAGATGCATATCATGTACCCCGTTCATAAGTGATTTTTCTGATCCAACTTGTATGCAAGAACATGTATGGGGAGAAGTGTGTATTAGATGGAGTACCATGGTGGTGGTGATTGAATAGTGACAACAAATTCATGATCTACTATGGTATTTACCTATCATTTGCTGCGTCACTAGGGATAAAGTGAATACATGTGCTATGTTTATCATGTGACATTGTGATAATCTTTTTTGTTCAAGGTAGCTTATTTGATATTGAAACATTATGCCATATTATTTAAGGCTATACGCTGTTGATTCTTAATTCAAGACTGCTTGGACTTTTCCCTTTCTTGAGGAGTATTAGAGGGATGTGTTGCATCATCTCTATGTTAGGACGTAATGCCCATATGAATGCTTATCAAACACATATTGAAGTTCCATCAATATTATGGCATTGATGAATTGTTGGTGTCCACTACAACTTAAAAGGAGAGTAGAGAAGTGAACCCATGAATCCAGTCTATTTTAAATCACTAGAAACACCTTTCCAATAAATTTATCTTGATTTATATTATTTAATTTTTATTTAATCCGAAAATACAAAAAATACCATATCTACATACACACACACCAAACCCAAATACCCTTAGCCTTTACTTGTTTTTATTTAGTTTACTTAAGTTGTTTACTTTACTTTACTTTACTTTACTTCACTTTATTTATTACTTCTATTTCCTATTACTAATATGAAACCTTGTGCTTGAACCACACAGTGGAGTTGCAGAAACAAGACAAGATCTTTATTTTGCGGGTTGCTAGAAGAGGAGAAAGATGAAGTCAGCTTCTAGGTCAATTTTCCCGAGAGTTCGATATAAACCCTCAAGTCACCCTTCTGGGGAAATTACGCTTTCTACAACACTATGCACTTGGAGTCCCAAAAAATTGGTACACAAAGATTGTTGCCATCACAACCCCACATCGTTCATAGTATCTCAAGAAATCGTTGATCATCATCGTCCAATATAATCATGCACGCCACGACAACCACTTCATCTTGTCTGTCCTTCATGCACCTCTCTCCCATAGAGAACCTTGCTTGATTTTGATCCAAACATGTCAAAAGAATACAATCAATGATTCCATGATATAGATCATCATCTATCAATGCTTACTTAAAACTTATCTACTAGATATATTTATTCGTGCTCTTACTAGGATCCTACAAATATTCAATAATGGTTCAGTCTTTGTCCACCTGCACTAGATCCTTCATTGGTGGTATTTCAGCCCTTCCTATATTAGAGAGAGTGCAAACATTAGCTCGTGTGACAAAGGATAGACACCATGATCAACATGGTAGCCGGATGCTTGTTGTGCTAACTCATTTCCATTCAAATTGTCTTACCTTGATATATGACCAATGCTACAAATAATTGAAAGTATAAAATATATTTCCATTCAAATCCTCTTCTAACCAATGCTAGAAGAGGACAAGGAAGAATTCATCTTCTAAGACAATTCCCCGAGAGTTTTATATAAACCCTCGAGTCACCCTTGTGGGGAAAATACTCTTGCTACAACACTCTACACTTGGAGTCCCAATTAATTGGTACACACAAACTGTTGCCATCACAACCCCACATCCTTCATCTTATCCGAAGAAATCGTGATCATCCTTGGCCAATATAATCATGCACGCCACAAAAACCACTTCATCTTGTATGTCCTTCATGCACCTTGATGTCTACGCATGCTTCTATTCTTGTAGACAGTGTTGGGCCTCCAAGTGCAGAGATTTGTAGAACAACAACAAGTTTCCCTTATTGGATCACCCAAGGTTTATCAAACTTAGGGAGGTAGAGGTCAAAGATATCCCTCTCAAGCAACCCTGCAATTACGATACAAGAAGTCTCTTGTGTCCCCAACACACCCAATACACTTGTCAGGTGTATAGGTGCACTAGTTCGGCGAAGAGATAGTGAAATACAAGTAATATGGATGATTATGAGTAGTAATTGCAATCTGAAATAAAAATGGCAGCAAGAAAACATGTAGTAGAACTGGTTGTAAATGGTGTTTCAATTCTTAGAAACAAGGCCTAGGGATCATACTTTCACTAGTGGACACTCTCAATAATGATGTCATAATTGAATAAATAAATATCATCACTTCAGTACGCTACTCTGAACCCCTCTCCGGTTTGATAATAAACACAAATTCATTGTGTAGGTCTGCATAAGCATTCCTTAAAGTTCGCATTCCCAATATATGGACACCCCACGCTGTCACTTTGAGCATACGAAGATGGTACTAACTAGAAACCACAATTTATAAGTATTTCTGTAAATTAAGCTTAAGAAACAAACACGATGTGCACACTGTCACCTTCACACCGTTGGACAAGGTGTTCCCGGAGATCACATAATAAAACCACTTGAGTAGCACAATAGTTGAAGCATAACATCAACTTATTCAACTAGATTACAAAGCTCATGATCACATAAAGATCATAACATGGATAGATAGATAGACCACATAGCTACCGGTAAAGCCCTTATCCTCGGGGGAGAACTACTCACTCCTCATCACGGGAGTCAGCAACGACGATGGAGATGGCGGTGGAGTCGATGGAGATGGCTCCGGGGGCAATTCCCCATCCCGGCAGGGTGCCGGAACAGAGACTTCTGTCCCCCGGATCTTGTCTTCGGCGACGGCGGAGCTACGGAAATTTTCGTGGATGGAGGCTTATTGATTTAGGGTTTTAGCGTCGGGAGTCATTTATAAGCGGAAGGGCCAGGTCGGTGGAGGCCAGGGGGGCCCAGACCACCCCTAGGCGCGGCCAGGGCCTGGGGCGCGCCTAGGCTTGGTCTGGCCGCCCTGTGGCGCCTCTTCGTCCCCCCTCTAGACTTCGTCTTTGTTACGGAAAAATAAGATCTTTCGGCTTTTGTTTCATCCAATTCTGAGAATATTTCATGTACAACTTTTCTGAAATACAAAACAGCATAAAAGAGGGAACTGACACTGTGGCATCTTGTCAATAGGTTAGTGCCAGAAAATGTATAAAAGTGCAACGAAGTGTAAACAAATCATATATAAATTGGAGTAAAACAAGTATGGAACATCAAAAATTATAGATACGTTTGCATCGTATCACACCTCTCTCCCATAGCGAATCTTGCTTGGTCTTCATCCAACCACGTCAAAAGAATACCATCAAAAATCGTTTTTACTAGAAAAACGGCGCCCTTTAGGGGAGGGCGCTCTGCTTCGCACCGCGCGCTGACAAGTGGCGCAACCTGGTGCGTTTGAAGCCCCCCGTGGATCATCCCCAGCGCGACACGTGGCAGACACGGAGTAGGTCGCTGCATGACTTTTCCCTTTTTTTTCCATAGATTCAAATACGAAAACTGAAATATCTTGCAAACCGAGTATCCAAATAAAGTTTCGTTTTCATGGCTGTGCTACTCGCGTCGAGATCTACAAAACTAGATCACATCTTGATAGGTTTGGACGAACTTTTTTTTGAACTGCCTTTCATGACTTGGGTGCACTGCCTTGGGTCATTTTGCACCGCACAATGTCGCGGAAGTGCACCGTCGTGCACTGCCTCTCTGTACCATGATGCACTGCGTTGGATGCCTTTGTACCGCATGGTGTCCTGGCAGTGCATCGCCTGTGCATTTTCCTTTTTGCACCACGTTGCACTGCCTTGAGTCGGTTTTACACCGCGCGGTGTCCTGGCAGTGCACCGCTGATACGTCCAAAACGTATCTACTTTCCTGAACACTTTTGCTATTGTTTTGCCTCTAATTTGTGTATTTTGGATACAACTAACACAGACTAACGCTGTTTTCAGCAGAATTGCCCTGGTGTCTCGTTTTTGTGCAGAAACTCAACTTTCAGGAAAATCCCCGGGATTAATTCCAATGGGCCTATTTTCATAGAAGAGGGACGGAGCCAGAAGACCAGAAGGAGGGGGGGCCACGATGCGCCAACCCCATAAGGCGGCGCGGTGGGCCCCTGGGCCGCGCCGCCTGATGTCTACGCACGCTTCTATTCCTGTAGACAGTGTTGGGCCTCCAAGAGCAGAGGTTTGTAGAACAGCAGCAAGTTCCCTTAAGTGGATCACCCAAGGTTTATCGAACTCAGGGAGGAAGAGGTCAAAGATATTCCTCTCAAGCAACCCTGCAATCACGATACAAGAAGTCTCTTGTGTCCCCAACACACCTAATACACTTGTCGGATGTATAGGTGCACTAGTTCGGCGAAGAGATAGTGAAATACAAGTGGTATGAATGAATATGAGCAGTAGTAACGGCGCCTGGAAAAGTGCTTGCCGGCGTGCGGTTGATGGTAGTAATATTGCAGGAAGTAAACATGCGGTAGAACAGTAAACAAGCGGTGTTTGCGGTATTGGAAACAAGGCCTAGGGATCATACTTTCACTAGTGGACACTCTCAACATTGATCACATAAATAAATAAGTTCTCTTCCTTTGTGCTACATATACTCTTGTTTGATAATGAATACCATTCGTTGCGTAGGGCTACTAGAGCACCTCAATGCCGGAGTTAACAAGCTCCACAACATTCGATATTCATGTTTAAGTAACCTTTAGAGCATAATAGATCTTTGCAATCTAAACCGAGTACTAACATAGCATACACACTGTCACCTTTACACTATGAAGGGGGAATAAATCACATCAATACTATCATAGTAATAATTAACTCCATAACCTACAAGAGATTATGATCATAACCTACGCCAAGTACTACATGATGCACACACTGTCACCATTACACCGTGAAGGAGGAATAGACTACTTTAATAACATCACAAGAGTAGCACATAGACTAATAGCGATACAAAGCTCATATGAATCTCAATCATGTAAGGCAGCTCATGAGATCATTGTATTGAAGTACATAGGAGAGAGATTAACCACATAGCTACCGGTACAGCCCTTAGCCTCGATAGAGAACTACTCCCTCCTCATGGGAGACAGCAGCGGTGATGAAGATGGCGGTGGTGTCGATGGAGGAGCCTTCCGGGGGCACTTCCCCGTCCCGGCGGCGTGCCGGAACAGAGACTCCTGTCCCCCAGATCTTGGCTTCGCGATGGTGGCGGCTCTGGAAGGTTTCTCGTATCGAAGATTTAGGTCAGGACCTTTATATAGGCGAAGAGGCAGAGTCGGAGGGGTTACGGAGCCGCCACACAATAGGGTGGCGCGGGCCCAGCCCTGGCCGCGCCAGCCCCATGTGTGGGCCCCCTGTGGCTCTCCTCTGGTGGCTCTCGGGTGTTCTGGAAGCTTCGTGGAATTCTAAGATGTTGGGCGTTGATTTCGTCCAATTCCGAGAATATTTCCTTACTAGGATTTCTGAAACCAAAAACAGCAGAAAATAGGAACTGACACTTCGGCATCTCGTCAATAGGTTAGTTCCGGAAAATGCATAAAAACGATTTAAAGTGTGAACAAAACATGTAAGTATTGTCATAAAACTAGCATGGAACATAAGAAATTATAGATACGTTTGAGACGTATCAAGCATCCCCAAGCTTAGTTCCTACTCGCCCTCGAGTAGGTAAACGATAACAAGGATAATTTCTGAAGTGACATGCTACCAACATAATCTTGATCAACATTATTGTAAAGCATATGAGATGAATGCAGCGATTCGAAGCAATGATGAAGACAATGAGTAAACAAATGAATCATATAGCAAAGACTTTTCATGAATAGTACTTTCAAGACAAGCATCAATAAGTCTTGCATAATAGTTAACTCATAAGCAATAAATTCTTAGTAGAAGGCATTGAAGCAACACAAAGGATGATTAAGTTTCAGCAATTGCTTTCAACTTGTAACATGTATATCTCATGGATAGATGTCAACATAAAGCAATATAACAAGTGCAATAAGTAAACATGTAAGAATCAATGCACACAGTTTACACAAGTGTTTGCTTCTAAGATAGAAAGGAGTAGGTAAACTACCTCAACAATAAAGTAAAAGAATGGCCCTTCGCAGAGGGAAGCATTGATTGCTATATTTGTGCTAGAGCTTTTATTTTGAAAACATAAAGAGAGCATAAAAAGTAAAGTTTTGAGCGGTGTTTGTTGTTGTCAACGAATGGTAGTGGGCACTCTAACCCCCTTGCCGGACGAGACTTTGAAAGAGCGGCTCCCATGAAATTTTATTTTTGAGTGGCACTCCTTCCAACCTTGCTTTCACAAACCATGGCTAACCGAATCCTCGGGTGCACTGCCAACAATCTCATACCATGAAGGAGTGCCTTTTTATTTTAGTTTTATTTAGATGACACTCCTCCCCACCTTTGCTTTCTCAAGCCATGGCTAACCGAATCCTCGGGTGCCGACCAACAATCACATACCATGGAGGAGTGTCTATTTGTAAATTAATGAAAGTTAATTAATTCGGGGCTGGGAACCCCATTGCCAGCTCTTTTTGCAAAATTATTGGATAAGCGGATGAAGCCACTAGTCCATTGGTGAAAGTTGCCCAACAAGATTGAAAGATAAACACCACATACTTCCTCATGAGCTATAAAACATTGACACAAATAAGAGGTAATAACTTTTCAATTGTTTAAAGATAGCACTCAAGCAATTTACTTTGGAATGGCGGAGAAATACCATGTAGTAGGTAGGTATGGTGGACACAAATGGCATAGTTTTTGGCTCAAGGATTTGGATGCACGAGAAGAATCCCTCTCAATACAAGGCTAGGCTAGCAAGGTTGTTTGAAGCAAACTCAAGCATAAAACGGTGCAGAAAGACTCACATTTGAACATATTGTAAGCATTATAAGACTTTACATCATCTCCTTGTTGTTCAAACACCTTAACCAGAAAATATCTAGACTTAGAGAGACCAATCATGCAAACCAAATTTTAACAAGCTCTTTGTAGTTATTCATTAATAGGTGCAAGGTACATGATGCAAGAGCTTAAACATGATCTATATGAGCACAACAATTGCCAAGTATCAAATTATTCAAGACATTATACCATTTACCACATGCGGCATTTTCCGTTTCCAACCATATATCAATGAACGAGGCAGTTTCAACCTTCGCCATGAACATTAAGAGTAAAGCTAAGAACACATGTGTTCATATGCAACAGCGGAGTGTGTATCTCTCCCACACAAGCATGAATTTATTCAAACAAAACAAAAACAAACAGACGCTCCAAGTAAAGCACATAAGATGTGACTGAATAAAAATATAGTTTCACTAGAAGAACCTGATAATGTTGTCGATGAAGAAGGGGATGCCTTGGGCATCCCCAAGCTTAGATGCTTGAGTCTTCTTAAAATATGCAGGGATGAACCACGGGGGCATCCCCAAGCTTAGACTTTTCACTCTTCTTGATCATATTCTATCATCCTCCTCTCTTGACCCTTGAAAACTTTCTCCACACCAAACTCGAAACAAACTCATTAGAGGGTTAGTGCATAATTGAAAATTCATATATTCAGAGGTGACATAATCATTCTTAACACTTCTGGACATTGCACAAAGCTACTGAAAGTTAATGGAACAAAGAAATCCATCAAACATAGCAAAACAGGCAATGCGAAACAAAAGGCAGAATATGTCAAAACAGAACAGCCCGTAAAGACGAATTTTACAGAGGCACTTAACTTGCTCAGATGAAAATGCTCAAATTGAATGAAAGTTGCGTACATATCTGAGGATCACACACGTAAATGTGCAAAATTTTTCTGAGTTACCTACAGAGAACCCTGCCCAAATTCGTGACAGCAAGAAATCTGTTTCTGCACAGTAATCCAAATCTAGTATTGACTTACTATCAAAGACTTTACTTGGCACAAAATTTTAATAAAATAAAGATAAGGAGAGGTTGCTACAGTAGTAACAACTTCCAAGACTCAAATATAAAACAAAATTGCTGTAGTAAAATAAACACATGGGTTATCTCCCAAGAAGTGCTTTCTTTATAGCCATTAAGATGGGCTCAGTAATTTCAATGATGCACTCCCAAGAAATAGTAGTTGAAGCAAAAGAGAGTATCAAAAAGCAAATTCAAATCACATATAGGTCTAACATGCTTCCTATGCATAGGAATCTTGTAAATAAACAAGTTCATGAAGAGCAAAGTAACAAGCATAGGAAGATAAAACCGGTGTAACTTCAAAAATTTCAGCATATAGAGAGGTGTTTTAGTAACATGAAAATTTCTACAACCATATTTTCCTCTCTCATAATAACTTTCAGAGGCATCATGAACAAACTCAACAATATAAGTATCACATAAAGCATTCTTATTCACATGCATAAAAGTATCATTACTCTCCACATAAGCATAATCAATTTTATTAGTTGTAGTGGGAGCAAATTCAACAAAGTAGCTATCATTATTATTCTCATCAAGTGTAGGAGGCATAGTATAATCATAATAAAATTAACTCTCCATAGTAGGTGGCACCAAAAGACCACTATCATTATAATCATCATAAATAGGAGGCATATCATAATCAACATAAACTTTCTCCTCAATACCCGGAGGACTAAAGAGATCATTTTCATCAAAACCGACCTCCCCAAGCTTAGAATTTTCCATAGCATTAGCAACAATGGTGTTCAAAGCATTCATACTAATAACATTCCCATTAGCATGCATAAGTTCCATGGGTTTTTAAATTTTCTCTTCAAACACATCATGTCCTAATTCAAGATAAAGTTCATAAAGATCTCTAATTTTGTTGTTGTCTTCCATTAAGCCTTACTAGTGTAAAACAAGAGACAAAAAGATGCAATTGCAGGATCTAAAGGAAATAGCTTCGAGCACTTACAATGGCAACAGAAAATAACTTAGTTACCTGAGACCGGAGTGTGAGTGCCTTTTACCTTTCCTCCCCGGCAACGGCGCCAGAAATGTGCTTGATGTCTACGCACGCTTCTATTCATGTAGACAGTGCTGGGCCTCCAAGAGCAGAGGTTTGTAGAACAGCAGCAAGTTTCCCTTAAGTGGATCACCCAAGGTTTATCGAACTCAGGGAGGAAGAGGTCAAAGATATTCCTCTCAAGCAACCCTGCAATCACGATACAAGAAGTCTCTTGTGTCCCCAACACACCTAATACACTTGTCAGATGTATAGGTGCACTAGTTCGGCGAAGAGATAGTGAAATACAAGTGGTATGAATGAATATGAGCAGTAGTAACGGCGCCAGAAAAGTGCTTGCTGGCGTGCAGTTGGTGGTAGTAATATTGCAGGAAGTAAACATGCAGTAGAATAGTAAACAAGCGGTGTTTGCAGTATTGGAAACAAGGCCTAGGGATCATACTTTCAATAGTGGACACTCTCAACATTGATCACATAAATAAATAAGTTCTCTTCCTTTGTGCTACATATACTCTTGTTTGATAATGAACACCATTCGTTGCGTAGGGCTACTAGAGCACCTCAATGCCGGAGTTAACAAGCTCCACAACATTCGATATTCATGTTTAAGTAACCTTTAGAGCATAATAGATCTTTACAATCTAAACCGAGTACTAACATAGCATACACACTGTCACCTTTACACTATGAAGGGGGAATAAATCACCTCAATACTATCATAGTAATAATTAACTCCATAACCTACAAGAGATTATGATCATAACCTACGCCAAGTACTACACGATGCACACACTGTCACCATTACACCGTGAAGGAGGAATATACCACTTTAATAACATCACAAGAGTAGCACATAGACTAATAGCGATACAAAGCTCATATGAATCTCAATCATGTAAGGCAGCTCATGAGATCATTGTATTGAAGTACATAGGAGAGAGATTAACCACATAGCTACCGGTACAGCCCTTAGCCTCGATGGAGAACTACTCCCTCCTCATGGGAGACAGCAGCGGTGATGAAGATGGCGGTGCTGTCGATGGAGGAGCCTTCCGGGGGCACTTCCCAGTCCCGGCGGCGTGCCGGAATAGAGACTCCTGTCCCCCAGATCTTGGCTTCGCGATGGCGGCGGCTCTGGAAGGTTTCTCGTACCGTGGCTTTTCCGTATAGAAGATTTAGGTCAGGGACCTTTATATAGGCGAAGAGGCGGAGTCGGAGGGGTTACGGAGCCGCCACACAACAGGGTGGCGCGGGCCCAGCCCTGGCCGCACCAGCCCCATGTGTGGGCCCCCTGTGGCTCTCCTCTGGTGGCTCTCGGGTGTTCTGGAAGCTTCGTGGAATTCTAAGATGTTGGGCGTTGATTTCGTCCAATTCCGAGAATATTTCCTTACTAGGATTTCTGAAACCAAAAACAGCGAGAAACAGGAACTGGCACTTCGGCATCTCGTCAATAGGTTAGTTCCGGAAAATGCATAAAAACGATATAAAGTGTGAACAAAACATGTAAGTATTGTCATAAAACTAGCATGGAACATAAGAAATTATAGATACGTTTGAGACGTATCACCGCCCTATGGTGGCGACGCCTCGGGCAGCCCCAGGTGCTCCCCTCTGGACTACTTAAGGCTTTCGACCTAAAAACGCACGGGGGTTCGACCACTTTTCCAGAAAACATCCAGAACTCCGCCGCCATCGCGAAACTCAATCTCGGGATCAGAAACTCCGTTCTGGCACCCTGCCGGGACGGGGAATTGGAGGAGATCATCGCCATCATCGTCACTGATGTCTACGGGTGCTTCTATTCTTGTAGACAGTGTTGGGCCTCCAAGAGCAGAGGTTTGTAGAACAGCAGCAAGTTTTCCCTTAAGTGGATCACCCAAGGTGTATCGAACTCAGGGAGGAAGAGGTCAAAGATATCCCTCTCATGCAACCACCGCAACCACAAAGCAAGAAGTCTCTTGTGTCCCCAACACACCTAATAGGTGCACTAGTTCGGCGAAGAGATAGTGAAATACAGGTGGTATGAATAAGTATGAGCGAGTAGCAATGGCGCCGGAAAAGTGCTTGCTGGCGTGCGATTGATGGTAGTAATATTGCAGGAAGTAAACAAGCAGTAAAATAGTAAACAAGCAGCGATAGCAGTATTTAGGAACAAGGCCTAGGGATCATAGTTTCACTAGTGGACACTCTCAACATTGATCACATAACAGAATAAATAGATAGATGCTAGACTCACGAACCCTCAATGCCGGAGTTAACAAGCTCCACAATATTCAATGTTCATATTTAAATAACCTTAGAGTGCATAACAGATCAACATAACCAAACCAAGTACTAACATAGCATGCACACTGTCACCTTCACGCTACGAAAGGAGGCATAGATCACATCAATACCATCATAGCAATAGTTAACTTCATAATCTACAAGAGATCACAATCATAGCCTACGCCAAGTACTACACGATGCACACACTATCACCATTACACCGTGCAGGAGGAATAAACTACTTTAATAACATCACTAGAGTAGAACACAGATAAATTGTGATACAAAACACATTGCAATCATAAAGAGATATAAATAAGCACTTCACTATGCCATTCATAACAGTGAATAAGTATTCTGTGAAATATGGCCTAAGAGACCCACACGGTGCACACACTGTCACCTTTACACACGTGGGACAAGGAGTCTCCGGAGATCACATAAGTAAAACCCACTTGACTCATCTAGATTACAAGCATCATTGATACGTCCAAAACGTATCTACTTTCCCGAACACTTTTGCTATTGTTTTGCCTCTAATTTGTGTATTTTGGATGCAACTAACACGGACTAACGCTGTTTTCAGCAGAACTGTTACGGTGTCTCGTTTTTGTGCAGAAATCCAACTTTCGGGAAAAACCTCGGGATTTTGACGAAAGGGCCTATTTTCCCAGAATGCGACGGAGCCGGAAGGACAAGTAAGGTGGAGGCCCGAGGGCCCCACACCATAGGGCGGCGCGGCCCGGGGGGCCCGCGCGGCCCTGTGGTGTGGCCCCTCGGCTGGCCTCCGGCGCCCTCCTTCGGACTACTTATTCGCCTCGACCTAAAAACGCACGGAGAGAAGTCGAAGTCGCCGGAAACCCTCCGGAACGCCGCCACATCGCGAAACTCCGTCTCGGGAGCCGAAGTCTCCGTTACGGCACTCCGCCGGGACGGGGAATCGGAGGAGATCATCGCCGCCATCACCGCCAACGCCTCTCCATCAACCAGCCATGTTTCCCCCATCCATGTGTGAGTAATTCCCCCGCTGTAGGCCGAAGGGGATGGTAGGGATTGGATGAGATTGGTCATGTAATAGCATAAGATTGTTAGGGCATAGTGCCTAGTGTCCGTAGATGGTACTTTTATGATATTGTTGCAACTTGTTATGCTTAATGCTTGTCACTAGGGCCCGAGTGCCATGATCTCATATCTGAACATGTTATTAATTCATGAAGATATTCGTTGTTTATGATCTTACACGCAAGTTGTATACACATGTCGCTGTCCGGAACCAATGGCCCCGAAGTGACGAAATCGGGACAACCGGAGGGAATGGTAGCGACGTGAGGATCACATGTGTTCACGGAGTGTTAATGCTTTGCTCCGGTACTCTATTAAAAGGAGTAACTTAATATCCAGTAGTTTCCCTTGAGGCCCGGCTGCCACCGGCTGGTAGGACAAAAGATGTTGTGCAAGTTTCTCATTGCGAGCACGTACGACTATAATTGGAACACATGCCTATTGATTGATTAGTACTTGGATACCGTTTTATTATTATAAGCAAATGCCCTGCTATGATTGTTACATGAGTTTCTCTCATCCATGCAACGCCCGTCATCCGTCCCCGTGCCTACGGTATTTTAATCCTGCTTGTTTACTAAAATCACTACTGCTGTCTTTGTTACTCTGCTTGCTGTTATTTCACTCACTGCTACTGCTATAAAGCTCATTACTACTGATAAACTCTTGCGAGCAAGTCTGTTTCCGGGTGCAGCTGAATTGACAGCTCCGTTGTTAAGGCTTTCAAGTGTTCTTTGTCTCCCCTTGTGTCGAATCGATAAATTGGGTAATACTTCCCTCGAAGACTCGTTGCGATCCCCTATACTTGTGGGTCATCAAGACTATTTTACGGCGCCGTTGCCGGGGAGCATAGCTTTATTTGGAAGTTCACTTGGATTGATATTGTTCGCTGCAAATTCTCCATCATGGGTAAACCTCGCGATACTAAGGTCGCCATATTACCATCCACTACAAGAAAAGGTACAACTACGAGTACCTCTGCTGCTCTTGATTCACCATCTGTGATTGATAAACTTGTTTCACCGCCACATGCTTCAAATGCTGGTACTTCTGCTGAATCTGAAAACTCTCATAATATTGATAATATTTCTGATGTGCTTGATGATAGTGGTTCATTGGGAACTTTTCTAGATGCTTCAATTGCTAGGTCTAGACAAATTGAAAATACTGAAACTCCTGATGTTACTACACCTGTTAATTCACCTGAACTTGATTATTCTAGTGATGATCTTGATGAAGATTATGTGGAACTTGATGATGATTTTATTGAAAAATGCCATGCTACTACTGATGCAAGAAAAATTAAAAAGTTGCTTGCAGAACATACTGTTAGATATAAACTGTCTCCTGATCCTAAATTTGCCACATCTCCTATAAACATTAGGGATAAAGATTATGATTTTTCTCTTGATCTATCTCATATAGCTATTGTTGAGAAAACACCTTTTTGTGGTACTGAAAAAGAAAGTGCTGTTGAACACATGACTGAGTTATCTACTCTGAGTAGTTTGTTTTCTGATGATGTTAAGAAGCGTACTTACTTTGTTGCTAAAATCTTTCCATTCTCATTAAAGGATGACGCTAAAACTTGGTATAATAGTTTGCCACCTAGCTCTATTAAAAGTCCAAAAGAATTGCTTGCTGTTTTCTTTCGGAAATACTTTCCTGCTAGTGGTCAACATGCTGCTTTGCAGAGAGTTTATAATTTTGATCAGGGAGATGAAGAGAAATTGCCTGAGGCTTGGGCGAGATTTTGCTCTCTTATTAGAGCTCTGCCTGATCATGATTTAGAAAAGCATGATTTACTTGATATATTTTATAGTGGACTAACCATTGAGTCTAGGGCATACCTGGATAGTTGTCCTGGTTGTGTTTTCAGGAAAAGAACTCCGGACGAAGGTGAAGAATTATTGGCTAAAATAGGCCGGAATTATGATGATTGGACTACGCCTGAACCAACTCCAACGCCAATAGTGAAGAAGAGGGTTTAATTAAATTGAATGATGAAGATATGAGGGAAGCCAAGAAGTCTCTCAAGGAGAAAGGTATTAAATCTGAAGATGTGAAGAATCTACCTCCCATAGAAGATATATGTGAGATAATTCCCCCTTCATCCATGATTGAGGTAAACTCCCTTCAACGCTTTACTAGAGAAGATATTCCGTATTCAAAACCTCCTGCGCAATGCTTAGATGAGTTTGATAATTATATTGTTAAGCAAGAAAATTTTAATATGAGAGTAGAGAATCATCTAATGGAAAATTCTCAAGCTACTAGTCAATTGCATGATATTGTGGAGAGAACCTCCAATGATGTTAAGATGCTTGTTAAACATTTTCATATGGTTCAAACTCAAATTGATCAACTCACTAAAGTGCAAAATGACTTGTTAGGAAATAATGCTAAAGAAAAACATGCTTATGAAGTAACAACTAGAGGTGGTGTCTCTACCCGGGATCCTCTATATCCCGAAGGGCATCCCAAAAGAATTGAACAAGATTCTCAACAAACTAAAACTAGTGCTCCATCTAAGAAAAAGAAGAAGAAACATAAGAATGTTGTAGAATCCTACGAACCTACTAATGATCCTAATAGTATTTCTATTTCGATGCTTTGAAGCTGAAAGTGGTAATGAACATGATAAAGATAATGATAAGAATGATACTCCGATAAAGAAGAGGTTGAAAAAGAACCCGAAAAGCATGCTAAAAATAAAAAGTATACTAAAGAAGATTTTATTGCTGAGAAACATGGTAATGAAAGAGAACCTTGGGTGCAAAAGCAAATGCCTTTTCCTGCTAAGAAACTAAAATCAAAGGAAGAAGAACACTATAATAAATTTTGTGATTGGATGAAACCTTTATTCTTGCAAATCCCTTTGGTTGATGCTATTAAATTGCCTCCTTATTCAAAGTATATGAAAGATATTGTTACTAACAAAAGGAAAATCCCCAATGAGGAAATTTCCACTATGCTTGCTAATTACTCTTTCAATGGCAAAGTTCCAAAGAAGTTGGGCGACCCAGGTATACCTACTATTCCTTGTTCTATTAAGAATAATTATGTTAAAACTGCTCTATGTGACTTGGGAGCCGGTGTTAGTGTTATGCCTTTTTCTCTTTATAAGAGACTTTACTTAGATAAGTTGATACCTACTGATATATCTTTGCAAATGGCTGATAAATCTACTGCTATTCCTGTTGGTATATGTGAGGATGTTCCTGTTCAAGTTACTAATAAGCTGCTTGATATTAACTGATTTTGTTGTGTTGGAAATGCACGAAGACGATAATATGTCTATTATTCTTGGGAGACCTTTTCTTAACACCGCGAGGGCTGTTATTGATTGCAATAAAGGAAAGGTTACTTTCAATGTTGATGATAAGGAACACACCGTCTATTTCCCCAAGAGGATTGAAAAAGCGTGCGGAGTTAATACTATTTCTCATGTGAGAACTATCAAAGTGGGAACCATCGATTGTCCTATATATGAGCCTAAAGAAGAATATCAAACTCTTGTGATTGGATCCATATCAATACAATTCAAGGTAACATGATTGATTTGAGGTTTATTTCTTCATATGCTATGTAAAATTTATTTGGTGGCAAGACTTGATCAACCTTGTTAACAAATACCTTTTATATGCATATAGGAGGTAAACAACATCTCTTTCTTCCTCCTCTTGCTTTAGTTGCTGTAGCATTTTTAATTTGCAAAGTTTCTTAGTTGATTTGAGATTTCAAAAATTTTCCTGGCCAGTAATAATAAACTTAATACCCAAAAATGTGCATTTTTCAAAGTTTTCAAAAATTCGCGAAAATTACACCGTTGGTCCTATTTTTCGACGAGGCACCTGGGAGCACCGAGAGGATGACCTGTGGGGCACCACGGGGTGCCACACCACGAGCCGGCGCGGCCAAGGAGGGGCGCGCCACCCGTGGTGTGGGCCCCTCCTTGCCCCACTTCTTCATCTCTTTCTCCCGAGCATCTTCTCTCTCCCGAAAAAACTCGAACCAACTTTCTCTCACTCGCGTTTTTGCTCAAGAGCTCAGGATTTTTCGATCTCTTTGCTCAGCCCAGATTTCTGTTCGAAATTTGGCACATTTGCTCTCCGGTATGTGACTCCTTCGATTATTCAAATAGAATTTTGTTTGGTTGAGTATATCTTGAATATTTTGCTGCTGTAGGTAATATGTTTAGTGAGCTTGCATGCTTGTTCTAAGTGGTAGAAACTAGTTTTGATGCATGATTGGTACTCTAGCAAGTTCCTATGGTAGTTTCCCTCAATTATATGTCACCAAATCAAGTTTTATATTGTTTGTTGAAAATTTCAGAAAATGGAAGGAGGTAGGCACCAACTCAACCAACATGAGTTGGAGGTGCCACAGGTCATGAGAGTTCACCGAGAAGAAGGAGTATATCCCACTTACTATCCGTGTGCGGATTTCATGAGAAGTGCGGGGATCTTGCGGGACGTCCAAAATTTAATCTCTCGTGCGGGATTGGATGATTTTGTTGATGGGGAACCATGCCAATATGTGAAACTGACTATGTCGGTAGTGCAAGATTTTAAATTCAATTGGTCACGATCTAACCCCATGGTTCGAGTACAAAATTTATAATAAAGCTGTCAACTTGCCATTCGGTGATTTTTGTGCAGCAATCAAAGTGCCGCAATGGGGATCATGCGAGAAGATAAAGGGATCGCCGCAAGAGCTCTTGGACCTCTTCAAGATGATTTGTCATGGAAGGAGCTTCTCAGAGGATGATGGTAAAATCAGTAGTATTCATTTCCTGGCTATTCGTTACTTCGCTTATTTCATTACCAAGTGCGTTCTAGCGAGAAAGAATGGAGGTAAAGTAACTATCCCGGATCTAGCCTTTCTAGCTGCTGCATTACAAGGTAATAGGACTTATAACTTGGGAGCTTTGATAGCCAACAGACTTGCCATTAACCGTGAGAAAGGAGGAATTTGTGGGGGTCTCATCGCCTCTCGTTTATTAGCTATGCATAATGTAGGACCTCACCATCTTGATATTCCACTCCCCATGGAGAAACTTGACATAGCTTCCATGATTAAGCATGAATTTCTTTCTGGTTCGTCTAAATTAGGGAACCTGTCTTATAGAATAACATTTTACAAGAAATCTTGGACAAGGACTAAGAAAGTTGAAAAATTAGTAGGATTGCATGCACCTTCTCTGTTTAACCTTGATTCCAGGGAGGATTGGTCAGTCACGGAAAGTGCGGTTAACGCATACATCGAGGGAGGAAGCCATCGTGCACGAGACAACACGGATGAGGTCGAGGAACACCTCGATTCGTCATTCGATGCAGCAAGCTCTTCGCATCCACAAGCTGGGTATGAGGAGCCTCCACGTTTTTCTTCTGCATCGGTACCTTATTACGACTACTCCATGTATGATCCACCGGCGTGGAACCCAGACCCTCGATGGGGTTGAATTCCACTTAGGCCAAAAGCCTAAGCTTGGGTGGAGGTATACCCACTAGTGGATAAGAGGCCTTTGGTCCCAAGAAAATGTCCCAGTGCTGAACCAAACCGGGTCCAATGGTGGCATTGGTCCCGGTTCGTTTCTGCCCAGGACGACCCCACACGCTGGAGCTTGTCCGGTAGTGGCCTTTGGACCCGGTTTGTAATACAAACCGGGACTAAAGGGTCCACGGCAGGGCGCGGCAGGCGGTGTCGGCGTGGGAAACCTTTAGTCCCGGTTTGTAATACAAACCGGGTCTAAAGGCCCCCCCTCTGGACCCGGTTTGTGTTACAAACCGGGACAAGGTCCCCAATCTGGCTATATTACCTTGCCCCTGCCCAAGTGTGAGCCACACTTGGCCATTTTTTCACTTTCTTCACAAGAGGGGTGTATTGCTCTCCTCTCTTCTTCACATGCACAAGAGGTGTTTGATGTAATGCTTAAGAGGATTTGCCACTTGATTTTTTCTTCTTCATCGAGGTTAACAACTTTATCATTTTCATCTGTAATTGATAAAATTCATGTGTATATATACAACGTGATGTTCTGTAATGATTTTGATCAGCTAAATTATATCATGCAGATGAATCGGCAATGGATGTACATTGACCGACGGTTTGACGAGTTCACTTCGGGCCTGGATAATTTTATGGCGGTGGCGGAGGCAAACAAACATGGTGGCTTCATGTATTGTCCATGTGTGAACTGCAAGAATACCGTAAATTACGCTCACTCGAGTCTCATTCACAGCCACCTTCTGCGATCCGGTTTCATGCCCGAGTTACTATTGTTGGACCAAGCACGGAGAAAGAGGGGTTATGATGGAAGACAATGAAGAAGGGGAAGAGGATGATGACGGTTATCCCAATTTCCCCGAATACGATGATACTCGTGAAGGCAATGAAGACAATGAAGTAGAAGATCAAGAGGCACCGGATGAGCCTCGCTGATGATGATCTTGGTCGGGCCATTGCTCGATGCAAGGAGAGAATGTGAAACCGAAAAGGAAAGGTTGGCCTTCGACAAGATGATAGAAGATCACAACAAATTGTTATACCAAACTTGCGAAGATGGCCATAAAAGCTAGGCGAAGCACGCTGGAATTGTTGCAATGGAAGGCGGAGAACGGTGTCACCGACTCGGGATTTGGAAAGTTGTCGACAATAATTAAGAGGAAGCTTCCAAGGGGTAACGAATTGCCCGCCGATGACGTACGAAGCGAAGAAGATTGTCTGCCCTCTAGGATTAGATGTGCAAAAGATACATGCATGCATTAATGACTCGCATCCTCTACCGCGGTGAGTACGAGAATTTGGATGCATGTCCGGTGTGCACCGCATTGCGGTATAAGATCGGACGAGATGACCCTGGTGATGTTGAGGGCGAGCGCCCCAAGAAGAGGGTTCCCGCCAAGGTTATGTGGTATGCTCCTATAATACCACGGCTGAAACGCTTGTTCAGGAATAAAGAGCACGCTAGGTTGTTGCGATGGCACAAAGAAGACCGTAAGAAAGACGTGATGTTGAGGCACCCCGCTGATGGATCCCAATGGAGAAAAATCGATAGAGAGTTCCCAAACTTTGCACAGGATGCAAGGAACTTAAGGTTTGGTCTAAGTACAGATGGCATGAATCCTTTTGGAGAGCAGAGCTGCAGCCATAGCACCTGGCCCGTGACTCTTTGTATATATAACCTTCCTCCTTGGTTGTGCATGAAGCGGAAGTTCATTATGATGCCAGTGCTCATACAAGGCCCGAAGCAACCCGGGAACGACATTGATGTGTACCTGAAGCCATTAGTCGAAGAACTTCTACAGCTGTGGTCCCTAGCAGGTGTACGTGTGAGGGATCACCAATGATGATTGTCGCAGCATTCAGCGTGGCAAGATAAGAAACATTCAACTCCCCGCCATTAAGTATTTTGCTTATTACATCGGTACTAGCATTCTTGGTAGGGAGAACACCAGTAACATATCTAGCTATCACCTTGGTTTCTTAATTGCTGCACTCACTGGGGACACGCCTTATCACCTTGGTGCTCTTGTTGCTCGCCGCTTGTCTAACAAGGGGCCTATATTTGGAGGAATTATTGCTTCACGCGTTTTGACATATTTAGAGCTTCCTCTTGACCCTACTGATGTAAAAATAACTCCTATGAGGCTCGATATTGCTGCTATGAAGAGTCACCAATTTGTTACGGCCGACTCTAGTTTAGATAACATTGTCTATAGAATATTGTTTGCTGACGGGGAAGAGAGGGAAATCCTTTTGCTGCAGCCAGATTTGTTCAGTATTGACAGGAAACCATGGTCGCGCTCTAAGGAGGAGGTGGATGAGCAATTGAAGATAAAAGGCTTCCACCAGCAGCATGACTCCGAGGACGCCGAGCCCTCTTATGACTACACCGTCACGTATCCGGATGCTTCTTCCAGCACATACCCGGAATATGATCCATCTTCGTCGTACTACGAAGGTGCTACTTCATGGGCACCATGGGATTGATCTTCACTTAGGCCAAAAGCCTAAGCTTGGGGGAGGTATACCGGCATCACTCATTCTTTGCATATTATGGTTGCTGGATACTTGTATATACTTGTTTAGTTTGTTTGAGTGGTTTTCTAATGAGAGGAAGATGATATTTGGGGAAGTGCTGCCTGAAAACAGATTCTGGGCTGTTACCGTAAAAATTCGTGCGCACAGCCAGAACAGTATTTTGCGAAGCCAATTTTTGTGCATGTTCCCCAGGTTGTTATCTAACTTTCATTAGTTGAACACTTTTTGAACTGAGCAACGTAAGATTTTTGTAAAAATCGATTTCTGTACTGCTGTCAAGTTTTGGCAGATTTCTGCCATCTCGCTTTTCTGTGTTTCTTTTAGTTTGCTATTTCTTGTTTCCACTTTGTTTCTTTCCCAAAACACAAAAAGACCAAAAATATTTCTGTTGTTTCTCTTCATAATTTGTTTATCTTGATTTCTTGCATTTGTTTCGCTTTATTTGCTATTGCTAGTTTGCTATAAGAAAACCCAAAAAGATTTTGCTTTGTTTGCTTGTTTCCTTTTGTTCTTGTTCTCAGATTCGAAAACACCAAAAATATTTGCTGTTCTTCTTTGGTTTGTAAAGTTCATCATGAGTTCAATGGTTTTCGGTGGCTGGAGCGTGGTTTTCATTTCATATTATCCAAGCTATAGAAGTGAAAAGGCAATAATGACGATCTACGACAATCTGATTGTGGTGAGAGGCTGGTATGAACTCTATTTGTTTTCATTTTTGTACATATACTCATCCATGTGAGCATGCTTAGTTGGTTCATGTAAGGTATATGTTATTTAAGAAAGTCTAGTAGTTCATGATCTCTCATGATTAGCTCCAATCTATTAATATGAGTAGTATGTCATGGATGTTTGCTTGCATTATTTTATTCATGAGTAAGTATGGCATTGTGGTATCCTCCTCTGAATAATTCATTTATATCGACTTGGCACATGCTCACGCATGCATATGAATGAACAAAAGTCAATTAAGCCTCAATGATTTACATTGCTTCAGAGTTCTTGTATCACTTTTATGCCTCAGTTAATTTATTTTGCCGCGAGCATGATTATGACAGTTACTGCTCTCTTGATTTGTCGCTCCCTAGTCTTTTGCTAGCCTTCACTTGTACTGAGCGGGAACACTGCTCGTGCCTCCAAACACATGAAAACCAAGTTATTCCAGAGTGTCCACCATAAATACCTATGCATGGCATTTCAAACCATTCCAAGGAAATTCTCATGCGCTACCTTTAAAATCTTCAAAATGCTTCTTAATTTGTGTTAATGTTTCATAGCTCATGAGGAAGTATGTGGTGTTTAGCTTTCAACCTTGTCATTTACTTTTGACGGACTCTCATATGGACTAGTGGCACATCCGCTTATCCAATAATTTTGCAAAAAGAGCTGGCAATGGGATTCCCAGTCCCGAATTAATTAACTTAAATAGACACTCCTCCATGGTTTGTGATTGTTGAACGGCACCCGAAGGATTCGGTTAGCCATGGCTTGTGTAAGCAAAGGTTGGGGGGAGTGTCATCATCATAATAAAACTAAACTAAAAAGGCACTCCTTCATGATATGTGATTGTTGGCAGGCACCCGAGGATTCGGTAAGCCATGGTTTGTGTAAGAAAGGTTGGAAGGAGTGCCACATAAAAATGCAAAAATTCATGGGAGCCGCTCTTGAGAGCCCGGTTGGCGAGGTAGTTGGTGTACCCATTACCATTCGTTGACAACGACAAACACCTCTCAAAATAATTTTACTCCTGCCTTACAAATGAAAAGCTCTAGCGCATGTTAATCCCTGCTTCCCTCTGCGAAGGGTCAATCTTTTACTTTTATGTTGTGCCTCCATCCTTTCTTTGAGCACTTTCTTGAGAGCACAACTTGTCATTCTTAGTATAATATGCTTGTCTCAAAATATGATTGATTGTGGTATAACTTTGATGCTTTTATCTTTGACAATCACTACTTCTAGTCTTTCTATGAACTCCAGAGGTGCCCGGGCATTTATGTTTTGCCGATCAAATACAGGCAAGCGAGATACCACTTTATCATACTCTCTTATGAACATTGCAATCTTGCTTATATACATGATTCATGATGCTTATCATTAATTGTTGGTACCTCTTCATGATTGACTTAGCTGTTAGATGATCTTATTTGCATGTATCTTATTATGAACCGCTTAAGTATTCGCCATATCATGAGAATACCTACATCATATGAGCAAATGTGTTCGTGAAAGTTCTTTTATCGCTCAGTCGTTAACTGAATTGCTTGAGGACAAGCAATAAGCTAAGCTTGGGGAGAGTTGATACGTCCAAAACGTATCTACTTTCCCGAACACTTTTGCTATTGTTTTGCCTCTAATTTGTGTATTTTGGATGCAACTAACACGGACTAACGCTGTTTTCTGCAGAACTGTTCTGGTGTCTCGTTTTTGTGCAGAAATCCAACTTCCGGGAAAAACCTCGGGATTTTGACGAAAGGGCCTATTTTCCCGAACATCGACGGAGCCGGAAGTAAGGTGGAGGCCCGAGGGCCCCACACCATAGGGCGGCGCGGCCCGGGGGGGCCCGCGCGGCCCCGTGGTGTGGCCCCTCGGCTGGCCTCCGACGCCCTCCTTCGGACTACTTATTCGCCTCGACCTAAAAACGCACGGAGAGAAGTCGAAGTCGCCGTAAACCCTCCGAACGCCGCCACATCGCGAAACTCCGTCTCGGGAGCCGAAGTCTCCGTTCCGGCACTCCGCCGGACGGGGAATTGGAGGAGATCATCGCCGCCATCACCGCCAACGCCTCTCCATCAACAAGCCATGTTTCCCCCATCCATGTGTGAGTAATTCCCCCGCTGTAGGCCGAAGGGGATGGTAGGGATTGGATGAGATTGGTAATGTAATAGCATAAGATTGTTAGGGCATAGTGCCTAGTGTCCGTATATGGTACTTTTATGATATTGTTGCAACTTGTTATGCTTAATGCTTGTCACTAGGGCCCGAGTGCCATGATCTCAGATCTGAACATGTTATTGACTCATGAAGATATTCGTTGTTTATGATCTTACCTGCAAGTTGTATACACATGTCGCTGTCCGGAACCAATGGCCCCGAAGTGACAGAAATCGGGACAACCGGAGGGAATGGTAGCGACGTGAGGATCACATGTGTTCACGGAGTGTTAATGCTTTGCTCTGGTACTCTATTAAAAGGAGTACCTTAATATCCAGTAGTTTCCCTTGAGGCCCGGCTGCCACCGGCTGGTAGGACAAAAGATGTTGTGCAAGTTTATCATTGCGAGCACGTACGACTATAATTGGAACACATGCCTATTGATTGATTAGTACTTGGATACCGTTTTATTATTATCCGCAAATGCCCCGCTATGATTGTTACATGAGTTTCTCTCATCCATGCAACGCCCGTCATCCATCCCCGTGCCTACAGTATTTTAATCCTGCTCGTTTACTAAAATCACTACCGCTGTCTTTGTTACTCTGCTCGTTGTTATTTCACTCATCGCTATTGCTATAAAACTCGTTACTATCGATAAACTCTTGCGAGCAAGTCCTGTTTCCAGAGTGCAGCTGAATTGACAACTCCGCTGTTAAGGCTTTCAAGTGTTCTTTGTCTCCCCTTGTGTCGAATCAATAAATTGGGTAATACTTCCCTCGAAGACTGTTGCGATCCCCTATACTTGTGGGTCATCAATCATCATATGAATCTCAATCATGTAAGGTAGCTCATGAGATTATTGTATTGAAGTACATAGGAGAGAGATGAACCACATAGCTACCGGTACAGCCCCGAGCCTCGATGGAGAACTACTCCTCCTCATGGGAGACAGCAGCGTTGATGAAGATGGCGGTGGTGTTGATGGAGAAGCCTTCCGGGGGCACTTCCCCGTCCCGGCGGCGTGCCGGAACAGAGACTCCTGTCCCCCAGATCTTGGCTTCGCGATGGCGGCGGCTCTGGAAGGTTTCTCGTACCGTGGCTTTTTGGTACTGGGGGTTTCGCGACGGAGGCTTTAAGTAGGCGGAAGGGTAGGTCAAGAGGCGACACGAGGGGCCCACACAACAGGGTCGCGCGGCCAGGAGGTGGGCCGCGTCTCCCTGGCGTGTCGCCGCCTCGTCGCCTCACTTCGTTTCCCTTTCGGTCTTCTGGAAGCTTCGTGGCAAAATAGGACCCTGGGCGTTGATTTCGTCCAATTCCGAGAATATTTCCTTTGTAGGATTTCTGAAACCTAAAACGAGTAGAAAACAAGAATCGGCTCTTCGGCATCTTGTTAATAGGTTAGTGCCGGAAAATGCATAAATACGACATATAATGTGTATAAAACATGTAGATATCATCAATAATGTAGCATGGAACATAAGAAATTATCGATACGTCGGAGACGTATCAGCATCCCCAAGCTTAGTCCTGCTCGTCCCGAGCAGGTAAACGATAACAAAGATAATTTCTGGAGTGACATGCCATCATAACCTTGATCATACTATTGTAAGCATATGTAATGAATGCAGCGATCAAAACAATGTGTTATCACCAGAATTTGACCGGATCAGAGGTGGGCCGCGATTGGAGATGGGCTTGAAGAATATATATAGAAGAAATACATGAATCGGCCTTATATGCAAAGTTTGGGCTAGTTGGCCCTTGTGTCTGTAACATAGTAGATTACGTGTCGGTTAGTTAGAGTTTGCCTCGTGCACGGTCGGGATTATTCCCACGTTAGGAAGTCTACGGACTATAAATATTTATCTAGGGTTTATGAAATAAACAACAACCAAAGTTCAACACAAATCAATCTCGGCGCATCGCCAACTCCTTCGTCTCGAGGGTTTCTCCTGGTAAGCACCATGCTGCCTAGATCGCATCTTGCGATCTAGGCATCATAAGCTTATTTACGTTGTTCATGCGTTGCTCGTGCTGAAGCCTTTTTGATGACGAGCAACGTAGTTATCTTAGATGTGTTAGGGTTAGCATTGTTCTTCGTATCATATGCTGTCGTAGTGCAACCCTTATGCATCTAGCCGCCCTTACACCTATCTTAGGTGTAGGGGCGGCACCCCGCTTGATCATTGTTTAGTAGATCCGATCCGTTACGGTTGCTCCTTGTTCTTCAAGGATTAGTTTAATATCCGCAATAGTTAGGCCTTACAAAGGGTTGGAGGATCCAGCGGCGTGTAGGGTGTAGTTTGCTAGCCCTAGACAGGATGTTCCGGGGATCAACCTCGTGTTGGTTTTTAGGCCCTGTCTAGGATCGGCTTACGATCACCGTACGCGAGCGCGAGGCCCAATCGTGAGTAGGATGATCCGATTATGCGGTGAAAACCCTAAATCGTCGTAGATCGCATTAGCTTTATCTTGATCAAGCAGGACCACCATATATTCGGACACCTTGTACGAATCATGGGTGGATCGGCTCTTTGAGCCGATTCACGGGATAACCCGAGAACCGATCGAGGCTCGTATTTAATGTTTACGTGTATGCCATGCGGGAAACTAAGCGAGGCATCATCCAACACCTTCCCGACCAGGTATAGGTCAGGTGGCACGCCCTTGCGATAGCATCGGACGTGTGACCGGAAGGCTTTGCGGGCCGTCGCTGCGAGGGACCAGGGCCAGCCGCAGCCCCGAGTTGTTCCCGGCTCTACGGTGTTGCCAGTCGCTGCCCGCCGGTGGGTTTCTGACCGCAACACATTCTGGCACGCACGGTGGGACAATCTTCGACATCCACCGCATCGCCATCTACATCCGAGATGGCGGAAAGCACTCCGGTCAAGTACGAGGATCTGACTGACGAGCTCAAGAAGAAGCATGACGAGATCAAGGCAGTCCTCGAAGCCGACCTCATCGGCTCTTTCCACGGAACCCGCTCCCATGGCATCGGGTGGAAGGGGTTCTCACCTGAAGGCGCACTCGATGGAGTGGACCTGTCCTCCCCGTCGAAGAACGCACCAGGTCGCTGCGTCAGGAGATCAACTTCATGGTGGCTCATTCGCTGCACTGCCACTCTGAGAGCCTGGTGAACACTTTGGAGCGTGTCGCTCTGCGCGTGATCCAGGAAATCATGAGCCACCAGTACTCTCCGTCAGGACCAGCTCTGGGGACTTACAAAGGAGAGATGCCACTCCAGTCCCGTTCACCGCTGCCGTTCGCATTGGCAGCACCGGAAGTGCCGAGTTCACCGGCATACGCCGTCAACATGGCGGAAGATATGTACCCTGGGAGGTGCCAGCCAGGACACTTGTTCAACATCAACATGGTAGAACTTGGGTACCGCCCTGGTAAGGGTAGTGACGAGGGCAGCTGCTCTCATAGCAAGGATAAAGAGGAAGCTGGTCCACGCGATCGGCCCCGACACTGCCACAAGATCCTGGTGATGATCAAGGTGGAGGCCGATTCCAGCGATCGGACCGTATTATCCGCACCACCGGCTCTCCCAGTATTTGGCGTCGACCTCACAGGTGACGGAAAGCTAGGGTATGGGTTCACCTCGGCTGATGAGCTAGAGGAAGTCGACATCGGCCCTGGGGATAAGCCGCGACCAACTTTTATCAGCCAGAAGTTAGATCCACAGCTCAGGAGTCGGATGGTTGCTCTATTGAAAGAATACCCAGATTGCTTTGCATGGGACTACACAGAAATGCCTGGGTTAGACAGGAGGATCATTGAACATCGGCTCCCCCTTAAGAAAGGATTTCGGCCGTTCCAGCAACGAGCACGTCAGATGAGGGCCGAAATTCTGGAAGAAGTCAAGAAAGAAATCGAGAAAATGTTGGCCGCCGGGTTCATCGAGGCCATGCGGTATGCTCGAGTGGATCTCCGATGATCGTTCCTGTAGAGAAGAAGGACGGCCGATGGCGTGTGGCCATCGATTTCCGAGATCTCAACAGAGCCACTCCAAAGGACGAGTATCCGATGCCTATGGCAGAAACACTAATCAATGCAGCTGTTGGCCACAAGGTGTTGAGCTTCATGGATGGCAACGCCGGCTATAACCAAATCTTCATGGCTCCGGAAGATATACACAAGACCGCATTCAGAGTACCAGGGGCAGTAGGCTTGTTTGAATATGTAGTCATGACCTTTGGGTTGAAGAATGCTGGTGCAACGTACCAACGAGCTATGAATTATATATTTCATGATCTGATCGGTAAGTTGGTGGAAATCTATATCGACGACGTGGTAGTCAAATCTGTCTCCATGGAGGGACACTTGGATGATTTACGGCGCGTCCTAGACCGAACTCGGAAGTTCGGATCGAGAATGAACCTGAAGAAGTGTGCCTTCGGTGTGACGGCTGGTCGGTTCCTAGGTTTTCCGGTTCATGAACGGGGAATTGAAATCGGCCCGAAGAGTCAAGAGGCGGTGCGCACCATGCAACCGCCCACCACGAAGAAGGAGCTCCAACGTCTCATCGGCAAGATCAATTTTGTTCGACGATTCATCTCTAATCTGTCGGGACGAATCGAGCCATTCATGGCACTCGGTGAAGACTAAATCCGATGACGAATTTCACCGGGGGCGGAGCAGCGAGCAGGCGTTTGATGAGATTAAACGGTATCCGACGACGCCGCCCGTGCTAGTTCCGCCCCGAGCAAGACAGGCCGTTCTACATCTACTTGTCGGTAGGCCGACACGTCCATCGCTTCGGTAGTGGTGCAACTCTACGAGGGCGTTGAAAAGGTCGTTTTCTACCTCAGAAGGATGTTGGACGCGGAAACAAGGTATCCTGAGGTCGAAAAACTGTGCCTCTGCCTGTTCTTTACCTGCACCAAGCTGCATCACATCCTTTTTGACGGCAGAGATCTTCGTCATATGCAAGTCAGACGTTGTCAAGCACATGCTGTCGGCCCCTGTGTTGAAAGGCCGACTGGGTAAGTGAATGTTTGCGTTGTCAGAGTTCGATCTCCGGTATCAGCCTGCGAAAGCAGTCAAAGGACAAGCGTTGGCCGATCTCATAGCTGAGCGAATCAGTACCAATATAACAGCACTATCTATACGTGCATGGGCTATGTTCTTCGATGGATCGGCTTGCGACGATGGTTGTGGCATCGGCATTCTGCTCGTGTCGCCTCGGGGGGCAGAATACTCCTTCTCCATCAGATTATCTACCCCTTGCACCAATGATGACCCACAAGTATAGGGGGTGTATCGTAGTATCTTCGATAAGTAAGAATGTCGATCCCAACGAGGAGCAGAAGGTGTTGACAGGCAGTTTTGATGAAGGATTCACTGTAAATGCTCACAGACAAGTATTCAGGGGGTTTTGACGTAACAGATGAATAAAGTACGAGTAAGTAAAATGCGAGAGAAATAATTGCAGCGAGTGGCCCAATCCTTTTTAGCACAAATGACAAGCCGGTTTGTTTACTTATAATGACCAAACGTTCTCGAGGACACACGGGATTTTAGTCTAGTGCTTTCGCTACATACAAGTTGATTAATCTTCATTGTTTTGATAAGTGTTGTGTGGGTGAACCTATGCTAATGTACCGCCCTTCCTAGGACTAATACATACTTGTGATTATACCCCTTGCAAGCATCCGCAACTACAAGAAAGTAATTAAGATAAATCTAACCACAGCCTTAAACTCGAGATCCTGCGATCCCTCCCGCATCGATATACCAACGGGGTTTAGGTTTCGTCACTCCGGCAACCCCTCAATTGGCAAACGAGTACAAGATGCACTCCCCTAGGCCCATAAATGGTGAAGTGTCGGGAGTCGACGTTCACACGACACCACTAGAAGAATGACACCACAACTTAAATATCATAACATTGAATATTACTCAACCATAATTCACTACTAGCATTTAGACTTCACCCATGTCCTCAAGAACTAAACGAACTACTCACGAGACATCATATGGAACATGATCAGAGGTGATATGATGATGAATAACAATCTGAACATAGACCTTGGTTCAATGGTTTCACTCTATAGCATCAACAACAAGTAGAAATCGAGTATCGGGAGAGTTTCCCTATCAAACAATCAAGATCAAACCCAAATTGCTACAGCGGTGACGATGTCCAGCGGTGGAGATGGCGGTGATGATGGTGGAGATGATGATGATGGTGATGGAGATGATGTCCAGCTCGATGGTGGTGACGATGGCGTCGATTTCCCCTCCGGGAGGGAATTTCCCGGCGGATTCCTCGCCCGCCGGAGAGCTCTTTTCTCTCGGTGTTCTCCGCCCCGCGAGGCGGCTCGTAACCCTTCGTGAGGATTCCTCTCGTGGCTTCCGTCTTCGAGACGAAGGGTTTCGCGAAGAAAAGGAGGCGAAAGAGGCCGAGGGGGCTCCACACCACATGGTGGCGCGGCCAGTGCCATGGGCCGCGCCACCCTATGGTGTGGGCCCACCCCGGGTCCAACTGGCTCCCCTTCCGGCTTCCTCCGTCATCCGGAAAAATAGGATTTTTGGTAAAACTTCCTTCCACAGCTTGATCTTCCGAAATATTGCATCCCGACGAGTGCTTTTTCCAGCAGAATCCCGGCTCCGTGCTCGATCTCCAAATAATCATGAAACATGCAAAATAGATGAAATAACATAAGTATTGTGTCCCAATATGAAATATATCAATGAATAACAGCAAATTATGATATAAAATAGTGATGCAAATTGGACGTATCAACTCCCCCCAAGCTTAGACTTCGCTTGTCCCCAAGCGAAACTGAACTCGGTAAACAGGACCGCATGTTTATGGAGTGAAGAGTCGATAAACAAAATACGGACAAGAAGCATCATATTCATTCACACAAGACATTATAGTAAACAACTTCCTCATATAACTCAACTTGAAACAAGTATAAGGTAATCACAAATAAAGGTGCATAAGAAATCATAATTGGTGATGGCAAACTTTGTTCTTGGTCGGAGAACGAGTTAACAGATTATACTTTATCTATTGAGCAGCGCTCTCATATTAAAACTTATGGTAAACTTGCATACTCAATCATATTAATCATTGATGACTTTCAAAGCTATATTCATTCGGGGTAAAACTTGTACTAAACAAGAAAGAGTAAAGACATGATGAAGCAAATCACAATATAATAGTTTGATCACAACAACTCAAATGCTTGCTTGAGATGGAGGGAAATAGGTTTACTGACTCAACATAAAGTAAAAGACAGGCCCTTCGCAGAGGGAAGCAGGGATTAAATCATGTGCTAGAGCTTTTCCAGTTTTGAAGTCATATAAAGAGAATAAAAGTAAAGTTTTGAGAGGTGCTTGTTGTTGTCAACGACTGGTAGCGGGTACTCTAACCCCCTTGCCAAACAGACCTCCAAAGAGCGGCTCCCATGAAGGACGTTATCTCTACCAGCAAGGTAGATCATCCCTCTTCTCTTTTGTTTACACATGTACTTTAGTTTATTTAAGGATGACACTCCTCCCAACCTTTGCTTACACAAGCCATGGCTAACCGAATCCTCGGGTGCCTTCCAACAATCTCATACCATGGAGGAGTGTCTATTGCAAAATTAAGTTGCTTACGATAAATCAGGGCAAAACATGTGAAGAGAGTTATTAATGAAGGTTGATTAATTGGGGCTGGGAACCCGTTGCCGGCTCTTATTGCAAAATTATAGGATAAGTGGATGAAGCCACTAGTCCATTAGTGGAGGCTGCCTAACAAGATCGAAAGATAAAACACCACATACTTCCTCATGAGCTATAAAACATTGACACAAATAAGAAGTAATAAGTTTTGAATTATTTAAAGGTAGCACATGAAGTATTTACTTGGAATGGCAGAAAATACCATGCAGTGGGTACATATGGTGGACACAATTGGCATAGGTTTGGGTTCAGGTTTGGATGCACGAGAAGTATTCCCTCTCAGTACAGGTCTTTGGCTAGCAACACTAGTAGGAAAAGCCTCATCAGTGGCGCACGAAAAATGGATTCTGTGGCGCATGGGAGGTGCGCCACAGAAACGTCGCCACAAAAATAAGGTTTTTGTGGCGCACCTGCTCATGCGCCACAGAATTAAGGTTTACGTGGCGCACGTGTTCTTAGGTGCGCCACGAAAAGCGTGCGCCACGGAATTGGTTTTTAGTGCGCCACAGAATTTGCTTGTATTATACACGATTTTGTGCTGCCTCGCTATACACATACACATGCGGTTTATAGACAGCAATACAGATACACGGATACACGGGTTATATACAGCAACATTCAGATATAATATAAATATCATGTACATTGCACGAGATATAACATAGACATCATCATCACATTACTTAGAGCCCGATCGAGATACATATATAGTGGCAAGTGTCAAATGTTTTGCATACAACTCTTAATTCATACAAAATTCACAATTTCGAGATACAAAGTAGTCTTCATCCGGTTCCTCCTTTGCTCCGTCATCTCTACCCACCAGGCTCGCTTGCATCGGGGTCCTTCATCCAGTTCCTACTATGATGAAAATGGAAGAAAGTGAGACCAACAAGTCCGATGCACAAGAGAAATGGAATAAATGCCTCATACATTGTTGGTCAACACAAATATTAACATTCGGGGACGGTGTAAGTGAGACCAAGTCCGATGCACAAGAGATTGATATTTGTGCTATCTTACCAGGCTCACTTACGCCGCCCCGAGTGTACGGTGACCAAACATTTTAATCATCGGCATTTTGAAAATGTCAAAGCAAATGGAATGACAAAATGGAATAAGTGCCTCATACATTGTTGGTCAACACAAATATTAACATTTAGGGATGGCGTAAGTGAGACCAAGTCCGATTCACAAGAGATTGATATTTGTGCTATCTTACCGGGCTCACTTACGCCACCCCCAAGTGTACGGTGACCAACATTTTAATCATCGGCATTTTGAAAATACCAAAGCAAATGGAATGACAAGGGCCTCATACTTTGTTGGTCGAAACAAATATTAACATTCCGGGACGGAGTTAGCGAGCCAGGTAGGATGCACAAGAGATTGATATTTGTGCAATCACACGAGGCTCACTAAGACCGCCCCTGAGTGTACGGTGACCAAGCATTTTAATCATCGGCATTTTGAAAATATCAAAGCAAATGGAATGACAAAATGGAATAAGTGCCTCATACATTGTTGGTCAACACAAATATTAACATTTAGGGATGGTGTAAGCGAGGCCAGGTAGGATGCACAAGAGATTGATATTTACGCTATCTTACCGAGGCTCACTTACGCCACCCCGAGTGTACGGTGACCAAACATTTTAATCATCGGCATTTTGAAAATCTCAAAGCAAATGGAATGACAAAATAGAATATGTGCCTCATACATTGTTGGTCAACACAAATACTTTGCGGAAGGGCCCCCTTTCCCCGGTCGGCGTTCAGTCAACGGGTGCTTGACGACACAACAACGCCGATCTGCATCTCCGGCGCGAGAACCACGCCGGTCCCTCGCTGTCCGGTGAACGAGTCCTTGATGCAAAGACCGTGTCGGCCTGCCCAGCATTATGCCGGGCCGTGTTGCCGCGCTTCAAGCCGTGTGTCCGCGCCTGCACTCGTTCGCCTTCTTGCCGGTGAACCAATAGGCTGATCGTTGGAATAAGGAAACCGATGACAGCCGGTCGCAAGATTAAATTGCGATCGGCCGTCATCGGCTTCCTTATTCCAACGATTAGTCTATTCGTTCACCGGGCAAAAAGGCGAAGAGTGCAGGGCGCATGATCGACACGGCCTGAAGCGCGACAATAGGGGTCGGCATGATGCTAGGGAGGCTGGCACCGTCTTGGTATTAAGGACTCGTTCACGTACTGGACGGCGAGAGAAGAAAAGTGGTGCTGCACCGGAGAGGCATGTCGGCGTTGTTGTCTCATCAAGGACTCGTTCACGGAACGGCGGCCGGGAAAGGGGGCTCGTCTACAAAGTATATTGCGGCGTATAGGTGACCAAACATTCTAATCATCGGCACTAAAATGGAAGAAAGGCCAATGCAGTTAAGAAGTAGCTAGTATGAACTAAATGGAATGCCTCATACTTTGTTGGTTGAAACAAATATGAACATCCTGGGATGGCGTTAGTGAGGCCAGGTAGGATGCACAAGAGATTGATATTTGTGCCATCACACCAGGCTCACTAGCGACACCCCGGAGTGTACGAGTGATCAACCAACCATCTAATCATCGACAAGTACAAAAACACCACCAAACCAGCAACCATGGTGACATAAGTCAAGATGCTCAAACACACATAGCATGCATGGAGCGAGATGCTCCAAAGGGATTATTCATCACTTGGTAGTAACCAAGTGATGCTGGCAAGAGAGAGGCCAAGCCTGAGCTAGTCAATCCAGTAGAGATGGATATGCATAAGTAAGCAAGAACACATAGCCTATCCAAGTTAACCGAGATAAAACCAACCTTGACGACTAACTCGAATCACCTAGCACCACCTAGCATTTTAAAACCATCGAAACAGTCCTTTTTCTTCAAAGGATACCACGATGGCATTCATTTACATGATCCCCTACGAGTGGATATCTCTAATTTCATCAAAGCCAACAAGAAAAAGAAATATATCATTACTCGGTTGAGTTCAAAACAAAGTCTGGGGTACCATAAGGTATTACTCATCACTTGGTAGTAACCAAGTGATGCTAGCAAGAGAGAGGCCAAGCCCGAGCTAGTCAATCCAGTAGAGATGGATATGCATAAGTAAGCAAGAACACATAGCCTATCCAAGTTAACCGGATAAAACCAACCTTGACAGACCAACTTAATAACCTAGCATCACCTAGTCTTTTAAACCATCGAAACTTCCCATTTTCTTCAAAGGATAACACGAGTGGCATTCATTTACATGATCCCCTACTGTGTATATCTCTATTTTCATCAAAGCCAACAAGAAAAAGAAATATAGCATTACTCAGTTGAGTTCAAAACAAAGTTGGGGTACCATAAGGGATTACTCATCACTTGGTAGTAACCAAGTGATGCTGGCAAGAGAGAGGCCAAGCCTGAGCTAGTCAATCCAGTAGAGATGGATATGCATAAGTAAGCAAGAACACATAGCCTATCCAAGTTAACCAGATAAAACCAACCTTGACAGCCAACTTAATAACCTAGCATCACCTAGTATTTTAAACCATCAGAAAGATCCCATTTTCTTCAAAGGATACCACAGTGGCATTCATTTACATGATTCCCTAATGTGAATATCTCTATTTTCACCAATTATCCAACTATGAGATGCAACCGAGTGGCAGTAGCAAGAGCTAATGAGGTCACAGCACAGCACAAGCAATCACACCAGTGAACCACTACTGAGTTGAGTTCAAAACAAAGCTAGGGTACCCAACTCTAGTTGGCTTCCATCCAAGCTTCAATAACACATCATAAGCAACAGCAACATCAGCACAATGAGCCAACAACAAGCACAGCACAGCAGCAGCAGCACAACAGCAGCTGGAGCTTCATGCTGCAAGGGTTACAAGCACAGCAACAGCACAGCAACATCATTTCGTCGAGCACAGCAACAGCACAACAACAGCATTTCGTCGAGCACCTTGTGCTCACGCGGGAGAGGAATTAAGAGGGATGGGAGGGGAGGGGAGGGAGAGAGAGCACCGATGCCGGGGGTGGAGGACGAGCTTGAAGATGACGGCGGCCGGGGTGGAGGAGGAGGAGGAGGCGGCGGATCCTCCACCTTGCCGCGATGGCGGCCCCTCCTCGCGGCGGCCCCTCCTCGCCGTAGGGGCAGCTTGTGCTGTAGGTGGCGGGGATGGGAGGACCGCGGCGGCATGCGCCCCTCGCGGAGGAAGGCGGCGGCGACGGCGGCGGCGACGACCATGGAGGATCCAGGCGACCACGCGGAGGAAGGCGGCGGCGGCGGATCCAGGCGACCACGGAGGAGAGGGGAGAGGGGAGAGGGGGTAATCCTCCCGAGCGACCACGGAGGAAGGCGGCGGCGGCGGATCCGGGCGACCACGGAGGAGAGGGGAGAGGGGAGAGGGAGGGGCTCGGGAGGGGAGAGAGGTGAACGGGCGGGGGAGGGGCACGGGCGAGATGATATAAGTCCCTTAATTCTGTGGCGCACCGGAGAAGGTGCGCCACAGAATCAACTACTTCTGTGGCGCACCAAGCCCAGTGCGCCACAGAAAGAGTTATTTCTGTGGCGCAACACGACATGTGCGCCACAGAAATACCTACAGTAATAAATGGTGGTGGCAGGATGTGGGCCCCACACGGTTTACGTGGCGCACTACCCAACCGTGCGCCACAAAATTAAGCTATTTCTGTGGCGCACCGTGCCTGGTGCGCCACAAAATAAGTTTCTGTGGCGCATTCAAAACGGTGCGCCACAGAACTAAGCTTCACCTATAAGGGTTTTCCTACTAGTGCAAGGTTAAATAGCAAGCATAGGAGTTGAGGGAAACAAACAAATATACATGTGATAGAAACAATCATGCATCTTACTTGTAAGTACAAACAGTTTTAACTTTAGAATACTAAGCTAAGGACTGATAAGAAAGATAATAATATCTTCTACATGTATTTCCCCTATTCTTCTTGAACTCAAAGTGTTGTTGCTATTCACCATTGCTAAGTTTGCCAAAACCAAATAGATTTACTTAATGCTCCCAAAGTGGTACCAATACTAAAATCAAGATCAATCATATAGTAGAAATTGCAAACTAAAATAAGGTGTGCAATATGTAAATGATAAGACTTCTCATTAATATTCCATAACGATAACTCACACCAAGGGATACATAGACAAACTAAAGGAGAGATACTTCCACACCGCAACCCATCTCATACGATAACTTCCCTACTCATGATATGACACTACTTGATAGTAAAAAGTAAAAGGTAATGATAATGTGATACCGCGGCACTCCCCCAAGCTTGGAACAAACCAAGGGGATGCCAATACCGTTGATGGATTACTCCTTTGGTGATGGTGGTGATGAATTCCCGTCTTCAGACTTCCAAGATAGAGGCTCTCCATCAACAAATGACATCTTGGTCTCGGGAATCCTGAAACTAGCAGCACGGCTTATATGTTTAAACCTGTTTTCATACTCACAGCTTCGATTATGGATGTCATAGAGTTGAGCCCGGAGTTTGTTGGTGGTGTCGTGAAGTGAGAGGATGTCGCCCCATAGCTTTGCAGTTTCCTTCTCGTGTTCAGCAATGAGCTCAGACACAATCTTGTGAAAGATATCCACTTCACGCTCAGCCATCTTCTTGTAATTGAAGACCTCTTGTTCTAGCTTCTCCATCCTGTCTTCCAAGCTTCCTTCTTGATGAGGACATGATTACCTGCGATTTGAAGGCATATCTTGGTGAAAAAGATGAGACTACGTCGAGGACGACTTCAATTCAAGTAGGGGAGGATGATGAGGACATCTCTATGATAGATACAACCAATACTCCTACAACCACATCTCGGGTACATTCGTTACTAGGAATCCTTCCCGATATATATGAGAATATGATGCTCGCCTAAATCAAATGTATTTATATTATTTAGGAATGGATCTAGCATGGACGCCAAGCATTGGATTAGGAATGTGCATGGAGATGGCAGCAGACACTGCAAGGATTCAGGATGGCGTTGCAAGCGAGGATTTCAGAACATTGAAGCCACCATAGTGAAGCAATGATGCTTGGATGAATTATACAAGTTACTCCATCATAAAATTCGTCCAAAGAGTTATTATTGGTGTTGCGTCACCTTATTTAATGGGCCAGGCCCATGTATTTTCGGATTAGGTATTTTAGGGGATTTTAAGAGGCCATATAAGTGGAGGAAGGCCCATTTAGGGGTGTTTTTGGCCAACCCTAGCTGGTTGGACGAAAATCCCTTGACTTCCCCCATATATATCCCTCCGTAGCCGTCATTAGAACTTGGATTTTGATTAGATTAAAAGTTAGCCAATTGTTGCAACTCACGTGTACTTCTTTTGAGGCCAACGCCCGTAACAAGACCGACTATTCGGAATCCCACCATTATCAAGCAAGCTTTCATCTATATTCGCAATATTCGATTGCATCTTTAGTTCTTACTTGTTCTCGATTTCGGGTAGGAATTAAGACCCTTGTCTGGTCGTGCTGATCGTGCATCCGCAAGATCGAGTAACTCCCGGAGATTGTCCTAGCGATTGCATTGGCGCACGAGCTTTGCACGTGTAGTCGGATCGTCAAGCACGAACTCCACCAACAAATCGATCTATCCACGTCTCATCGAAAGATCGGCCACCTTTGCCCTATCAAGTGGTATCAAAGCCAAGTTGCTCGGTGAGATTTACAGTTTTACTAGTGTAGATTTGTTTTACCTATAACCCAGAAAAAGCTCCACAAAAATATATTAGGTTTAGATCATCCGTCCCATAGCCCCTGCCAAGCCATTGCATGATCTTTTCGGTTTTTGCTTTTTGAGTCTTTGTCCGCAATCGTTGTGTCGCGTGCTTGGTCTTAGCGTCTAGAGTCGTTAGAGTTTCGAGTTCGATCATAGTAGTCACGTCGCCGCCGCACCATCTCCGCTTGCAGTCCTCGCCATATCACCGCCACCATATACTTCCGCCGCATCTGCCATCAACTCTTTGTTGTTCCCCTTTGATTCCCATCATAATAGGGTCTTTCTTGATCTTCGTTTCAGAGTTTTTTCGGGTTTTAGATCCGTTTTCTTGGTCAATTTCGCGTTTTCCGTCGGAATTCTGATAGCAGTCTAGCTGCAAAAAAAAAAAAAAAAAAAAAAAAAAAAATATCTGGGCGCCCGACCATAGAGACCTCTATGGTCTCGCGCCAAGGGTAGATTCTGCAAAAAAAAAAAAAAAAAAAAAAAAAAAAATTTCTGGGCGCCCTACCATAGAGACCTCTATGGTCATGCGCCAAGGTTGATCCCAAAAAAAAAAAAAAAAAAAAAAAAAAAAAAATCCAAAAAAAAAAAAAAAAAAAAAATCTGGGCGCCCTACCATAGAGACCTCTAGGGTCATGCGCCAAGATTGAGTCCAAAAAAAAAAAAAACTAGGCGCTTTACCTTAGGTGCCTCTATCCTCCCGTGCCAGTTTCGCTGCCTCTTGCATCTTGTGTCGCATTGTGACCTCGTTGGTGATTTAGGCTCGCGTCTCTAATACGATCTAGCCTAGGACCAGCACAGTACCTTCGTTGAGCGTTTACTCAATTTGCATCGCTGATTTGATTACTGTGCCACCATATCACTATACTTTGCCTTCCCAGAGCTCCACAGATATCTCCACGTGCACTGTGTCAACCCCTGGTAATCGCTTTGGCAATCTTTGGAGAAGCTGATCTTTGCTGGTTGCCATATCGCCTTCCTCCTGTTTGGTAAGAACTTGTAAGAGCTTTGTATTTTGCTTGACGAATTGCGCGTGAACCACCATATTCCGTAGTTGTAGGCATATACATTTGTGCTTTTTGGGTACTAACCATGACAGGAATTGAGGACCAAGCCATCGACCCGAGTACCATGACGACTACGGAGCTGCATGTGCAACCATTTACAGGAGATCATGATCGGGTTATATCTTTACCAGTTTATGAGGGTAGATATAATACGGATGCTTATTTTGATTGGGAGTTTGAGGTTGACAATATTTTTGGATGCCATGATTTTAATGAACATGAGAAAGTAAGAATTGCCGCCCAAACTTTTATTGATCTTGCTTCCATTTGGTGGGACCGGAATTATAAAGAAAATGTCGATAATAAACCTACTACTTGGGTAGATTTAAAATCTGTTTTGAGACGTAAATTTGTGCCTCTTTCTCATCAACGTGAATCGCTCCGCAAACTTAAACGGTTAGAACAAGGTAGTAACACCGTACACGTTTACTATCAGGAATTTCAATTTTACATGTACCGTTGTGATATAAAGGAATTTGAGGAAAGTACTAGAAACATGTTTTTCAACGGCTTAAACCCTGATATTAAGGTTATGTTTAAGTATATTCCTCATTCTACTATTGGTATATATGTTCGAGCTTGTGCTTTTGAGAAACACATACAGGAGAAAACGTTGGACCATTCCAACTCCTTCAAGTCATGCACACTAGCACCGGTTGTTTCTTCCAACGTTCCACGCATGAATATTATTGTGCGAGTCGCCCGACCACGGACTTGTGACACGTCGCTCGCGAACATCTTCTGCGTTGGAGTCACACGGTAAAAATGAAGGTACCGATTTTGTCCTTCCACATGTGATCGATGAATTCCATGATGATTTACATATGTCATGTGATCATTTGTCTATTGAGTTGATTGAGGATAGAGTTGTCACTTTGAAACAATCTTCTGATATAACAATGGAGATGCTTCCTTGTTTTGTTCATGAACTTGAAATTGATGAATGCAATGTTGATATTAATATACCATGTGCTGAGGTACAAAATGATTTTGCGACACCTCCTATATTAGAGGATCATACTACTGATTTGCATGTACCATGTGATAGTACCACTGAGATTGATGTTGTTGTGAGCGCAATTAGTACTGTATTGAATTCTTCTTTGACGATGTGCGCGTCCACTGAAATTATTAATGCTGAAATGGATTCTTCTATCGATTTAAGTACACCCACTGAATTGCATGCTACAATACCAAATGTTTTGGGTGCTTCTTTTGTGGATATTCATGCATCTATCAATTCGAGTGTCCCAAATGAGTTACATGCTAGGAAAGATTTTTTGTTGGGTGTACCAGTTGATCACTTTAATTTGTCTTGGAATATGAGTGCACCCACTGAAATTATCATTGATATGACTAGCAATCTTTTGGTTGACTCTAGTTATGACAGACCTACAGATTTTTGTGTACCATGTGCTGTTTTTCATTCCTCTATTGATATGAGTGTACCAACGGAGACTTTTGTTTCCAAGGATGATCATGTGTTAGGAACTTGTGTAACTGATATACCAACTATGTTAAACACACCTACTGTACAAGTTCATTCTTCCATATCTCTGCGTGCACAAACTGAAATTCTTGCTCCTGATATCGCACCTTGTGACTTGAAAGATGACTCTAGTATGGATCATATAAAACTGGTTATGCATAATGAAGTGTTGGCTAAGATTTCTCATGCTAATTCTTTGTTTTCTGTTGTGATGGATCCACCTATATCCTTGTCACATGCTAGACATCAAATTGATGAACTTCCTTGTTTAAAGAGTGTCTACGCCTCGATGTTACTTTTCATTTGGTTGGGGAGTATGTCGACACCAATATTTTTATGGTACATAGGATTTGCATCATGTGTGATGATTCTTATAGTTCCAATAAAACTGAATTTGTGTATATGCTTTCTCATTTTGATATGACCTCCAATGTTGGTATTCATTCTATGCCAAATAACTTGCTGCAAAATTGTTTAATTCAACATGACGTGGCTAGTAAATTTGAGACCTTACGTTTTGGGTTACCAACTTTGGGATGGTTTAATGATGAGCATTATAATTTGAAAGGAGTTAATATGTGCTTCACTTATATCTGCAAATTGAGTTGTGATAAATGTTTAATGGGGACTAATAAGCTTCTACGCTACTACAATACCGGAATATGTACAAACTTAAATGGGAAACATGAGAGATCTGTTAAAACGGATGACATATACATATACCATGCATATACCTTGTCTCTTTTGTTAGCATGTTTACAGAATAAACATCGCCGAGGACGGCTTTTCTTTCAAGAAAGGGAGGATGATGAGGACATGATTACCTGCGATTTGAAGGCATATCTTGGTGAAAAAGATGAGACTACGTCGAGGACGACTTCAATTCAAGTAGGGGAGGATGATGAGGACATCTCTATGATAGATACAACCAATACTCCTACAACCACATCTCGGGTACATTCGTTACTAGGAATCCTTCCCGATATATATGAGAATATGATGCTGCCTAAATCAAATGTATTTATATTATTTAGGAATGGATCTAGCATGGACGCCAAGCATTGGATTAGGAATGTGCATGGAGATGGCAAGCAGACACGCAAGGATTCGGGATGGCGTTGCAAGCGAGGATTTCGAACATTGAAGCCACCATAGTGAAGCAATGATGCTTGGATGAATTATACAAGTTACTCCATCATAAAATTCGTCCAAAGAGTTATTATTGGTGTCTGCGTCACCTTATTTAATGGGCCAGGCCCATGTATTTTCGGATTAGGTATTTTAGGGGATTTTAAGAGGCCATATAAGTGGAGGAAGGCCCATTTAGGGGTGTTTTTGGCCAACCCTAGCTGGTTGGACGAAAATCCCTTGACTTCCCCATATATATCCCTCCGTAGCCGTCATTAGAACTTGGATTTTGATTAGATTAAAAGTTAGCCAATTGTTGCAACTCACGTGTACTTCTTTTGAGGCCAACGCCCGCAACAAGACCGACTATTCGGAATCCCACCATTATCAAGCAAGCTTTCATCTATATTCGCAATATTCCGATTGCATCTTTAGTTCTTACTTGTTCTCGATTTCGGGTAGGAATTAAGACCCTTGTCTGGTCAGGCTGATCGTGCATCCGCAAGATCAGTAACTCCCGGAGATTGTCCTAGCGATTGCATTGGCGCACGAGCTTTGCACGTGTAGTCGGATCGTCAAGCACGAACTCCACCAACAAATCGATCTATCCACGTCTCATCGAAAGATCGGCCACCTATACCACTTGATAGGGCAAAGGTGGCCGA